>NC_141469.1:42173323-42773323 GCF_009769465.1 Tauraco erythrolophus
CATTTGAAATTGGCAAACCATCAGAACATCACTGTATAATATGTTATCACAGTTTGGCAACAGGCAAAGCATTCAGTATTTTTCAGGATTCTTCAAAGGATCTAATTGTGCAGAAGCTAATTCTCTGGCAACTATTGGAAAGGACGTGTTTTTCTTTGTCTCCAATACATGTTCCACACAGAGAAATGCATGCTGAATTCTTCAATGCCTTGATTTAGTGAGAGTATTTATTTTCACTTTAGCTGCTGGGCTTTTTCCACCTGTGACACTAGTTCTCTTATCCACGCCTGTTTCTAACACCTTTGTTGTCCTACTTGGTCTCTGAATGGCCTCTTGAGTACTCTTCTTTTTTATTACTACTTGAACCATTGTTTTGTTTTTATGACTTCAAAATTTTACGCTAGCACCAAAAACTGCAGTCAATGTGGCAGACAGCCTTTGCCCTTACTGCTCTGAAGAGCAACAAATAACACCTAGGTATTTCATTTGTTAGCTTTGGAACCAGAGTCAAAAAGGAATAGACAAAGGCACCTTAGCTGGAGACTGGAAGGATCTTTGGAGGAAATGACCTCTGTGCTTGCCCTGCTCTTATGCTTCCTTACACCTCTGCTCTGGCCACCACTGAGCTGGGTCACTGGGTTAGATAGCCTTTGACACACAGAATCACTAAGTGATTTCTGTATGTTTACACAAATTCTCTTTCAACTGGACCATCGAATTTTACAAAAAGGAGGGTGGTACGTAGCATGAACCTAGTTTCCAGTTCTGTCGGAATCGATTTAGTGGTGATTTTAGCCATACAGTCTTCTGTGGAGGAATTTTCTACTTTCTCTCATTTTGTTACTGGCACTTTTCCAAAGTGTTTGATTAGAGGTTACATCTGCAGTCAGTGCCTAACAGAACAAAATACTACTTTACAGGATGTTGTATCCTCTCTTCATCAATTTGTATTGTATACTATTCTTTTGATCGAAGCTACTTAAAAGTGGCAAGTAGTTTGCCTGCAGGTTTGGAGGATTTTACTCTTCTATATTATTTTAACTTCTCAATACTAATTATAATTTTAAGCCACCTGTATTTGAAGATGATCATGTAGCAATCATATGCATTTATGGGAAGGATCTGAACTGTTGATTACATCTTTCTATAATATTTTCGCTTGCTTAGTTTTTGTTGTTGTTGTTGTTAGGCAGGTTGGTATTGCACACAAGGATGCTTTTGTTCAAAGCTTTTTAGTCTGAGAGTGAAAGAAGCATCTAATATCTTGAAAACTCAGTTTTCTTTTCCCTATAGTTTTTCTGCCTACACAACAAAACCAGTCCTGTAGCTGACGGGGCATTGTGCTGAGGAGACCATGACAACTTCTTTTGTATTTACACCAGCACTTCTGATCAAATCAAAACACCCGGAGTTATTAGACTTGTTTGAGCAGCCCAACATTGCATTTTCTAGGCAAGTTTCCTTCAAAAACTCATAAAAATAGAAATCCGTAAGAGAAAGAACATTACACTAGTGATGCTGAAAGGGGAAGAATCGCTTGGCCAGCAGTCCAAACATTGGAATGGGTATTTTTACAATATCTTATATGAAACTCATCAATTTACATTGAGTGTGGCTGGAAAACTGCAACTACAGCAAAGACAAAAAAGTCGACACATTACAATAACACATTCCAGAACTCACTGTCAGTTTCCCAGTCAGATCTCAGATTCTGTTGTATAGATCTGAGATATTTGCTCTACTTAATAATTACATATGAAGTGAAATTTGGGAATAAATTCCCAAAGGACTTTCAGCTATAGTTATGATTTTTCATGTGCAAGCAACAGTATACTCTATTTCACAACAAATTATGGTCATTTATGTAACATCCTTCTTAGAATATGCAATGTGAAGTAATTTAGAGTGCTAAATATCCATCTATGCAGATAGTTTCTTAGAATATTATACAAAAATATATGTTGTATTATACTACTGCAAAGGCATAATTATTCTTTTGAATTGGTATGAGTATGTCCCATTCTTCAAACATAGGCAACCTCCTAATTTTACCAGTTCAAAAACATGTCAAAAAGAATATAATTTTATTATTTATGTTACAATGACACTTTCTCTTTGATATAAAACCTAAACAGAAATAATACAAAAGGGAGAGTAGCCAATAAATTTAGGAACATTTTATTCTACAAACACGATATCTGAGATCAATAACAACATATTGTGCCTATGTTAGGGTCCATATTGAAAAGTGATGGTTCAATTTGAAAAAAAAAAAGTCTAGAAAGAAATTCAAGAATACTTTAAATTTTTGGATTTTTTTTTTAAAGTTATAAACTCAATTAATTTAGCTTTCACATAAAGTAACCATCCTGATAATACTGTGTAAATGACAGTATGAAGAGATATCTGATGGTAAAGGAATGGTAAACGTAGACCAAAAATATTATATTTTTTTAAACGACCAATCTGGAAACTTAGTAGGTGGTCTGTCATTTAAAACAGGAAAGAGTGCTTTTTTGAAACACGTGTGTTGACCGACTTTACCAGTTGGACTCAGCAGAAAGGGAATCAGCTGGAGAATGTGCATGAACTATATCCATCAGGACTTTGATGGCTGTGAACATGGTGATCAGGAATAGCTTAAAGCACTCAAAAATCTTTACCAGAAGAAAATTTGAGTCTGTGGTGCTTCAAGCATTCATATCGTTATCAGGTAATACTTGCCTGAGTAGTACCCATCATCTCTTTGTAGATCCAGCCTTCTGATAGGAGGTCTCTACTAATGGAAACATGGATCCCTAGAAGGACTTGTAACCACACTGTATGGACAGTGGTGTTTGAAGATGTGCACCCTTGCAAGATAAAATATAGACACACTTAGAACTAGTTCAGATACTGGAATCATCTATAGTGCTTTAAATGTGTGTTTCATTATCTTGCTATATCAGGAATCAACTGAGAAAGGTTAGACTTCAAATCAAGAGATGTCTGCTCATTTCCTGGAATCACTCTCTTGTGGCTTTGACTGGGTAACTGTATCTTCTGTATTTTTGCTTTCTGTGTGTGAAATGGGAGCAATAATTACTTCCTGAACTGGAAAGTTGTTGAGAAGTTTCAGGGCACTCAGTTCTGGATGAGTCGAAACAAAACCAAATGAATAGAAATGAGATCAGAAAGGGAATGAGAGCAGACCTTGATTCGCTTGCAGGAAAAAGGAAGACAGGTACAGAGAGATGAATGTTTATATGAAAATAATCAATTGCACCCTCAGCAAGTTTGCAGATGACACTAAATTGGGAGGTAGTGTTGATTTGCCTGAGGGTCGGGAGGCTCTACAGAGGGACCTGGACAGACTGGATCGATGGGCTGAAACCAACTGTATGAAATTCAACAAGACCAAGTGCCGCGTCCTGCACTTGGGCCACAACAACCCCCTGCAGCGTTACAGACTTGAGGAAGTGTGGCTGGAAAGCTGCACAGCAGAGAAGGACCTGAGGGTGCTGGTCGACAGCCGATTGAACATGAGCCGGCAGTGTGCCCAAGCAGCCAAGAAAGCCAACGGAATCCTGACATGTATCAAAAACAGTGTGGCCAGCAGGAGCAGGGAAGTGATTGTCCCCCTATACTCTGCACTGGTGAGGCCACACCTTGACTACTGTGTCCAGTTTTGGGCCCCTCACTTAGAATCATAGAATCATAGAATCATAGAATGGTTAGGGCTGGAAGGGACCTTCAAAGGTCATCTAGTCCAACCCCCCTGCAAGGAACAGGGATAAAAGGGAACTTTTAACAGGGAACTTCAAGAAGGATGTTGAGGTGCTGGAGCGGGTTCAGAGAAGAGCAACAAAACTAGTGACGGGTTGAGAGAACTTGTCCTATGAGGAGTGGCTGAGGGAGCTGGGACTGTTTAGTCTGGAGAAGAGGAGGCTCAGGGGGGACCTTATCACTCTCTACAATTACCTGAAAGGAAGTTGTAGGGAGATGGGGGTCGGTCTCTTCTCCCACGTTATGAATGACAGGATGAGAGGGAATGGCCTCAAGTTGTGCCAGTGGAAATTTAGGTTAGATATCAGGAAGAATTTCTTTACAGAGAGGATTGTGAAGTATTGGAACAGGCTGCCCAGGGAGGTGGTGGAGTCCCCATCCCTGGAGGTGTTTAAAAATTGTGTAGATTTGGTGTTGAGCAATATGGTTTAGGGACCCTGACAGTGCAGGATGAATGTTTGGACTCAATGATCTTAAAGGTCTCTTCCAACCAGATGATTTTATGATTCTATGATTCTATAAAATAATTCATATTTGCACATGAAATGATTATAGTGTGCATCTTTCAGGTGATGCCAGAAGCCTCAAAAAGTGTCTATCTGTATTTAAATTAAGAAAAAAACCAGCAAGGATAATCTTTCACTTTCAAAATATAATGTAAGAAGGATTTATATTTTCTACTTTTAGATCAATACAGCTCCTAAATATAACTGGAAACATAATAGGAATCAGAATGGAAAACAAGGGTTGCACCATGTTGATGCATGTTATGGCACATGTATGCTACCATGTGAAGTTCCTTGAGAACCAGAATTCCCTATTCATAACACCTTCTTTCTGTTAGTTTTTCTTCTAGTCCCATCTTTTATCACCAGAAGAGAGAGTCAGATAAGTTAGGACCTTTTAAGATGGTATACTGAAAGGTTTATATACGAGTATCTCATGAGCTGTAAAAATCCGGACTTGATCTTGCAGTGTTCTATGTACCTTTTCTGAACTTCTGAGTATTCCTAATTTCTACAGATGTCAAAGGGAACAGAAGATGTTATCAACATGAGCTAAATGAGATGCAGACTTGTAAGACATTCAGGGAACAAGCAGCTCATGCTGTAAAGTTCTTAAGTTTGTAGTGAAGACAGGTATTTAAAAGCATTGATTAATGAGAAATTAATAATTGCTATAAAGAAAAACATGAAATATTAACACCATTAGGGACTGAGCACAGATCATAGTCAATATATTTAGTGTAAACAAAACACATTGTAAAAGTAAATAAAAGCATCCTCTCAGGCAAAGCTGTAAAAGTAACTGAATAAAAACAGCATGAGAAGTAGGCAATTGGTTTTTCAAATAATATTTTGTGATATTTCAGACCCATATTCTCTTAGTAGAATCATAAGTGTTCTTGGAAGGTACTACAGCATTAGAGTTATAAAGTATAACATCTTTTTAACCTTTGTCTTTAATCCACAAAGAGCTTTGTACAATTATAGGGATAGAAAGGACTGAAATACATTTCTTTAAACAGTTCTAATATTTCCTAGAACTGGATAGAAAATATTACTTTTCTCTGTGGCAAATTCTGGCATTTCAAAGTGTGCTTTTGTTCTGTACTCTAATGAAAAAAAGATTTTTGCAGTGTAAATTTCCAGAATATTTAAATGTGGAAATATCAAAGTTAACTTTTAGAAAACATTGACTTTTTTGGGTTTGGTTTTTTTTTTGACAGTAAAAAATAAATTATAAAGGCTATTTTGTTCTGGTATTGAGCAGATTTTCCTATTGCTACTTTTTTGACTTTCCTTTTTTTTTTTTTTTTAGATTAATTTAGTAAAGTGTCGAACCAGATGTTCCACTGCTATTTAAATGCATAAAGGTCAAACTTCTGGTTTTATAGCAAAACTTTCAATTTTCTTGGAAATTTTACAAATACAGGAAGCAGCCTAGTCCAATCATTATGACATGAGATTGTGGCAGACACATCAGTGATGTCTACCGAGAAATATATGTATTTGTTGGTTTTGCAGCCTCTATCAAGAAACTGGAGAAAATATGTTACAGATTTCCAAGTCATGGATATATTTGGTCAGCAAATCCTAAACTCTGTTTCAGAAGTGATATATGTGGATATATAAAATGTGCATAAATATAAAGATTGAGCTTACAAATACTACGACATTGCAATTCCAATGAAGAATTTAAGTCTGATATTTAGCATGATTAATGATTATGAAGATTTAAAAAAGAAATAGTTCATTGAAATCTGTATAAAAAAGTTATTTAGAAGAGAACTTTGGCAATCTCCAGATGGTATTTGTAAGTAACTGCACACATCAGCATTCTTCAAAAGCTGAGAAGAGGAAAAATAAAAATGTATCAAAATTATGTCCACTGTGAGTGAAAAGTAGACTAGATCATGAGCTAACATTACAGACATGTATGAAAAGGCTTAAATGTTCTGAATTTATCTGCAGCTATCATAAATTAGGCTATGCTAGATCTGTACCAAGAGAGAAAAATACACCTGTTCTACAGGTTGTTTTTTATTCTGAAGATTTTATAATCTGAGTCCCATATAAACAATTTAAGTATATTAAACGTGAATGCTCAGTCCTCAAGTTGTGTTCACTTCTCTTTTTTTTTAATAGCTGACTTATAAATAGGATGACTTGCTGCGGTTGGTGGAAGAAATGTATAATAAAGACTTGAACTAAGAGTAAGAAGACATTTGCACAAACAGCAGAAGGAGAAAAGGAGAAAAGCTGCTGAGATGACAAGTAGCTGTTGCATATGCATTTGGATTAGGCATAGTCAGTTCTATTTTGTCTACCTGTGAATGATACTAAACCAAGAAACTATAGAAAAGAGCGTTGGGCATAAATTGAAACTGGCATATCTATATTATCTGTATTGTCTGATAAGGAGTGGAAAAAACAAGATATGGCAATAAATCATGCCTAAGTCATAACAAAATATATAATTTAATGTGTGCAGGAACTAAAAATAGTGTACACTGACACTGGAACATGCCACAGTGCATGAAAGGGACAAATGTAGACTTCAGTCTTGCAAATAAAAACAAATCATATGGAGAACAGATAAAAGAAATAAGATCTATAACTAATTGCAATATGAAGAATGATCTTTCTGCTTTAGCTATCTGAACACACAGGAATGCACAACTGTTTATTGACAGGTGTGGTGCAGTATATTTCTTGTGGTGCTTTGGTTGATTATGGAGGCTTTTTAACTACTTGATCTATACATGGTTTTCTGCACTTATTGAAGACTCTGTATTAGCCATAGTGGCATTTTGCATAAATTTAGAAGACATAAACATTCCCAGACTGTAATTAATGTTATCGGAAAAAGCAGATGGCTCTAATAACACCAGTAAAGGGTCTGTGTGATGAAATCCCCCTAAAAAGAGATAATTACTGCAGAGTTTTAAAGCTATATTAACATTGTAATTAAATTTGTAAATGTGGATGCTTCTCTAACAAATAGCAGTTAATTGAAACAATTATATAGTAACATCCCTTTAAACTTTTGACAGTTTCAAAAGCTAAGCATGAGCAAGGATCTGTACGAGACAAGAAGTTTTTCATCACAGTATTTGGAATAGGGAGCAGTACTCACTGGGAATTGTGTAAAAGCAGTTGTGTTTTCCTTATTCTTGGCTGACAAGTGATTGACTGAAGATGAACCTACCACGCTTGTATGGATGGATGTTATAGAAATGAATACTATCTCATTCTTATTTCATTATTTTTTCCCCTTGTATAAAAACAGCTGTTTAAAACAATAGAGAGAAAAATCTTGAGAAAGTAGCATAGAGTTCGACAAATGAGCCTCGTACTCAGGATCAATATTTTGTGAAAAGTATTGGGTAAGTCTTTATGGTTAGGAACTACACTCTCATCCCAAACTCATACATAGCATGCCTGCTAACATGCAAAATGCATCCACATTTGATGTATTTGAACTTAAAAACAGTAGCAACCTTTTTGCTGCCCCAGGCTGTAATTATTCTGTCTTCCCTTTCTTTATGTGCAGACTGTTTCTTCTTCTAGTTATGCCATTTAACTGTGCCATGGTAGGGAATGGAAGAAAAAACACTCACACCTTGAGCCATGATCTCAGCTGGAAAGCAGACACCAACAGCTGTGAGACTACTGTGAGACATCACCCTTGTCTAAGCAATGCTTGACTGTGAGAGCTGCTTCTTGCCTTTATGTCAGTGCAGCGTTGAAGCCTAAGCTTCCAGCTGTTTGCTCTGAATGAAGTTGTGGAAAGTCTTATCTAAGCAGACTTCCTTGCTTACCTATTAAATTGTCCTCTTCTGTAATAAAGATGCCTGAAGAGAAAGTGTTTTCTTCCAGCAAAAGCTATGAAAGAGCTAAATGAAGCTATTCAACTTTACAGTAGAATGAAGCAGAAAAGAAGCGAATCTCCTCTTTAGCACCAGTCTCACCTTTAAGGTGATGACCAAATAGCTGAAAAGTGCATGACAAGTACCTATAGGCTTCCAGGAGAGTTGGATAGCTGTTTACATGACCTCCTTACCTGCTCCATCCCAGTGAAAACCACTGTAATTTGATGCTTTTATGGGCCATTTTATTGATTTGGATTGGCAGAAAAGCAAAGTGGGAAATTAGACCATGAGAGGAATAATTAGTTATAAACTTCACTGCATGGTGTAATTACATAAATAGGCAATTAAGTTGGTTTTTTATTTCTTCTTTTGTAACCCAGAAGAGGTTATATTTTACTCGGATCAGAAAGAATAATATTTTTTTTTAAATGATTGAACATTCAAACAAAAGTAAAAATTAAATTTTTAATAGTTGCTTCGAATTCACTTTAACAGAAACACGCAACATTTTAAAATTGATACAGTTTTCCAAAACAACTATGAGGAGTACCTGACTGTGGCTCGCAAGCTAGAAAATGTTGATTTATTTTCTGAAGTTGACATTTTTCCTCTGGGAAACTCACAACTAACTTGTGTATGCATGTTCACATGTGCATATATGGCCTTACTCTTTGAATTATGAAATAAAAAGAAATGAGAAAAAGTCTTGATCTGAAAATGCAGAACACAGAAGTACAAAACAAAATAAGTAATCCAGACATTTTCTGAAAAGAGCTTTGTACACTTTCAGTTTTCTGAATTCTAGATATTGATCCCAGTTGTATCCGAGGTAGTTCTAGGATAATTCCACTGACACTGAAGATCTTTCGTCTTCATACTAATGAGAATGAGACAAATTTTGTCTCTCGACTCTTTCTCTGGAGTTATTATTTTCTAGAACTAAAATTGTGTGACATCTACCACTGCTCAAAAATTGCAGTGAAATGGTTACTGAGCATCTTTGTCATTATTTCTTTGTGATTGTCTTCCACATTTTCTGCATTCAGTATGATTTTGAGATTTTAATTTTCTTACTACTTCTGAAATTTTAATTGAATATATTATCCTATATTCAGCAATTTGTTAATCCCATGTCCTGTTGTTACTGGAAATGAGCAATGTCTAATGCCACCTTCTTGGATATTCATATAGGTCATACTTGTAATCGAGGTCATAATTTATACAAACAGCTACTGTCAGGAAGCAAATTTTGTAAATACTAATGAATGTAATATAGTCTAAACACAGATACCCTGGAACAAAACTGTCGGTCTTCCACTCTGTAGTTTTCATTCTCTAGATTTAATACCGTTATATTCCTACCAGCTTGCCTTACGAAGGAACTGAAGTTGGAAAAAACAATAGTGCATTAGCTAACTTTACTGCCTGGACATATGGTAAGCCATAGGATCATTAGCAATAACACATTAGCCTCAATGATGTTTTCTGAAGGCTCACAGGGATTTCATCTGTTGTTACACAATAAAGATACACATATTGTTTCCTGTCATCTTACAGATCATACTGAGTCTACAAAAATTGCACTTACCCAAGTTTTATTCATCTGGAAACTTACATGGAACAGCTGCACACCATAAGCAGATCATTTCTGTCAAAATTTTCTTGATTCGTCCATTAGAAGCAGTCCCCCTTCCATAAGGCAAAGGCCATTCATTCACTTTGAAACTAGAGAATGTAACTGTGCTCAGATCTAGCTATATGGTGTTTCCATAATGACATTTATTTGTATGAATAGATATCCATGAGGAATATCAGGTTATCATATGGTAGTCATTCCAAAGAAACAATGTCAAGATTGATTCAGTGGTTTAACAGGATACACTGCTCTAACCAGTAGATCAGGAAACAACTTTGCTGTTTGTCTGACTGACTGCTATTACCAATGAGTTAACTCAGCTCCCTCTCACAGTTTGGCCATGGTAGCACAGGCTAGACAAGTCCTACAAAATTGCTGCAGGCTGTTTCTTCTACATTGAGGCCTGCAGTGCCAACATATCCTTGATATAATGGCTCAAAACCCCTAAAAATAGGTTGCTGAATCTAAAGAGGGAGTATAGGAAGTAATTAAACAAGAATGGAATCTACATAAAAAAGCAATGTGGGAAAGAGAGAAAGACTGAATACTGGGGAAAGGTCAGAAAGGACCAGAGAGTGACCGTTCCTGCTATAGAACATTCTTTCCCAGGACTGGCCCCTGAATTTCTTCCTACGTATTACTTTGCTGTCAAATTATGTTTATCAACAGCAAGGTAATATATGTATATACAAGGTTTCGTGTACCTTTTCTTTCTGACGAGACTTTATTTTCGCTATGCATTCCTCTCCCTCTTCCTCCCTGTTTTTTTCTAAACCAGGATTACGGCTTTGACTTCTTATACAATATATTTTTTTAATATATACACATAAATACACACTCACACATATAAACATATTTTATATAACACAGAAATGTATTTATTATATATATATGTTGTATATATATATACTGTAGTAATAAGTAGTAATACTTGGAGAACTGAACTGGTGGCAAAGTGTAATTGATGGAGGGGATGATTGCATTGCATTACAGATATCTTAAATCAGCTTCATCACCAAAAAAAGGTGAATGGAACTGCAGTCTGATTCTGAATATCTCATCATGAGCTCATCCACAGAGCTGGCTTAGTAGCGCAGTGGTGGCAGATAACATCAGGTGAACAGAAGATAGATAAGATGGAAAAAAGCTACTGTTTATGACAAAAAAAAATGGTATCTGTGAATTTAATTCTCTCAAAACATTTATGAATTTGAAACTACAATTTCGGTTCAAATGCCAGTAAATCCAGTACTTTCCTTAGCAGCTATAATTTTTTCTACAGGGACTTGAAACTGACCCTTGTGATCACAAGGTATGAACTGGAGAGTGATACGTGGGGTACAAACTCTTGGCTAAAGGAGCATTTCAGATTGTTTCCATGCAATCTTCTCTTCATGAATTATTTACCAAAAGCTGAGAGTTGGTACCTGGTATTCTCCCTGATAGCTGGTATTGCCTTTGAAAAGTCTTTTTTTTTAAAAAAATAATAATCCTTATTGATTTTTAGTGTATGTTGAAAGTTAATATGCTGAAGTAATTGCAGCTAATCGGATTTAAGTAACATAATGAAACATCTTTATTTTAAGTTGACTGTGCAATTCAATTGCGTTTTTCTTTCCATTTAGAGTTAACTGGACAAGCTGATATGAGTATATATGCACTAGTATCAATTACATCTAAAAACCTACAGAAATGGATGTTGACTATAAAGATCAAAACACTTATTAAGCAGGACAGCACTCTTCAGTGATTCATTGCACTTCTGAAATCTGTGGACAGCTTTCTATTAACTTTAATGGAACCTGAATCAGGCCCTTGTAGAGTTATATAAACAGTCTAGTATTCTTCATTTCCTAACTCCTGAGAAACCTGTTTTCACCAAGTACTTGACTGATAGCTTGAATGCACAGAGATGCTTTCCCACTGCTTGTGAATTAAGAATCACACAAACTCGGGCGATGGTTGTGATAAGAAAGTGAGGAATAATAGCACAATATAGTTGAACAGTTTCAGTCCATCCACAGAAATATAGATAGTAATGTTTATTCAAAGACACCTATATTTTTCATGATATCTTTTTGATTAGGGTGCTAACCTAGGATGTGGAACCTGGCTTCTTAATCACTCCTTCAGCCTGAAAGGTTTTAGTGCATAAGTCAGTAAGACTGAGACCCACAACGTTTACACATATAAACGACAGGAAGAGTCTCTTATTTCCCTACATGAATTGTAGACTTACATTTTGACAATGAACATGGAGAAACTTCTAGACTATACAATACAAAACAAGCACCATTCTTAGCAGATTGTTTCCTTGAACAAGTGTAGGAACAATTCCCAAGCCGAGTACCTATTAATTTGCAGGATTTCCTGCTTTCTTGTTTGATATTCTCTCCTATTGGCTTAATTATCATGGCTTTTCACATGATACGTACTATCTCTAGATAGTTCTTTGGTTGTTCGCTTCTTCTTCCTCTTCTTCTTCTTCTTCTCTTTCTTCTTTTTCTTCTTCAGTTTTACTGTTCCTGGAGATTGATGTAAATATTGGATTAACCTCTTTTAACATCTGTTTCTTATGCCAATACGTCTGAGTAAAAATATGTGGTCTGCCATTTTTGTCTTCATTTGCACTGTTAAATACCGTCTGTCACCATCTTAGTTTAGACATGCTTAAAGCTGTTTTGCATTTATGTAAGGACAAATAAATATGTAGACCATTGTGAACTGTTCTGTATTGTTATCTTAAATATACATCTAATAAACTAAACCTTGGTTCTTATATCAGTCATATTAGTTTGATCCATTTTTTTCCAGGCCTGGCTCCAATTCCAAAGTTCATAGTGTAAATAGAAATTAATCTGGGAAAAGTTTATTCCAGTTTGTGAGATAATAATTGTTCAGGAATTATTATAACTATTTAACCTGATTTGAAAGCATTTGAGCCCCTATTGCTCACTTGGTGTAAGTAGCTATAAAGTCTTTTTCCAGTAACAATATTCTGAGCTAATGATCTTCATGGGTTTAGGAGAGGATTGTGTCAAAGTTTTCATAACAATTAGTGTCACATTCCAAGCTTATGCGTATACATGTATTGGGATTTTGGCATTTTTAATGGCTGCATTTCTTTCATGACAGTTGTAATTAATGGGTACAAACTAAATTTGTGAGAGAATGAAAGTTGAAACTGCAGCTAAATAAGTTCTAATAGGCCTAAGCAGAACAACGTGAAAAAAATCTACAACGTAATTAAGAATTACAGTTGCTTGGCTGGTTCTTGGTGATTATTTCTTCCCTAGGCAGAAGTACACAAAGCTTTTATATTTCTGAGGAAAATTACATTTGCCACTTAACTTTTTATTTCAGAATATTAGTAATTTTTCCCAAATATCTGTTATAGCTTGCAGTTATCCATAAGACTCACATTTTGTAAGGATTTCCATTTCCTTTGCAAAAGGTTGCTGCATAAAAGTGGTACCAAATTGCTTTGTACAAGATGAGAGGGAATATCGTTTTCTTGGTTGAAACATAGTAAGATTCATAATAAGATTCAGCAAATACTGTCTCGTAGTTCCTTAAAAACAAACCAAACTTTTAAATGGTGGAAGAGTATCTGAAATAGACTATATGACACCTGTTTTATTTGTTTAAATTGCCTCGTCTTTTATGATACAAGAAATGTTCTCCATCATTACTTGAGGAGAGCAATGGTGGAATATAACATAAAATGCAAAAAGGTAATATATAATATATGATATTACATTAGATGTACTCCAGTGTGTGCATCATAGCGTTTTAGTCTTTTCAATGAATAAAACTAGATGTACACTACAAGTACAGTACTCTCTGTGGCCCTTTATTTCATTCTCTAAAAGTCAGAGGAGTTAATTCTAAACGCACAGTGAATTAAAGTAAATCAAAATATCTGCTCAAATGGTCACTGAAGTTAATTCTTGTCGTTGCTGGCTGGCCATGGACCCAGTAATAAAATTACAGTCTTAAGATCCAGTAGAATTGCCACCATCCTGTAACTTGTAAAGTTATTTACACCTCTGTGTACCAGTAAGTAGTTACATCTATTCTGCAAATGTGTAAGTAACCATTTTATAGGAATGCAGTAAAGACAGCTTCCACTGAAATTTTGGCATGTCCACCAGACCCCAAGATTCTTCTGGTGACACAATACTTGTAATAATCCATTTAATTACAGCTTTTAAAACCTTGAATTTTTTGGAAAAGTGGAATACTATGAACCAGCTGAGCGTCAGTAGATCAGGCTTGCAGGAGGCATTTATCCTATGATTGTTTTCCTGGTGTGAAGGTTATTAGGTCTGCAAGGTTCTGGGATTAGTATGTAATTTTACCAGGTTATTCTTTGAAGCTCTTCACCACCCCACACTGCCTATTGCTTGCGAAATTCTGCAGCCTGATGTGCAATGGGCTTGTCAGATAAAGACTGGCTGATATCATATTCCTTCCTACTCTATAATTTAGTGATATATGTGCTTTACACTGTACAAACAGCTATACCTTTCTTGTAGCACAGACTGTTTCCTTTACACAGTTTAAAGACTGACTTGTTTGAGTGCTCTAAAAGCATTCAGTTCCTCTGAAAGTTCACAAACCCAATAGGGACATTTAGTGGGTTTTGGATTTTGAATTTGAGGTTATTTGGCCTCAAGTTGTGTATTGAGCATTGTTAAAGTTCACCTTCTTGAAAACCCTTCTGGGTTTCTTGAAGCAGGCAGTTATACAACTGCATGAAGTTGAAAGCATAAATTTGACTGTGTGCCACATGTGTTCGCTGATCAACAATTTGACTTAGAGGGCAAGGCATTTAATAGCATTCTGGGCGACAGTGATGTTCACGTAAGGGATGAGTTCTTATAGTTGAGCCTATCTGACAAAGTATTTGGATGCTGCACATGCCTGTTATTTTCCCTGTATGCCAAAGTAAGAGGGCAGTTCAAGGAGACAGGTAGTAGCTATTGACCATTACCTGCACTTAGCCAATAACATATTAAGTTCTGCTCTTGGCAGAAGATGAGGAAAGGCAGAGAATACAAATCTCTCACACTTAGAGATATTTTTTTATTTTTTAAGTTTAGGAAGATATAACTTGAATACAGCAGGAAATGTTCAACTTGGTTTCAGAATGAAAATGCAAATTGAAGAAAAGAAGAGGATTAGTGGGAGCAATGTAGGAAGAGATGTTTAGAGCTACGATAAGGAATTTTGGTGGTTTAGGAAAAATGTTGAAAGAAAGTATGAAAGAGAGAACATAAAAAGTTCTGTGGAGAGATCAGGAGAACTGGCAGTGAATGTGGAATGGCATGCATAGGATTCAGAATTTTTCGTGTATGCTTTCTTCCCCAATGTTGTTCAGCATTGACAGGAATTCTAAGGTTGCCTGTGTTTCATTGTCTCTCTGTGTCGTGGGTTAGGCCGAACCCCCACACACAGCCGGTCACTCACCCTCCCCCACCCCCAGGAATGAGGGACAGAATTAAAGGAGAAAACGGGAAACCCATGGGTTGAGATAAGAAAAATTTAATACAGATAAGTAATACACAGTGTAGATGCTCACCACCCCCTCGTATGCGATGCCCGTCTCATCCCGAAACTGCAAATCCCGGACGAACGCAAGGCCCCGAAATAGAGGCAGAGAGAGAGAGAAAGTACTCTGAGAGTGGGAGTACTGGGAGAGAGAGAAAAAAAAAAGGCAATAGAGCAAAAGCGCAGAAGCCCTTCTTTCCGGCTGACCCTCGCTTTTATACTGGGCATGATGCTGCATGGTATGGAATACTGATTGGCCAGTTTGGCCCTCAATCCTAAGTTCCACCACAAATCACAAGGGGAATCATGGCCCCCTTGTCCCGGGTATGCTCCCCCCTTATCCCGCTTTTCTGCACTCTGGCACACTGAAAAGTCCTTGGAGTCTCACGTCCAACCACAAACATCAACTTGCTATCAGCATTCTTCTCAGAGCAAGCCTCTGAGTAAAACCAAAACACGGAGCTCTTCTAGCTGCTAAAAAGAAGAGCTAACTCTGTCCCAGCTAAAATCAGGACACTCTGTAATGTCTTTTACCTTCTGTGTTGAGATATAGTGTGGTCCTATGTGATCCCCACTCTTTGGACATCACTTTTGTTTCTGCCCCTGCACCCTTCTCTAGAGGTTTCTGATTGCCTCTCTTTCCTCAGGTAGCTGATGCCTGGAAGACTCTTTTATTATGTTGAAGTAAAATGACTTCCTGTTCTCTTTTCTTTTAAGTGAATGAATTGCTGGAGTTCTTGTCTTTCTCAATGTGTCTGATTCAGCCTCTCTATTGCAATTGCATCAGTGCTTAAACAAATCAGAATTAGAGCTGCCATGACACTGTCTTTCTCCTGTCTCTCTGCCAGACAATTCTTACCTTTTTTCTTTGAGGTCACATGAGCTAGGGCTGATTATTGAGCTAGTTCAGGGAGTAACTCACTGGATATGAAGCCTACAGAAATGTGATTAGTACTTTGCAGGCTCTCCCAAACTTTCTTGCAAGACTTTTGAATCATATTTGAAAAGTCATATTGATCAGGGGATACCCCTGATGGCTGGAAGAGGGCAAATGTCATACTCACTTACAAGAAAGACCCAAAGAGAAGGATCGGGGGGATCTCATCACAGTATTCCAGTACTTAAAGGACATCTACAAAGAGAATGGAGACTCTTCACAAAGAGCCACATGGAGATAACAAGGGGCAACAGGTACAAGTTGCACCAGCATAGGTTGCATCTTCATGTAAGAAAGAAATTTTTTACAGTGACAACAACCATTCACTGAAACAGTCTCCCCAGGGACATGGTAAAATTTCTGTCACTGGAGGTTTTCCAGATGCTGTTGCACAGGGTCTTAGATAATCTCATTTAGTCTCCCTTCCCCACAAAATGTTGAACCAGGTGATCTTTAGAGGTGCCTTCCAACCTGGGATGTTCTACCGTTACTTGTCCACCTAAAGCCAATTGTTAGCTCATTGGATTGCATTTGAATCAATATCTCCTTTAGGCTGTTGCAGAAGGGTTTTGTGGCTTTGTATAACATAGACTTCTAATCAGAGGATAATTTTTTTTTTTCTGCCAGTGTGAAACTAGGCATCAGAAAAGGACTTTAGACAATAAGGAGAGATCTGATATACCAGTGGTCCCAGAGCTCTGATGGATCATAGAATCATAGAATGGTTAGGGTTGGAAGGGACCTCAAAGATCATCTAGTTCCAACCCCCCTGCCATGGGCAGGGACAACTTCCACTAGATCGGGTTGCTTGAAGCCTCATCTAACCTGGCCTTGAACACTTCCAGGGATTGGACATCCACAGCTTCTCTGGGAAACCCCTGCCAGGTCCTCACCACTCTTAGAGTGAAGAATTTCTTCCTTATATCCATCTGATTGAAATTTCGTCTCCTTCAGTTTAAAGCCATTACCCATTGTCCTATCACTACACGCCCTTGTAAAAAGTCCCTCTCCAGCTTTCTTGAAGGCCCCCTTCAGGTACTGGAAGGCTGCAATAAGATCACCCTAGAGCCTTCTCCAGGCTAAATAACTGGTGGAGAAAACAGATCAAGGTGAATTCATGATGACTGGGAGACTTGCTTCATGTTGTGAAGCATGTTTGGCAATAGCAAAAGGAAGGGAGAAAAGGAGAAAGACTGTCAGGCTTTTCGTTCATTTGTTTTACTTTCTGAAATGACAGTGCCTGGTAGTACCACTGGAAAGATTTTGAGGTGTGGCTTTGCTTTCAGTTGTGGACATCTCTACAAGCTCATGGCCATAGTCACCATTCCAGCACAGTGAATCTGGGAAAAGCAAGGCATATTTCAATTAACTAACTTTTAGTAGTAGCAGGAACATCACAACAGGATCATGTGTTAACTTCACTGTAAATGCGAGGACATATCCTACAGGAAGCCATTCTCTTTCACTAGGCAATTAAAAAATAAAAAAAGACACCTGAAAGCTTTATTAATTTGAAATTAGGTTCATCTGATTTTTATTAATTTGAAATTAGGTTCATCTGATTATAACTGGCCCCATTTCCAAACATGAAGTTCAGCAATACTGAGATTTACAAAAATCGGTAAATGAGATATAAAGAAGCCTGTGGCTGCATGTCAATGATCAATTACTTAAAAGTTATCACTTTTCGTTAATAGTAAATTGCTTTAATACTTTAACCTAAAGCATGTATTACAAGATAGGTGATGATTTGTGTAGAATCTGACTGGTATAGAAGGGTTGGTGTTTAGCTAAGACTGATTCACATTGGTCATTTCTGCCTGCAGAGAAAGCTTAAATGAACTTGGCTGGACCTAAAAGATCTATTGACAGGTGATAAAAGCTGGTGATAAAAAAGAAAAAAAAAAAAAAGACATCTGGGAGAAATAAAAGACTCAGAGTTTGGAAAGGACCTCAGGGATGCATCACACCCAAGATTAATGCAAGACCTTTCTTATTATGATGTGTCTTGTGCACATCCGAATTTTCAGCACATTTTAAAGTTTCTCACTTCTGATGGGTTTCTTTATTTCTTATTCTTTCTTCAAGAAGATCTGTAAGAGGATACCTGGAAAAAACTACCTCCCTTCTATTTTCTGTCTCCAGTTTTCAACACAAGGATCTTGGAGATATTGGTCATTTCTCAGCGTTTTTTTTTTCCCCATGATTTTTTCCCCTGTACCTTATACAGACTTCCAGCATCTGTAACAACCTTTGGCAACAAGGCTCCCAGGCTCTCTATTCCATGAATTATTAGATATTATTGTTATTTTTGTTGTTAATATTTGTATCTGCTACCTTCATTTGCTTCTTTATCGTTCTGTCATCGTAAAAGATGGAGAACAACTAATACCTATTCAGTCATCTCATGGTATTCAGATACTGTATACTATATTCTATTCACTCTATACTGTAATTAACCTCTTTTCCAGACTGAAGAGTCCTGGTTTGCTTAGTGGTTTCTTTTACAGAAGTTGAAAGATATCTTTGAGCTTTCTTGTCTGAACCTTTTACTCTAGTGTCACTTCAAATGCCTTTGTTGATAGTATCTGAGATATTTTAATCCATGCACTAATGCTGACAAATCTTTAATCAAAAAAACATTTTTTTTTGTTGCTCAGCCAGTGCTGACCTAGTCATTCCTTGAAATATTGAAGGAGTCTTCCTTCATAAGACCGCATAGCATCATTTTGGGAGTTTATTCTCTAAACTCGTCAGACGCTACTTGAACACAAATCCATCACTTTGTCAGTTTTAGAAAGGAAAATGCTTTTACCTGCTCCAGATCCTGCCTACCTCATCAGTTGTAGTCTTCCTTAAAACATAATCCTACTGTGATTTCAATTAGACATACTCAATTAAATTAAATATATTGTAGTAGGCCCAAGGATTTCAAATTTGACAAAGATCTGAACTTTTATTCTTAATACCTACCATAAATTTGGTATTTTAAAAGAGACTGTATAAATGTTGTAATATTAATACATTTATGTTTGGCATTTGGAGCTACGTAAATCAATCTGTACTTGAGTAAGTGTTGTGCCATTTCGTTCTGAGGTTTTATGTGTGAATGTCCTTAATCTCAAGATTATGACTAGTTCATTTAAAATCCTGAGTCATAATGGTAATTAAATGTATGTATTACATTGAAAACATCCAAAATGAATGAACTAATGATTATTAAAAAAGTAATCAATTACTGAAAGAGGAATACTTTACCTTTTGTAGAGAATAAGTTTTAACACAGCAAAATACAACATGTGGAAAGGATAACAACGTTGGAGTACAGGAAAAAAGTTTTATTAAAACCATTAAAGTTCCATCTCCTCTTACTGCAGTGAATCAAAAACACAACTTCCTTTTGTCTAGGAAAAAAAAGAAAAAAAGACTGAAAACCATGCTTGGATCTATGGAATAGAGGGTTGATGGACAGGTAAAAGAGGAGTTGGGAGCTAAAAGAAAAGAATATATTAAGTATCAAGAGACTGCAGGGAGAGTGTGAAGGACATACTGAAAAGGAAATGTTCCTGTGCCAATACTTTGTGACTGTAACAAAAATAAATATCTGACTTTTAAGAATGAAGAGCTCACATCAAAAATCAGTTTGTTTTGCGTTTGAAAGATGCAATTATGTATTTCTGTTTCCTGAATTCTTCTAGATTTGCTTGCTTGCCTGCCTGAGAAGGAGGTAGCCATTGTATAAATCAGAACGGCGCATAATAAGTCATATAATCTTAGGAATCTGTAATCCTCAAATCACTAAAAGAAAGTATGGAAAAGGTTTTAGAAATTATCATATGCCTCAATGAGAAGCAGAAGGAAGGAACATGCAAAATTTACAAATGAAGGATTTTTTCACTCTGTTCTCCCTGGAAGGTTGTTTTTCTGCTGTATGCAGTGTGCTGAGGACCTGATTTCTTTCTATATCCTCACTACTAAACATTTTTTTTTTTAAATCTGTTTTACATACCAAGTTTTCTTACAGGCAAGACAGTTTAAAATGATTTAATGTCTGCAAAATAAAGCATGTACACATACATTCTGCTCATCATATTGTGCTATAACTTAAACAAAGTTCAGTCCCCACTCATGAAAGCTGGTAACGGGAAGTGGTGGTTAAATCACTGCCATTACCAGTAAAGTAAATGCTACGCACTGTATAACCAAGGATGTGACAAGTCCTATTGAAAAACGTCTGAAAGTGTGTTTCTTTCTCGTTTGCCCAAGTGTGATTCTGGAGTCAGACCAGTCACTGCAGCCATGGGTATTGTGCCAGAATGAATCTGAATAAACTGAGATTTAGCTCAAGTTACTGTAAGGCAGCGAGTCCAGTGCAGTAAAACAAAAATCTGCAGAGATTTGCAGATTCATCTACCTTTGAATGGAGAGAAGAAAGGAAGGAGGCAAAGCAGAAAGTTCTATAGCTAAAATTAGGTATGATGAGAGATAGCAAATCTCTAGCCTTTATCAAATGGATTAAGCCTCTTTCCTGGTGGTATTTAGGGCTATAAAAAGAACTCTCTGCCTTAGGAGCAAAATTATGAATACCTTGTGTGGGAGGATCATGTTGAAAGTCTAGGATCTACTTGATAACCTGATGAGATATTGCCAAGTCTTTCTTATTCAATCCTGACCAGGCATGAGAGAGGACTCTTGTTTTGTTTGCAGGAATGGATTTTAGGGATTTAATTTATAACAAATTTTAAACTTTTTTTTTCCCACTTGTTCTTGCCCTTCTTATCCTCCACCCTGACAGGTAAAAGCAAGAGAACCTGAAAATGTTTTGACCTTAAGCACTTTCAAAATTTCTACAATTATCGAGTTCAACCAGTTGAAGTCTGTGGGATGATTTCTTCTGAAAAAGAAATCACATTTCCAGGAACTTTTTCAGAAACGACAAATTAAGACCTTTTTTGATAGGTCACACTGGAGCAATAACTGGAAATAAAAATAAAATCCCAGGAATGACAGATGTAAGGAAAAGAAAAGAAGTTGAAACTTGTGCATATTGTGGCAAAAGCTGTTGTTATGCCAAGTTGCAGTAGATGGTGCTGATGGGCTGGAAGGCATAAATTCATTCTTTAGGGTCACACTCTGATGAGGCTGTTTTATGGAAACATATAAATAAGGCACTATTTGGTGTAAATAACAATAAACTCTATTTACTATTCACACATTATCATTAGTACATTTGGTATTCATTGGATTTTAACTGATTCAACTGGTATTAATGAGGATGTCTTACTAGTCATCCTTCCCTAAGAGAAAATTTTTTATAAGAGAAGATATCAGTGGGAAAATGATTGTTATTACCTACAGTTACAAATGGAAACAGGAAAAGACTCTTTTATACATGGAAGAAACAGGCTGTAGATTTGATGAGAAAACTGAAAAGCATGTTGATAGCAGCATTAACTCTCTGCTGGTGCTCTGTGAATGCTTATTGCTGTTCTTTGGAGTATGCAGCGGATTTGGTCTGACAGAAAGGAATCTTTCCTATGTTTGCTGTGCCATAAAAATGCTGAAAACATACTGCTGAGCTAGCTAGTTGGTAATAGCATTACGGGATATCTGCTATGGTCCCATCATATTAGTTGTGTCTTCTGTCCTCGGATGATGACGAGGGAAAAAAAGACTCCTTGAAATCTAGATCTTTTGGCTGGAGACTTGTATTTACAGCTCAGTGAAATTATGTCCAATCTAAAGGCAGAAACTGCTTCCTGAAATGCACAACAGAAGGAGAAAATGAGTAAAGTGCAGTAGTAATTATGAATACACACATAGAATTTATGCTGGCGAATATTAGATCATTCACTTCCCAGATAAAATATATGAATATAAGCAGTTACTGTATAAGTAAGCAAAATACAACGTGAGGTTTCAAACAATATTAATGTTTTCATAGCTGTTATTCTTTTAGACCATGGAGTTATTCTAAACAAGAAATTTAAAGAGCAGAAATTGATCAGCTGAGTGACTGAACTGAATTTGCTAGACTAAATTTCCATGTTAGTACAAAATTTAAATATTTTGTCTTCCTGAGACCCATTTTAAGTAACAGCAAACAGCTAGATTTTATGAGTGACTTTTGCTTTATCTCTTGTTTATAGTTGATCAAGGCCAAACCCCTGACCAATTCAGAAGGATTTGAAGCCCTCTTGAAAGAGTGCTCTAAATATGGAGGTAAAATGTAGCCTAGGATGGGGCTTTCATCTGTGCAACTTTTTGCACTTTGGATAAGGTGTTTATTCTCCTACTCTTCAGGAGTTTTGACAAGTAATTGCCTAGGTTTTACCTTGGTAAGAATTGAAATGCAAAAAAACCTCCCCTCTTTTCTTGCATTACTCATGCATTGATCAAAATGCGAATAATCTTTTATTTCAAGTCACTTACTGTGTTGCTTCTTTTTTTTCTTTTTTTTTTTTTTTTTTGTCTTGAAGGAAGCGATGACTAGGACTCTAGAGATCTGTCCCCCACCTTCTGGGAGACTTCTAGACTCTAAGACGTTATCTTCCAACCTTTGCACGCTTTGTCTTTGCTTGCTGTTATAGTGTTAATGACAGTCACATCACTGTTCTGCAAAGAATTTGAAATTTTTGCATGAAAAGCACTAAATGCGTCTTTGATAACAGTAAAATCCAATACACTATTAAAACTACTGCTATAGCCCTGGTGAGATACCCATATGTCTTAAGTCCATGTATATTTGCAGAAGAATTCCTTAACTATTAAGGACTACGAAGCTGAAAACAGGCAGTATATTATATGAAGTAATACTTCCTTCTGAGAGTGATAAAAGCTATTAACTTTGTGTGTGAATGTCATTTAAATTTTGCATTCCTTTTTCCCCCCCCAGCGATCAACAGTAAATTAAACCACTTCTCAGCTTGTTTTTACAGACGAAGAGAGAATTAAAAGTGGTGCATGAGGGAGTTTTTTACTCCTTAAGACCCCACAAAAGCCAATTTGGGTGGAATGAACCTTCTAAAAGAAAAGTAACAGAACATTTAAAATATATTCCTCCACAACTCTATTTATACTTTCTTAATCTGTTTTTGGAATGTGTTATTACATTTGTACACATATGAGAATAATTGGATTCAAAAATACTTAGATTTTGCTCTCCTCTCTCTCTACTCAGTTAGTTGTATTATATTTAAATTAATTAAACACAGTGGCAGCCACTGAGCCTGTCTGCAATGCTGTGTATTTGTCAGCAGTTTACTTATGGCTTTCCTATTTAATTAAATGGGAAACAGTGAGTGGCTGATGCACTGCTATGCATGGTATGTAGGACAAACCACACCTGACACTGTGCATAAAACCTGCTTAGTGCACATGATGAAAGCCCGCATGCATATGTGTATGTGTGTAGGTATTGTGAAGAGTTAATTCTTTGCCAAGGTATTTGAAGCTCTTCTTTTTGAATACTCTAACTCCTTATCTTACATTTTCTTCAGTTTATTTACAGAATTTTTAGTCTGCTTGCTCTGGTTTAAGAATCTCCTGAGCAAGCAGACTGAAAATTCAGTAAACAAGCTGAAGAAAACTTGAGATAAGGTGCTGAAATATCCAGGAGAAACAAGAGCTGTGGAGCTTAGAAGGCAGAACTAAACTTTCAACATCATGGATTTTACACAGTGTGCAAAATATTTCTCCTTACACAGTAAACAAGTTATACCACTCAGCTATTATTTTCTTAACATGTATATTAAAAAAATAATGACACTAAAATGTTGGTATCTACAAAAGGTTGACCTCCTCACTGGACATCACTCATCATCTGTTTTACATCTTCACTTTATATATCATATTCTCTGTCATCAAGCTTAACATTGCAAGCCACAGTATTTTTCTATTCTCATTGCATCTCAGGGTCCACATCTCAGTTTATTTTTGGCCTGAAAAACAAAAAAAAGGTGATAGCATAGTGCATTGGTATTTTGTGATTCAGTCTCCAATTTCAGTTTTCTTTTCCCTCCTCTACATGAAAGGAAGCAAAGTGTTCTTTTCTCCCTTTTCCCTCAACATCTTCCCCCACTCTCACAAAAAAGGCTGAGGTAAATGATAGTGTCAACATCTCCTTCTCAAAAAATGCCACTGAAATTAGCAATGCTGCAAAAACTCCCCACCCTCCGTGAATGCATTTTGTAAAAGTAGACAACTAACAATGAAATGGTTTCTTGTGTGCATACTTGTATATACATCCTCAAGTCCAGCCTTGGCCAAGGCCTGAAATGGTTTCTGAATAATGCATTTATCTATTGGGGAACACCATTCTACTTTTAGATCAGAAGAAGCAACATGAGCTTATCACACTGCCCCTTCCTTCACTTTCCTTTTGCTGCTTGACATGTCCCCTAGGCAGATTGTGTGAGACAGAGCTTTCCTCTGTAAGATCCTGCCATTTTTGGAAGCCTTCTGACATACCATCTCTTCATTGCCTGCTTTTACTCTGGATCTCAGCTGAACCGTTCCCAACTGCCTGTATTTTGTTGTTACCTTCCTCAGCCTGCTCTCACTCGGCTCTGTAACTCTATCTTGTGTAACGAAATATTCTCAGTTGTGAAAAAGAATAGTGTGAGAAGGAGTATAAATAGACTTTCCTTTAAATCTTTACATAACTCACTTGCGTAAGAGCCTAGGGGGAGGTAAGAGGTGTAAACACGTGCCCCGTGGGCGATATTCCAGCCTCCAGGCTGGAATTATGACAAGGACATTTAGACAGCCTGCTTGACAGACTGGTTCAACAAGTCTGTTTAAATGTAAGTAAAGATTTTGAATCATCCTACATGATTTTCTTTTTCTCCAGATCACTGTATTTAAATATTTAATGCTGACCGCTCTGTCCTGCATGCTTTTCCCAGGTCTTCTCTGAGCATCCTGTCCTTCACCACTGAAAATGAGCATGTGCAGCAGGCCTTGCTTTGACCTTCTGGACAGTTCTTGCACTTCTAAATCAAAAAATGTCTTCATATTTAACATGTTGGGCACATTTCTGCACAACTCTCAGCCGTAGAACTCTTTGTCCTGGATATTGTGAATGACAAAAGGAAAAACAAACCCCAAAACTGGATTAGAAAAATGTAGGGAGGATGAGTACATAGGTAGCTAGTAAACCAAATGCCCGCGGTACAGCTTTCAGTTTAGAAATGATTGCAAGAGCCAAGGTATTCCAAGGGAAAGTTCACTCAGAGGTTTCCTCTGTTTCTTTTTTTTATTTGATAGCTCAATAGAAAATTTTGCAATATTTTGCATGATGAAATGTTTACTTAAGCCCATCCAATTGAGGTTTTCCTTGTCCTACAAAGAAAACATGACTTAATTTTTAAAGATGATATTTTAACATGAGGTTTAGTAATTTCAGGCCATATTTCAAGCATTTTACATTACTATAAAACCCATCAGTGACATTAAGTATAGAAACTTAATTTAATAAAAATTATAACAGAACAGGCTCACTATTCATAGAGGCAGATATACATATTTGGGGCTGTAAAGGCAACATAAATGGATACATCATACATTAAAAATGAGACTTGTTTTCCCATTACTCATTATAAGGCAGTGCTGTCTAATGGGAATAAACTGGGTTATTAAACTGCTTCTTCAGCAATTTACCTTCACAGTTGATTCCAGCTGCAAAAATAAGATAAATCATAAACAAACACTTCCAGATAGCAAAATTACAGGCAAATTAGATTTTATTCCTTTAAAATTGTATATCATGTTTGTAAAATCTTTCGTCTGCTTCACAGTGTTCTGTTGTGACTCCTTTTGGTACAAGTTGCTGCAACTTAAGTGCCTTGCTAGCAAAAGTTGCACATAGAGGACATTTCTCCCCTGGAAAATGAGTTAGCATTTTGACCTTGTTTTATTTATCTAAGTCTTTTTATAAAATGTTTTCAGTATGATCACCTAATTAAACCCAGGGATCATGACCTATATGATTACTTGCATTTTCAAAACAGTAGCAGAAAAATTCAAACTCAACTTGTTATTTGTATAGTGTGAATAAAAATGGAATATAAAAATGTGCATGCTAGGAAAACTTATAGGACATATTGTTTTAAAATATTTTGAAAATGAGGTAATGAAAACTTTCAAACGACAGACACTCCATATTACAGTGTATAAAAGTCTTCTCATTCCTACTGAGGAGGTTCTGTAAATTGTAGGCTTATAAATTTTTAGTGTAAGTACCTTTGAGACAAAATGCTAAGGTATTTTTGAGACATAGACACTTACGTAATTGAATTCCCATAATTTATAGGAAAATTAGATGATTACGTGCATCACCACTGCCTCCACAACCTTACTTATCCACTTAGACATGGAAAGTCATGAAACAGAACTTCCTTTCCCATCCTTAAAACTCAAATGACTCAGGTTATAATCATTCAAATAAATGCTGTCCCTCACACTCTCCAAAACAGGGCCACCATCATGCATACTGGGAAAATTCCCCCTATTAGGAACAGTCCTCAGTCCATGCTATTCCCTGAGCCATTCCTTGGCAGTTTTGGGAAGATTGCTATTTGTCTGTGCAAGCAGTATGGACAGCCAGCCCTACAGCCTGTGTCCAAGTCCTGATCAGTTTGCTAATGCAGCTGTAGTCTAAAAAACCTGCAGGGACCTATCCTTTGGACATATAATGTAGTTGTGAGATTAGAAACCTTCTGATCTGAGTGTCTGATATTCCTGGAGGACAAAGAATCCTGTGTTCTGGACCACTTGTGCATTTTATCTACTGATTCTTAACACGGAAAATAAATAAGCTGTCCACGAAGTGCGCAACAGAACCTCGTTCCCCCTTGCCGTCTGAGAATAGCTTAATGTCTGGCAACATTCAATTTTCTCTTGTACATCTGCAGACTGTTTAAACTGTCACTTATATATCCTTTCTACCTGGTGGTCCAGCTTCAGCTGTACAGGTTGACATGAGCTGCCTGCTGTTCAAACAGACCATGATTTTGCAGAACAAAACATCTTTCCTGACATATTTGAGTCGATATTTTGAGACTCCTCTGAAACTGAGGAGGGCCTAGAATATGCTTTATTTACACTCTGGAGGAGCACCTAAAGGTACAATGGGTTCCAGCCACTATCAGGATGGATTTGTAAATAATGAGAGTGATGTTGGATTATAAATCCCAGTCTCATCCAGTTTTAAATCCAGACAGGGATAGGATATCAGCCATTCTCTTTTCTTCTGCATATACTGAGGCCCGGCTTAGGTGTACTCCCAACCACCATACAGTGTTTTAGATGATCTATTTAAACACAGATAATTCTTCTCGTTCAAGTTATTTAGGGATTTAGATGGCCATTTAGATCACCAAAACTTCCATTCCTGAAGGCTGGTATATAACACTAGCCATGGAAATGTTTGAACTCTTTGCTAAATATTGAAGATGCATTCATATTTTATCAATTTAATTATCTTTAAGACTGTGCATAGCAATATTAAAATTGCTCTTCTACTTAATTCTCTCGGGCCTGAGTTGTTCCTATATATGGAGCTACAGCACACTGGAACAGCCACTGTCAGCAAAAACAACATATCTAAAATTCTACAAAGCTTCACAAGTCATAATAGCTTAACAGAACACTACACAGAGGTGTGAAGTTTACTGAAGTCCCATTGATTGAAATCACATGCCAATCTTAGCTGAAAAGCAAAGAAAAGAGGTATTTATAAATATTTGGAAACGTCTTTCAAACAGAGCTGGTGAGCACAGTTCCCTTGAAGATATCCCTGTCTTTGTCATATTGGAATAGATCTGGAAGTAATTTAAGATAGCATTTTCAAAAGTACATCTGGGCTTCCACGAACTGAGACTCTCACCCTGTGAATTTTAGAGCACAGCAGGGGCTTATTTCATATCCATAAAATACCTTGCTGCAGAGTTAAAATTATTATCTAGAAGTCATGCATATTTTTGACAAGAATGGTATCAATCCTTTGGCTTGAGATAACAAATTGATCTGGAATACATTTAGCAAAACCTCAGGGAAAACTGACCAGTTGGGGAAGATGTCTTGATTTAAGTAGAGTAACAGACTTTTCCAGAGATATGAAATAGCACAAGTCCAGATAAAATTGATAGCAGCCAGGGACTAGGATGCAGCAAAGGGACATTTATCAAAACTCCCAGGTAACTAGGAAAATCCGTTGGTTGAAATGCAAGGATTTCTTTAATTTCAACCACAATCGAATCAGAAGTTGCATCTCTATATTTACACTGAGAGTTGGAATGGGTACCATTTCCCTTGCTAGTTGAAACAGCACAAGCCTTCAGAAAAGAACCTTTCACGGTCACACTTGGTTCTTTTCCAGCTCAAGATATCTAGCTGGGGGTAGATGTGAGAGGTGCAGCAGGAAGAACTCGTGAATGAGGCTTTACTATAAGATTATTAAAATAATATTACCTCATAGACAGAGAGATTTTAGATACGGGAATATAGGACATAGGAACCCTAACAGAGATTTTACAGCAATTTACAATATTGTTGCTAACCAATAAGCTGCAAATGTAAGGAGAAAGTTTGTTCCTTCTGAACCTTATAAAATCTTGCTTTTAATAGACAAATTGCGTGAAAACTTGCAAATATGTTATCTGAGGAAGACTTGAATGAAATTTTCTTTTTTTTTCTTTGTGGAATCAGTTTTTAAAAGATTTCAAAACATTATCTATGCAATACTGGATATTCAAACAGTGAATGAATATAGTATCGAATCCTCTATATGTATTTGTGTAACTCTGAAGGTAAAAAAAGTAGAATGGGGGAATGTTGGTGACCATCTTTTCATACAAATACTTTAGAAAAAAAAAAGGGATAAAAGTTAAAAGAAAAATATGAATTCTCATTCCAATATTCAAGGATCCTATTGTATTTGGATTTTATTTCCTCACTCTAAAAGCTTGGGTAGAAGGTATAGATACTGAAATGAAAATAGAAAACAATGACTGCACAATGATCTAGTTTGTTACAGTGACCTTTCTTTATGGAGGTTGAAATAGGAGTAAGAACTGTCATGGATGCTCAGTTAGTTCTTGCACAGAAAGGAAAATATGGTGGCTGCTCTGAATTTAAAGGCTCTAAGAGATGACCTCTGAGGTTTCTGCTACAAACGGCAAGTAACGCAAACACTAATCAGCTGCTTTTATTTTCTTTCCAAAAGTTCCTGGTTTTGTGTCTCTTTTATAAAATTCAAATGGTGTCATAAATACTATTGGTTAGCGCTAGACTTACCCGTGATTAATTCTGTTCATGCTAAGGAAATGTGTTTCTTTACCTGAGAGTGTGTCCTTAAACATTAGTGCTATTGTGCACGGTGCAAGCTGACAAGAACAGTGCAAGTCCTAGGAAAGAAAATAACAGCAACAAAGACTTCAATTTACTCTGTAAAGAGCTTGATCCTTCTTTCTTATAACAATTTTAAGAATACAAATTTTGTGTATTTTTTGATTTTGTTTTTAAAGACACCGTTGGGTGGAGAACAGATTTCGGAAATACAGGAACTGAGGAAATTGTGATGTTCGGGTGTGTCTAAATTGTGCAGTACATCGCTCTGTTGGAAAATAAACAGATCCAAACAAGTCAGCTTTAGCAAATGGATGCAAGTGCTACACACAGATTTCAGCTCAGGTTGTAGAGGGAATGTGCTGCATTAAGGTACTGCTGCAGAGCTAATCGGCCTGTCAGAATGTAATGACAACTAAGTGTCTTAAATTCTAGATAATGGAGTCAGAGACGCTTTCATTTTTGTTTTAGTACTGTCTCCAGGATTCTTGTTTTCCTGGCTTCGCAATGATAGTAATAATTTGGTGAGGCAGCACTCGGAATTAGGAGCTATAGTTAAGTTCCCTCAGGCAGAGATAATAGATCTTCCAGTTCCTGGCAGCCTGACCTTACTATTAGTTGTTATTCAAAGGATAGCCACCTTGCTCTTCCTCCATCAACGTGTGTTTTTTTAAATAAAAGTGGTTATGACTGCTGAGCTTTGCATTGAATAACACCGCATCACTATGAAAGAGGTGAGGGTAGTTAGTATTCACACCACTCTGGACCCCCTGTGTGAGGATGCAGGAGCCAGGGAGCTTCCTTTGCTGACGGAGGGTGATTTTGGGCATAGGCTAAAGCTGATGTTTAGAGATCATGAGAGCTCACAGGCTGTGCAGAGCAGCACCTAGCGAGGCTTTGGTGTCTCTGGGGTAAACAGCACTGCAGAGCAGGCTTTCCGGATCATTTTCCTGGACATCCACAATCTGTCAGATTCCCACAGAGACAGAATGTGGGTGGCCTGGATCCTGCCATAGTACTGTTAGCAAAGAAATTACTCTGAAAGAATGAGATACATAGAGTGAGAGCTACCTTGTTTGTCTAAAATTTAAAAATCTATGATTTGAACAAATTGTCATTTTATCTTCCAAAGAACACATTACCTCTGCTGTGTGAAATACTCATATGATCTGCACTGTCAGATTTTATTATTATTGTGACAGATACTGTAGCATATAAATTTTAAACTAATGAAAAAAATGTCATCTATCTTTTGGAGATAAGTGTTCAAAGTGCATCAGCTATTCGAGTTGATAGATCATTCTTCAGAGAGTTGGAGAACAATTGCATATTAAAAACACAGTGAATGGGAGAAACCCTCACTTTTATCCAGCTCCACATTTCATAAAGTGATTCTGGAGAACTTATGAGAGGTCTACTTCCAAAAATGTTTTTTAATAGAATGTAGGTGGGAAAAAAGGTAAATAAAATATTTGTCTATTAAGATAAATTTGATTTGAATACAAAATGAAAGAAGGTATTAAAACTTACTAATGCTGGTTTTCTATTTATTGTGGTCTCCTGGAAATAACAAAAAAGAGGAGTAGTTGCAGTTTAGTGCTTTCATGTTGTTCTGTAGGTGAATGGTATCAACATTTATGATTCCTTAATAAAAGAATGCTCACTTGGGTTTTACAGGATAAAACAGTTGATGATTTTCCATCAAAACATTTTAATGTAGACAATTTATCTTATGGGGGAAAAAAACCCCAAAACAGCTTTGTAGATTCCAGATACAATGAAATTTGGGATTATTTTAAAACAAGGTTTTCTCCCTGAAGAGAAAATCAACATTTTGAAAGCTGAAACCCTAAGATAGCTTCAGTTTGAAGACACATGAACACAAGGGCAAACATGAATGAAAGCATGAAATTTCCTAGACTGTTTTGTTAGCATTTATTTAGCACAATGAGTTTTTCTTGTGTTTCAAATGCTTCATTTTAACAGTCAGATCATTGCTTAAAATGTCAACTGATGCCCATTACTGTTAAAGGCAAAAGTATCATACTTCTATTTGCATATTTGTGTGGCTTATTCTCATCTTCCTTCTTGCTGTTTGATATGCACTTTTTCGAAAATTAGAATTGGTCCAGTTGACCACACCACACAGCTTGGTGTCATCAGCAAACTTGCTGAGGGTGCACTCAATCCCACTGTCCATGTTGCTGACAAAGATGTTAAACAGCACTGGCCCCAATACCAACCCCTGAGGAACATCACTCGTCACTGATCTCCACTTGGACATTGAGCTGTTGACCACAACTCTCTGAGTGTGACCATCCAGCCAATTCCTTATCCACTGACTGGTCCATCCATCAAATCCATGTCTCTCCAATTTAGAGACAAGGATGTCGCGCAGGACAGTGTCAAATACTTTTCACAAGTCCAGGTAGATGATGTCAGTTGCTCTTGCCTTATCCACCCATGCTGTAACCCCATCGTAGAAGGCCACCAAATTTCTCAGGCACCATTTGCCCTTAGTGAAGCTGTGTTGGCTGTCACTAATCACCTCCTATTTTTCTATGTGCCTTAGCATAGTTGCCAGGAGAATCTGCTCTAGGATCTTGCCAGGCACAGAGATGAGATTGATTGGCTTGTAGTTCCTCGGGTCTTCCTTTATTTCCTTTTTAAAAATGGGAGTTATGTTTTCCCGTTTCCAGTTGGTGGGATCTTCATTGGACTGCTACAACTTCTCAAATATGATGGATAATAGCTTAGCAACTTCATAGAATCATAGAATGGGTAGGGTTAGAAGGGACCTCAAAGATCATCTAGTTCCAACTCCCCGGCCATCAGCAGGGACACCTTCTGTTAGATCAGATTGCTCAAAGTCTCATTCAGCCTGGCCTTGAACACTTCCAGGGATGGGGCATCCACAACTTCTCTAGGCAACCTGTTCCAGTGCCTCACCACCCTCATTGTAAAAAATTTCTTCCTTAGATCTAATCTATATCTACCCTTTTTCAGTTTAAAGCCATTAGCCCTTGTCACTACATGCCCTTGTAAAATGTCCCTCTCCAGCTTTCCTGTAGACCTCCTTTAGGTTTCATCTGCCTATTCCCTCAGGACCTGTGGTTGGATCTCATGAGGTCCCATGGACTTGTGCACCTTCGGGTCCCTTAGATGGTCTCAAACCTGATCTTCTCCTATAGCGGGCAGTTCTTCATTCTCCCAGTCCCCGCCTTTGCCTTCTGCTACTTTGGCCAGGCAGCTACAGCACTTGCCAGTGAAGGAAGATTGAGGCAAAAAAGTTATTAAGTACCTCAGCCTTCTCCATGTCCTGGGTAACCAGGTCTGTTTCCTTCTGTAGAGAGGCCACATTTTCCCCAGTCCTCCTTTTTTCACTGACATACCTATAGAGGCTTTTCTCATCACCCCTGATATCCCTGGCCAGATTTAATTCTATCAGGGCTCTAGCTTTCTTAACCTGATCCCTGGTTGCTCAGACAATTTCTTTGTATTCCTCCCAGGCTACTAATAAAGCCCTCTTACTGCTTTGGCAGCTAGTGCTGAAAAATAAGTCAAATTTATAGAAAAGAAGATGCATGAAAGGAAAACACAAAATTTTTCACTCTAATAAGGAACACATTCTAATATGAAGTAACTTGTCAGTCTGAAAAATCCATGACATTTTAAAAATCATCCCTCTAGTCTGATTAAATATGGAAATGATCTTTAGACAAAGTGAACTTTTCACAGTTTTGAGCTTATTAAGTTTTTTTTTATTTCCTGCAGATTCAAACTATTCCAGGGAATGTAACTAAGTCACATATGACTTACCATTGATCTTTAACATAAATCAGAAAAATAATGAAAATTAAGGAAAAAGGTCAGTGAACTTTATTTCACTTCTCCTAAACTCATATCTTCTGTTATGTAAAACAAATTGTATTATTTTCATGTTACAATAACTTCTTGTTTTGGGATGACAACAAATAACAGCTGGGATGTTATTTACTTTGATTCCATAATAGAGTTTAGTTCAATTTCTGGTATGAAAAAGCCTCAGAGGAACACAGCAGGAACTCTAATACCAGATATTAAAACTGTTTTATTTTTTTAGGTAGCAATAACTGTAGATATTTACTTGATTCCAGCCTTATTGTATAAGTAAATAATACTTAACCCTTGCATTATATTGGAAGAAAGAAGATCTAGTTTTTCTGGACTAAACAAGCAATGTAATACAATAAGTGAAGTATTTTACGTTGTTTCTTCCAAAGAACTGATGGAGATGCTTTAGAGCAAACTAACAGGGAAATAAGAAAAAAGTGGAGTCTTCTCCACTTACTCAAGGCTGCATCAGACTTTTGTACTTTTGTGACTTCATTCACTACTCATTGTTTATTTTTTTTTCCCATAAAAGGGCAATCAGAGAATATTTTTTCTTTTTTTGAAGCATAAGTAGTACCCAATTCTTATGAATGCATCGGATTAAAAATCCTCAGTACAATATGTTTGATTTCTCCATAAATAATTTTACTATATGAAGTCAAAGCCGCTTATTATATTTGGTCTTACTCATTTTAACGTGCTCTGATTTTTCTGCCTCATGCTGTAGGTCATGCTATGGGATTAGTAATATAGCCATTCCACTACTGACTAGTAACTGACAGAGGCTGTTTTCATGACCTTTTTTGAAGATTGCTACATCCGTTTTTATTTCTCAGTTTTCCAGCTTGTCTTGACTTTTCAAAATACTTGCAAGCTCCTTATCAGTAGAGTTTCAAAACTTGTCCTAAGGAATAAGTTCATTCTATAGCTAACTTGCTATTAGTTCAGGAAAATAATTTTAAAAAAAAACCAAGAAGCAAAAGAGTCTCAATATATTTTAATTGTCACCGTAACAGAAAAAGGAACAATATCTCAAATGACCAAGACAAATTATTCAGGACTTCAGAGATCATTATCAATACTTACTTTACTTCAAAGTCAAGTTAGATGTACTATATTAGTGTGACTTCTGGGTAGATTTCAGAAGATCCTTGAGAGCAAGGTGCTTTGGTAGGTAGAACCTTCAGCTGAAAGACACATATATATATGTGCACCCACCCTATCGTGTATTTGTGAGAGGATATTTTTGTGTACAGCACTAGCATCTCAGTCTATTTTTTTCCTAAATCAGAGCATTTAACTTCAGATAGTAAAGTTTTCTTGATGCCTGAGCAAAACAAACATACAAAAAAATTGTAGATGGTCCTATCTTGATGTGCATGAACAGCCTAGAGTCAGTATTATTATGCATGTGCTTAAAGATGAGTCTTCCTATTAATATTTGCAGGATGGAGAGACCAACATTGTGCCTGGGTTTAATGTTGCTGCCAGTTAAACAGATTATTAAGAGCTGTAGCAGCAGTTTAAATTCTCTAGCTAGATAAGAAAACACAGTAGCGGTGATATTTTCTCTGGCCTTAGAAACGATGAATCAGTGCAGCAAGGAAAACATCTCTTTCTGTACTCTTTCAGTTTGCAGTATGAAGGTTTGCTCTGAAGTATGAGTTGGAAGGTTTTTTGTGGATTTTAAAATGTATTTTATTTGAAGTTGTAAAAAATATATTTGATGTTATTTTATGCTCTTTGGTCCCTTTATAATTTAAGATTGACTTTAAATTAAGTTTCTTTTTTTCTCCTTCTGGACATTTTTATTTTACTTTGAAATTTGCTACAATTTGACATGGATATAATATATTAAACACAATGATAAGTACAGAGGTTTATGGAAATGTTTTCTGCAGTGAAAACTTTTAGCACTGTATTCTATTGTATTCTAACAAATGAACAATATATTCTCAATATACATCATTATAAGCCCTACAGCTACTCTAAAAGAAAAGCAAAGCCTAACACAGAGAATTAATTTTGTAGGATACCCAGTTTGACTAGTGCATAGTACTACACATGAAATGCACTAACCAATGCTCCTTTTAACTAAACTTACACATAAAAATGAAAGTTGAATGGCTGAAGGTTCATTTCTACTCTTTGTTTTAGAAAGACGATGAGCCTTTCTTAAGAAAGGAAACGAGATCTCACGTGCAGTAAGGGAAGCGCAGCTTGGAAGGAGCAGTTTACTGTGTCAGCAGGTCTTGTGTCATTGTTTGCCTGACCTGAATGACCTCATTCAAATACTTGAGGGCAGAGTGGGCTTTTGGGGAAATTTTTATAGAGAGTGAGTGCTTTCTAATAATTTTATTTTCCAAGGTTCAGTTGAAATACTTTGTCACTCATTTCTTCTTTCTCCTCTAGTGTTTTTTTTTTAAAAAAATGCTTTACCCCACATTTTCATATTAAATAATCCCTTATCAGTCATAATAGAGGATAATATTAGTGATTTGTACTCTATGTGAAATAGTTTACAATTAGAAAAAAAGTAAGTCAGAAACATGTATTAAGCAAATGGATTTTATGGGAAAGAGAAGAAAGGATGTATGCAGATCTCAAATCAAATGGTTCCAGCTTATCACCTGAAAATCCATTAATAGTTAACTGCAGTGTGGAGGGATGAGATATGAAGCTCACAGACGCTGACATTTCTTTCTTTGTCTTTGAGTGTGTATGTCTCATTAGGTAGCTACTCAAACATATTCTGCCATGCAGCGGGATGGTAAGGAACATGGCAGGCAAAATTTTAACAGGTTAATTAAAATTATTATTAATCTAAAACTCATATACATTGGCAAATAGTGAATTAACTCTACCAGTAACTCCAATTGAATGATGGCAAAATCTATGCAATAAATAATTCAGCTTAGTGTATCTTCTATTTTACAGAAAGTTTTAAAATGCTTTGCAAAATATATTTCTTATAAAACCAACAAACTTTTGGGGGTGAGGATAGTCTGTTTCTTCAGCTGTAACGATAAGTTTCTTCTTCAGCAGTGTGAAAAGAAAAGTGCTTCCACTGTATCTTTCAGAATAGTTTACTTGATCATACAATGAGAAGCAAAGTTGAGTGGATAGATAGCTATGTTGCTGGGTCCTTTAACTGTTCTATTCTAAATAACACTTCAGCAGAGCTACGATAGATGCATGTCATTAAACATGTAATCTAAGGCACTAAGATGTAGCATCTATATTATAACAGGCATGTTACTTGTTACTGTTCCCTTTTAAAAATGAGAGATAATAAGGTCATAGCTATGAGCCAAATACATCCTTGGCACTCACATGGCTTCAAGTTTCCAGCCAAAACAATAGTCTTAATGGAAGGTAGAGCATTTAATTTCAAATTTAGAGGCTTTTTTTGGTTTATGTCATAACCATAATGTTATTTAAACTCAGAAAGGCTATACTTAATTATAGATATGGCAGCATTTTTGACAGTTCAACCTCTTTAATGGATTATCTTTCCTCATTTAAATATAAGCAGTAGGAATAATAATAACAAAAATGAATCTACAAATTTAACAAGCTTCTTTTTATATGCTTAATAACTATCTTTGAAGAAGAATACACACATGTTGAGCTTTAAAAAACTGACAGTATTTATTAAGCCACAAAAGAGCTTATGTAGCTTTGTGATTACGGACAGGAAAGAATATTAAAAAAGGCAAAGTTAGCAAAAAAAAAGCTTTAAAGTAAGCAGAAATTACATGTCAGTCATAGACATTAAAGCTGGCTGTTTTCAAACTCCAACTGCTAAGCCCTGGGCATGAAACAAGAAAATGATGAGGTAGGCTGAATGAAATACACACAAATGCTAATGTTTAGAACCTTACCTAAAGTTAAAAATACAAATGCTTGCTTTAAGGAAAAGGTCTCAAATAAAATAAAAGAATCTATCATATGAGTCTGTATGAATATAAATATGCTGAAATCCACACATGCTGAATATGTTAAAGATAGACTTTCCCTTTCTGTTGAGAAATCTGCCTACTGTATGCTTTAAAGAAGACTGAAGTTTCATGTTTGCTCTTACAGGAACGCAGAAATAAGCTTTTTTTTTTTTTTTTTACTATTGAATAAAACCACATGATTTGTTTGGAGGAGGAAGAAACCTGGCAGTGTTCAGATGGAGTAAGATTGCCATCACTGAATACAATACAATCAACGTCAATTGATTTATTTTCTGCTTTTTCTGAATGCTTGCTATGGTAAATCACTTTTTTTTTTTTTTTTTCCTGAACAGTTCTGCAGTAGTATATGGACTGAGAATGTTTCTTAGAATAATTATCAGCTGTTACATAATTAATTATTTCATTTAGGAAATCTCATCTTAATTTTCTTATCTATGGAATTAGGTATATTTACATATACCTATTCTTATAAATACACACTTAAATGAGTGTGTGTGTGTAAGTGTACAGTATTAGATTTCAATAACTCTGAAAAAAACCAGTGTATTTATTTCTGTGTTCATCTGCAAGATAAAACAACATCTGTAAAAACTAAAAAATAGATGCCTGTGATAAAAGAGAATTACAAAAAATCAAATTAAAACATTACTTCCTCTCTTTCCTGGCCCACAGTCCTATGATATACTGCCTTAGACTTCAGGAAAGAAGCACAGAGAAAGCAATGAAAGGACAAGTGTTCTCAAAAGTCACCATGTATTCCTAGTTGAAGATGGGAAGAAACACAAAGGAATCAGCTCACATCTTTTGCAATGCATATGTATTCACTCCTCAGACTCTTCTGCCCTTCAGGCCTTTTCCCACCCTGACCTAACCTTCTGGTTGGTGCAGCTGAGTCGATGCCAGTGGTCTTTGGCTCTTCTGAAGGAGCATTTGTGATTCAACACTTAAAGCAACCCTGCTTTAAAGGGGACAGCTGATGAAAACTGTCAAACTCCACCAATCTGACAAGGAAAATCTATGCTGTCTAGGTGACCTAACTCTATCTCTTTAGTCTGCATTCATGTATCACCCTAAATGATTGTTAATCTATTTACCTAAAGTCAACAAGAAAAACAGTGATTCATAATTACCCTGTTATGCCATTGTATATGCTATTGCTTGGTTTTGTTACTGGTACTGTTTTGTTTGTTCCCTCATGGTATTTCTGATTTATGGCAAGGCCTTTCTTTTTTTCATGGATCTGGCCATGCACAGAACAGTCAGGCTGAAGCACTGCACGGGATGTTTGCACCCTTCCTCCGCAAACAGGGAAATAAACACTACAGTCTTTGCAACATGCGGTTCAATTTTCAATTTCCTACCATATGTGTAGAAATTAAATATGTTCAAAATAAAAGCCTTTTTTGAGGCACAACTGGGAGACTCATCTGTATTGGAAGAGTTCATTATTCAAGACTGTCTCAAACGTATTTGTCTTAGTTATGCGTGTGCACATGCATGTATGTGTGTGTGTGAATGTGGATGTGCATCTGTCTTCGGAAAGCAAAACAAATTAGAAAATGGAAGCAGCTAACCATAATATCCCATCCAGGATGCTTTCTCTACAATATGACAGGAAAACAATTTTTAATAATAACAGTTGGGCAAATTAGGGACTCTTTAGTCCATTATTTTAGTCAGAAAACTTGAATAAAGACAGCTGAATTTGACCTAATAATAAGACAATAAACTATATGTGACTATTGCAGATAAAATGTAGCAGAATATAAAGCCTTGATGTAATGGCAACTGCTCATCTCACACCTTTGAAGTGAGTAAGAGCAGTGCGAGCTGTTTGACTGAAATGTTGCAGGCAAATGTAAACTACAAACAGAGCAGTTCCAAGAAAGCTGGAAAAACAGAATAAGCTTTGTTCTTCTATAACCTGAAAAGAAATACCATTAGAAGGTAATCAATATCTTTTTGATAAAAGAGAGAGAAAGAGAACAAATACAGCCCCTAACGTTGTTTATGTCAAAAAGAAGTACTTTTATCTTTATGAAAGAAGTAGAAAAACAAAAGTGAAAATTCAAAGTTCCAGCATTCATGTTCTTTCATGATGTGACACAAACAATGTAATTCAAGCACCATCAGAAGCAAAAGGTCTAAGCACACTCCACAGCACTTCTGAATCTAGAATTCGCACAGTCAGACCCAGCAAAGTGGTGTTTCCATTGTGTTTTATGGTCTGTTCTCCTGCAATGCCATTAGTTTTTTGCCATTAACATGAGAAACTGAGGGCACTGATACATCTGACATAAGAATAAAAATCTAACCGCCTTTTCAAGAGGCATTGTGTCCTAAGATAAACTAAAAATTACTTGCCAGACTTTACCACAAAGCAGTACTTGGGGAATTTCAAATTTCTTAAAGAAGCACAGAAAATCATGAGCTCAGGTATCATATAGGAACTGCAAGTAGATGTTTTTAAAATGAAAAGTACAGTATCTAGGCATTTTGCTTGTTCTGTGCTTCAGGCTCTGGTTTCCAACAGCAAAAAAGCCAGTGCAGAGGTGCAGCATGTATTAGGTTCAGGGAAGGTACACATATCACTGTACATTTCTTATGTCACTGGAAATGGGCTGAATACACTGGTGGAACTATGTAAATTTGAATTCAGACAGAAAGATTCACCTTTGCAGGTTGTTTTTCACAAGCTTTCTGAAGGTGACATTTCATCTCATGAATTTTCATCAGAAAATACATTTTACTTCATACAGGTGAAAACTATTGTCTTAAATACATGCAGTGAATATTCTTATCTGAAATTTGTAAACATTTATCAAGTAAAGAAATGGAAATAAAACTGTACACCCTATTGCATCAATCACAATTAACAGCTATAACTTAGACATCAAATATGTACCACTAGTGAAGGCTGCATATCACTTGTGGAGAAGTATATGCAAATAAAACATGAAATTTAGAAGAAAATTTAAAATAAAAAAGGGAAAAAATGACACCAAAATGATAATATCTATTCGTATACAGGTAACAGAGAAAATTATTAGCTGGACAAAAACCAAAAGGCTACTCCTGCACTAGTGAACTAGTCAGTGCCAGATTTTTTTTTTTTTGTCCACAGTGTCAAAGACCTGTTGCCACATCCTTATCATTAAGCTTTCTTAGGCACTAAAACCCTGTGCTTACATACCACACTGGATTTTTCGAGTGAAGAACAGGAGGCAAGAACAAAGCTATGCCATGGACCTTTCCAATGCTAGTGTACATGGTGACTTTCTGGTGCTTGTCTCCATTCCTTAGCAATTTCAATTTGTTGTTATAGAATTAATGTGAAAGGCTACATACGTGGGATGTTAGTTATTGCAAATGTTGCTTAATGGTGGTCAGCGGTATACTTTATTGTAATCTTCAATTTAAACCCATTTTATTTTAAGAAGTGACCAATTTCTATTATGAAAAATGACCCTACAGCACTAGGCTGCTTAAGTTCGACTGACTGTAGGGTGCTCACATAATTTTTTATTCAGAAACAGGGTTTTCTTGAATTTCTTTTTTTTTAGTTGTATTCGGAAGCTCAACTTACTAGGTGCCCCACTATCCCAGGCACCTGGCAAGCTTTACATCACAGTCCCCAAACTAGTCACTTACAATTCAAAAATAAATTATATGGTCAAAGGCCTAAGAAAACAGAGGGAAAGGAAAATAATAATAATTAAAACAAACAAACAAACAAACAAATAATAATAATAAAAAAAGCAAACAACCAAAACCTACAAAACCTGATCTGGACATTGTATAGTGGAAACATAAACTATATAGGAATTAGATCACTGAATCTGAACAAAGCACAGAGCTTAGAAACAAAAATCTAGCAATCCATGTTTTTCAAGAGAAAAAAATTCTATGTGTTCTATAAATATATCTCTTCCTAATTACTTCATAGAAAACATAAATATCTACTGGAATACACATAACATGAACAAAGAACCAATATTTTCTGACAGTGGAGAGGACTCCTCTTTTATCATAAACTTCCTTGCTTTTCTCCTTTATGACTTCTTTTTATAACCTTGTCCTCTGGAAAAAAAAACCAACACATTCTTTTAGAACACATTCACTTGAGTGTTAGCAGCAAAACACAGTAAAACAAAATTATCTGTTTGTCTGCCTTTCTCTTCATCTATCACAAAAAAGACAAAACTATGTTGAAGAAGCAAGAAAAGGGAGGATATTTTATCACCTTAATGTACTATAATACTCTACCATTATGATAGTTGCTTGTTTATGCAATTTTTTGATTCTCTTGCACTTTAATAGGAAGACAGGTTATAATTTATCTTTCTTTGGAAAGATTTCCCTTTTAAGATAAATCTTTTCAGGTATCATTTTTAATCTATTTTCTTTCCCCTATCTTAGCATCCTCTGCAATTTTTCCATGTTTCTTTCATATTGGCTAGCAATTTCAACTGCATAGCCTTTTCTTTTCAGTAATTCTTTCAAAAATTATTTCCTATTAACAGAGATAGTGATTTTCCCCTTTAAAATGAATCACAAAATCTTTTTTCTCAAAATATAAAGATTTTTGATTCTAAATTTGGTGAATGACACAATGAGATTACCTTTTTTTAATTATTATTTTTTCTTTTCCCTTTGCTTTAGCAAATAGGGAATGTTCTGCAGACTTTAAAGTGGAAATAAGTCAAACAGCTATTTAAAAAAGCCATCCTTCACAGATTTCACATGACCAGTATCATCACACAAAATTGTGGTATTCCAATACTCTCATGGGGAGTTGTCTGCAGTGTGGGTGAGCAATTTTAACAGTTAATGCATTGGTGCAGAATATTTCCTCCAGGATGAACAATGATAGAAATCATTTGGGTCAGTCAGTCCCAAAGTGTAATGCATGTTCTTCCTAAAATTTACAAGGACTGAAGGTAACAGATATGTAAAACCTGTTTCTCAGTGGTTTTCCAGTTTAATTTTGAAGATATTTTTGAAAATAAGTCCGTAGCTTTTGGTTAAAAAGAATTTTTATTTCTACTTGCTTCCAATTTGTGCTTATAAGATCACCTTAAATTGGGACATATGCTGGCACTATAAATGTGTGTATTTTTTTGCAGCTAAACACAACGTATAAAAAAAGGGGAAGTATCTTATTAAAACAGTAGGTTTATCAAAATAATCAGGCATATAGCACAAAGTGTTTGATTTTAACAGTATCTCAAGGGTGATTTGATTAATGTTCCAAACAAGCAAAGCTGAATTTTCAAAGGTTTAACAAACATAGGATATCCCTTTCACAGTAACAATCCCTTCTCCCTCTGACTCAAATGAACAGTTTTGCTTAAGAAAACATTAAGTTGATAAGTCGCAAGTGCAACTGTGCTCTCTCAGTGATAATGAAAATGTGCAGACAGAGAATCAGTTCAGACTGTGAGTTCATGCAGCCTCCTCAGTCTGTCAGAAGAACTGTAAATCCTATACAGAAGATTTGCAACCAAATGAAATGGATTTTGGTTATGCTTCTGCCCTAGATGGGTACTGTGAAGATATCCATGAACTTTCTATTATTCAATAGAAAATACACAGAAAGATGGAGACTCAGCACCCTGCAAACTCTGTGACATTTCACTGCCCCGCTTTCGCTGGAGAGGAAACAGTTATTTCGTACTGATTTTTGTCAAAGCGCCAATCGTTTTTTTTAGTGGTAGTAATATACCATGGTCTCCAGTTCTTACTGTGGAAATACAGACAATTGGAAAACATCCTACTTATCTGCATCCTCAGTTTGTCAAATGATGATTTTGAGAGAGATCGAGAGCGGTATTAAAAAATGTCATTTTGACATCATACCAGGATAGGTAAATGGTAGTGGGTCATATTGGTAAGAATGTCAAAACTTTCATGGTTAAAACTACATCATTTAAAAAAAAAATGAGGAAGATATAGGATTCTTTGTAGGTGTTATTCTTTCCCTTTCTTTAGCTTTTGAGAAAATCATCACCTTCTTTAAAGGGGTCTCATTAATACCATACTCCTAGTCATAAGTGCTTCCATTTGGACTGAAATTCAGTTAGCAAACCTATTTTGGTCCATATGGAATTGGCTTAATTAAGACAGACTAGTATTTTGGACCAAGCTAATTAATAGCTTAGGAATGGATTCAGCTTTAAGGTTTTTAGTAATCTCTTAAAAATACAGTCTCTCAGAGGGAGACAGCTGCTCACCATTGACATACATGACTAACACATTCATCTTGAAAATGAACCTGACTAGTTCCAGCTCAGCTTTGCCACTGCATGTATCGGAAATCATCTTGTCACCCAAGCGTTCCTAGTGCTTTTTCCTCCATCTAATTAGCTCCCAGATCCTAAAAGAAAGATATAGAACTAGCGTGCTCGTTGCTGACTGAATTCACAGAGGAGTAGAAAAGGGAGAGGAGCAGAGCAGGCTAAAAGCATTGTCCTGCCATCTTCTGTGGACCTGCAGCACTGCCACCCACCTCCAGAGCTGATAGAGATAAGTTGGATTCTGCCTCCTCCAGGAGAGAGGGAAAGATAAAAAAGGCAGCAAAAAATACAAATGGGACCTCCATTACTTGCATACTTTTACTACTGTTTAGGGTACAAAACCCATCCGATCTCCTGACTATTGCTTGATCATTGCTTCTCACATTTTCCTTCTAATTTATTGATTCTGTCCTCCCTTTATTGCATTGCATGCATGATCACAGGAACCGGATGTTGTGTTTATTGTATACTTACACACTTCTGATAGCACACCGGAGTGAGCTGAAGCCCCTGAGCAGGATGTAGTTTTGCAAAAGCTGTTGAGCCTTGAATACGTGAACTTTAGTTAAAGTCAGCCATTGCAGTATGCTATTTGAATTAGTTATGTAGTCCTCTAGCTTGTGACTTCTGAAGTTGTTCTGAATCATCACTCTTTCAAACACAAGAGTTGTGTCTGACCTTGCAGCTTCTCATTGTCTCAACACCCTATTTCTATTGGGAAAACTGCCTTCTCTCTAGTGGGAGTGGAAGGTCAAATCCTGAATGGATCATATCCTTAGACAACAACTGTGATGGCATAAATTCCCTGGAATTATTGTCAAATATGTATATATTACATATACATTTGTTGCCTACATAGATGGTGAGTATTTAGAAACAAATAAATCAATCATCAAAACTTACTACAACGTGTGAATATTTCTGTATGAAATATATCAGTTCTGAGTGACATATGAATGCTTCATTAAGTAGCCATATCGTAGTAATGACTCTTCTGAGGTTCATGAATTACGCTAGCAATGATTTTTTCTACTAGTAAACATAAAATTCATTAATATGTTAGCATTGTGTTAATATAGAGAAGGCATTCCTAATACAATACAGGTTCTCATTTCTTGTTTTTTTCTGTCATGTTATTTGTACCTTCCTTTGGATTATGCAACACAAAAATTTGCTAATTGTATTTGTCACTGCAGTACATTTTTGTGGCGGCACCTTTCAGTTTTATTCCAAGCTTCTTAATACAAGTAAGGTTTCTGAAAATGTTATTATAAGTTAATAAAGAAATTATTACCTTAATCTTATGTAGTTTCTTCTGTGAAATTAAGACTGAAGAAAAATGTTTGAGGAGGTGACAGCTTTTGTATTTTGTATGTTTCCTCCGTCAGAGCTCCTGCTGCTGCATAGGAGCAGTGTAAACGGTTTGTTCGAAAAATAGTAGTGTTGTTTTTCTTGCTATTTTATTTCACATGGAATAAATCATGCTTCTGCTTTCAGATTTACCAAGATTAAAAGTACATCTAAATTAATGTCAACTCTAGATACCTATTATAATGTCAGTAGCTTGCAATCTATTATATTAATGTCAAATATACCTACTAAAGTAGGAAGATGTGACTAGGAATAGGGATTTTTGGTGATCTGACTCTTTTTTCTTCTTTGCTGTAACTTCCTGCATGACAATAAACAAGCTTCTGCTGGTCCACATTCTCTGAAATCATATTCCTAGCTGTAAGATAGGTTATTCAGACAGGAGATATCTTTGCTTACGTGTCCTTGCAGAAACAAAGGCCAACAGCCTTCTGGGCTGCACAGCTAGGAGTGTTACCAGCTGGTCCAGAGAGGTCACTCTTCTTCTCTATTGAGCACTGACTTGAAGTAGTGTCTCATTTCTGTGCTCTCCTTTACAAAAGAGAAATGCACATACTAGAGCAAGTCCAGCAAAGGGCCACAAAGATGATTAAGAAATGGGAGCCTCTGCTATATGAGGAAAGGCTGAGAGAGCTGGGACTATTGAGCCAGGAGAAGAGAAAGCCCAGGGTGTGTCTTATCAATGTGTATATATACCTGTTTGGATGGCATAAATAGCAGCTTGACTCTTCTCAGTGGTAGCCAATGAAACGACAAGAGGCAATGGGCACGAACTAAGATACAGGAAATTTCATTTAAACATCAGAAAGACAATTCTACTGTGAGAGTGGTCAGACACTGGTACAAGTTGCCCAGAAAGGCTGTGAACTCTTCATTCTTGGAGATATTCAAAACCCAACTGGACACCATCCTGATCAATCTGTTGTAGCTGACTGCCCTAAGGTAGGAGCTGGACTAGACTACCTCCAGAGGTGCCTTCTCACCTCAAACATTCTGTGATTTTGTGATTCTGAAGCGAAACTCTTCTTGTGTTTGAGTTTGTTGAGGAGAAAGGGAAGTGAAGAAGAAAAAAATTCTATAAGAGAGTACCTCATAAGCAGATTTCATTTAAAATGTAAACTATACCCTTCTCTGAGTATACAATTGAACTGTTCAACAGGATTTGCTACCTGGAAAAGGGTATGAGACCTTAACAGTTCCTCGTGATTCTTATTCATTAAAAAATCTGGGCATTTCTTTTTCTCATTGTCATTTCCTCTTATTCTTTCAAAATGTTGTCATGCCTCATTCTCAAGTGGTTATATATATTGTATAAAACTTTATGTGAAATTAGTAAACTGGATTTAGATATAAAATAAAAACAGTGGAATGAGGAATTACACATGTATCTCTGAGAAAGGGCTGAGAATAACATGGTGATCTAGGGCTCTTTAGACTTTCCTAAAGTGTTAGATGACATCTACATGATTACATCTGAATCTGCTAGACTTAGCAGATTAAAAATTATCTCCTTTGAAGTGAGAGAGGTTTGATGTTCATGCAGAGGGATTATAATGATTGATTTAACTTCAGAATAGATATTAGGCAGGACGGTGTATCATTATCAGATTCTTGTACATATTATCTGGAGAAAAAGAAAAAAAAAAGATCCTCCTCTCAAAATGCAAGAGTTATCAGTAGAAAATTGGAAAATATGTATGCTTAGAGACAAAAAAATCAGACAGTACATCATTGCTTACGATGTAGAGCAATTGTGCAATTTCAGAAAGAAAGGTAGAAGAAGCAGTATATTTTTGCTGAGAGATAACAAAAAGAATGATGACATTTAAGTCTACTGAAACAATAAATTTGTTGTTATGTAAATATGAAGATGAGTTGAAATGTCGGAACCTTTAAAGCAAGTGAATTCTATCTTTTTAAGGCATTTTAAATAGATCTCAGGCAGTCTATATGGACCTGGAGTTACAACTGCCACTTACAGGAAGCTCAATAACATTTCTAAAAGCAAGTAACGAGGTCAATCTGGTTGTAAGGACATGACACCTATACAGGTTTGTGAATATGGTTTAGGTTTGATAGTATAAATGAAGTATATGCAATCAACAGAAAATGCTAATTGTCTAAGACAAAAAACTGTGCCAGGCATCATGCTAACAATTAGACCGAGTTGCACAATTTAATTTACTGACATAGATAGAGGCAGAGGTTCCAGCATATCTTCTGGTAGTAACTAAAATTGTCCTGACTTTGAAGCACTCTGGTCTATGCTATACATGAAGAGGTACAGTTAGCCCAGAGATATGAATCATAGAATCATAGAATCATAGAATCATAGAATGACATAGGCTGGAAGGGACCTTAGAGATCATCTAATCCAACCTCCCTGTCACAGGCAGGGACGTCTCTCAAATAGATCAGGCTATTCAAGGCTCCGTCCAACCTGGCTTTGAACACCTCCAGGGAGGGGGCATCCACAACTTCTCTGGGCAATTTATTCCAAAGTCTTACCACCTTCATACTGAAGAATTTCTTCCTAAGATCTAATCTAAATCTGTTCTCCTTCAACTTAAACCCATTTCCCCCTTGTCCTATCAGTGGACACTCTTGTAAAAAGTCCCTCCCCAGCCTTCCTGTAGGTTCCCTTCAGGTATTGGAAGGCAGCTATTAGGTCCCCCCGAAGTCTTCTCTTTTCAAGGCTGAACAATTCCAGCTCCCGCAACCTGTGCTCGTAGCAGAGGTGCTCCAGCCCCTGGATCATCTTTGTGGCTCTCCTCTGAACACGCTCCAACCGATCTATGTCTCTCTTATGGTGGGGACACCAGAACTGGACACAGTATTCAAGGTGGGGTCTCACAAGAGCAGAGTAAAGGGGGAGAATCACCTTTCTTGATCTAGTGACCACACTTTTCTTGATACATCTTGACACATCTGGGATGATATGACTCCGGCTCTGCTCCCTATCTGCTAAACAAATGTTATGTCTACTCTCTCTCTGATATCATAGAATTATAGAATCATAGAATGGTTTGGGTTGGAAGGGATCTTAAAAATCATCTAGTTCCAAGCCCTCTGCCATGGGCAGGGAAACCCTCCATTACACCAGGTTGCTCAAAGCCTCATCCAACCTGGCCTTGAACGCTTCCAGGGATGGGGCATCCACAGCTTCTCTGGGCAACCTGTTCCAGTGCCTCACCATCCTCACTGTAAAAACATTCTTCCTTATATCTATCTGATGGAAATCTACCCTCTTTCAGTTTAAAGCCATTACCCCTTGTCCTATCAATACACACCCTTGTCAAAAGTTATAGAATCACAGAATCACAGAATCATAGAATGGTTAGAGTTGGAAGGGACCTCAAAGATTGCCTAGTTCCAACCCCCCTGCCATGGGCAGAGAAACCCGCCACTACACCAGGTTGCCCAAAGCCTCATCCAACCCAGCCTTGAACACTTCCAGGGATGGGGCATCTACAACTGCTCTGGGCAACCTGTTCCACTGCCTCACCTCCCTCTGAGTGAAAAATTTCTTCCTTATATCTGATCTAAATCTGCCCTCTTTCAGTTTAAATCCATTGCCCCTTGTCCTGTCACTACATGCCCTTGTAAAAAGTCCCTCTCCAGCTTTCTTGTAGGCCCCGCTTAGGTACTGGAAGGCTGCTAGAAGGTGTCCCTGGACCCTTCCTTTCTCCAGGCTGAACAGCCCCAACTTTCTCAGCCTGTCTTCATAGGAGAGGTGCTCCAGGGGAGAGATGCTCATCTCTTTTGTTTAAATCCCACAAAGTTCTCGTTCTCAGGAGTCTAAAGTGTCTAGTGTGCTGTTGCAGGCTTTTCAGATTAAAAAAAATAAAATCAAAAGCAATCTCCTCAGGCCCACCCCAAACAATACTAATTCTTAATTCTTTAGCATTGGAAATTTCAGTTTTAGCAGTTCAAGAAGTCTGAAAGGCTATTTTTGGGATGGGGGATGGTGGAGGGAATTTTATTTACTTTTTAAGTTAAAAAATAATAGTTTACCCCTTTTTTTTTCTTCTAGAGAAAAGCATGTTGCTTTGCCTGCTATAAGCAATTCATATGTTCTGTTCAGTTAGAATTTATAATATTCCCATGCTCTTGACATGGGCGAGATATAATCCTTCAGTTAGCACTGTGCCATGCATTACATCCATGCAAATCTTGCCAAGCTAGACTGAATTATCAATATAGGTGTACTGCAGCTTACCTTTGCACAGTAACCTGGATCAAGGATGCTAAAAGATGGTCACCAGCAGTCTCACAGAGCTAGCTGCACTGAACTAAAGCACCGAACTGAAGCTGCAGTGAACCCTCCTGCTTCCAGAATATGGAACAAATCACCGTTTCTGAGCTGCACTGTCCCTTTAGTAAGTGATATATAAAAATGGACTAAAGGAGAGGCTAGACAGGGAGATAGTAGCATTTCATGCAGTTACCATATTCATAAGAGTTACTGAAGTCAGTAGTTACTTTGTTTATTCCAGTCAGATTTCCTTCACTTCCGAATGCTTACATTTTTATATGTACTCTGTATTTCTAATTTAGAAGGAGAAAAGAAAATTTCAACTTTTTAATAAAAAAATAAACACATACCTGCTGCTTTTCTTAATCACCCACCATTTATGCCAAAATTAAGTCCTAAATGAATTTTTTATGGTAATATAATAAAAGATATGCCAGGAAAGGTTTGTCACAGACAAATTCACATGGGCTCAAATCCATACAAAAGAAGAACCTGGGAACTCCAGCTATGACACGGTCATTCTCTTAATGAAAAAGTAGATCATTGGTGTTAAAGAAGAGTAAAACGAAATGTCAATTTCTTAATGTTGTTATGTCATAATTAAGAATATCTGATTCTTAATTACTGATGGTATTTCCTATTAACGGACTTCGTCTATTAGAACTCATAGAGATAAGAATTCTGCTGGCATCACTTATGGTCCATGTTTTCACCAGTATCTGTGCGATCTCATTGTGGGATTTTGAGATGCTTCGAATCTGTAACTTTTGATGCCTCAAGTATTTTTGCAAATCCAATCTCTTTTGCTTTGGATCTTCTTAGAGAATCATCATATGGGCCTCAAATGTCTCCTTTAAATAAGTACATGGGCAAAGCAAATTCTAGGTTCGAGCTCACAGCAGTGACAGTTTAGCTGAGCCATTAGTACAGCGAGAAAAAGGTACAGTCTAGTAGAGCTTTTAATTGTACTTCAATGAGAAGTATATATCTTTGTTGCACTCCTACCTCCTAGGAGTGAATAACCTCCTTGATTTTTTAACTGAAAGTAGATTCTTCTTCCTTTGTTCACTTCTTAGTTAGTCTGTTTCTTCTGAATTTTGTTTATATTAATAAATTGTACCCAACTCCTTTTTGCCCTACTTAGGCATAGTTGGTAATGTTCCTTTGTTTTTAATGTTAGACATAGATTTTTCTTTTCTCATCTTATTACTTATCATTCATATTTAATGTTGCACACAGAATTATCTTTTAGACTCTTTTTACCTTTTGATTTCTTATATTTAATGACACACCCAATTGTTTGATATCCTTTTTTTCCCTAGGAACCTGTCACTGCTCTCTATTTAGCTGCTTTGAACTAGCTTTCATCTTTTAGTATTTAAATCATCCAAGCTCTCATGTATCATACCATATTGTTCCTCATTATTTACTCCTTTTGACTATAATGCCATTCTCTTCAAACTAGTGTTACTTTTTTTCTTTGTTTCCTGCTCTTTGTTTTTAATTTTCCAAGTCAGATTTACGCTTATTACACGACTCCCACACCTTAGGTATTGTCATTAACCTCAGATGTGAGACTTTATCAAAAGGGCTTTCAGAAGCTTGTCTGAAGTGTCTTACCTACAGTAGCTCGTTTGTCGTCTGCGACTGAGGAGAGTTATTGAATGGCAGACGGCTCCTCTCCCTGGAAGCTAAGTGCCCAACCCTCCGAGTCCTTTGTTTGAATGTAGGTCTCCAACATGGCAGTCTACAATAGGAACACTTGACAAAAGGATTGATTTTACATCCAGCACTGGAAGAATGCATATAATTTCCATGTATTACATGGTGTATATACTACATAATTTGAAATATTTTTTTCTAGCTACATTCAATAGCTTGTTTGAAGCCTCTGCTGTCTATATTGAATGTGATTTCTACTATAAAAAATGGCATCAACTTTAGAGTTAAGCTCGCAACAGTGGCAATCATTACTACAGAATCTTACCAGATATTATGACTTGTTTGCCTGCCAACTAAAATCCAAATCTGAAGCGTAATGAAATCTATGGAGAGAGTCTTACTGGGAATGGATGAGTTTATCCTGTAGATGCTTCAATAAGGAACTTTGCTTAATCTGCATTTACATTTACATTAAAAATACTTTAAATCCTGATGATTCATAAGGAAAAGACTCAGTACATAGGAAACAATGTAATCCCTTCAAGAAAGTCAGTGCTATATTTTGATCCTGAAAGTTTTGGGTAACGCTGTTCATCCCATTGCAAGAAAAGTATTTCAGCATTGATGAATGATGAAAATGAAGTGCAGAAAAATCTCTCATGTGAGTAGGACAGGCGAAAAACCTGGAACTTCTATGTTAGGAATGAGGTAAATAGTACTTGATATGGTAAAAGCATAAACAAAAACCGAAGCAGCAAAATCAGGTGATCAGGGACACCTGTTCTCCAATCCTTATCTTTCAGAAATAGGTGATAATTGTTTAAATTAATAGGCAATAAATTCGAATTGGACTTTAAAGCTCACCGTCATCACATCTCAGTGGCCAGAAAAATGCTGGAAAAAGATCTCATACCTTAGTATTTAAGGCTATATTGAACAACAGAGACCAAGTCAGGACCTTTGGGAAACAATGGTCAGAAGGCATTTATTCCACCTCTTTCTTCAGCACCTTTCTCTAATGCATCTGTTGCTTGCTGTCTCCTGAGACTATGTGTATCACTGATAACTTGAATGACATGTTACGTTGGTGCTCACTGCAAATTGTGTTAATAGGAAATAAATTAAATCCATTAGAACTACTGTCTTCATAGCTGACTTTAATTCAAAGCAGCTTTGAATTAAGATATAATCAAACTTTTAGCCCTGAGGCTTCACAATCATGTTAGACTGATCAAAGAGGGAAGTTTTGTGTTATATTTAATCTAGTCTAATTGAGGACTGCTACTAACACAGGTGGTTTTGCTTTCCTTCCTGTCATCTCTCCTCATATGATCCTGCCCTTCTTAATGCTTTGTGTCTGTTTGACTCACCTGTCTGATCTTGCCCATTCTGCAGCTACTTACATGTTTTATGTAGTACTAAGCAGGCACTGAGAAAAATATGAGTAGAAGATCATGATGGCTCCTTTTTGAACTGGATTATGCTTAATGAAAGATGTGCACTTAGATCTGTTTTTATTCTCATCCCTATGCACATGTCCTCCTTCCATTTTTTGACAGCTAGAGTGGTCATATAGCCCAGCAGTTTTCGTGGTTTTTTTTATATATGTATGAGTCATACCATAGCTCAAAATAAGTAAAGCTTATGCAAGGGAATAGGAAGGAAGCCCTGGTGAGTAAATGAAGGTAATTATGGACAGAATTACTTTTTGTAATGGCTGCCTGGTTTAGGTTGATTTAAACTGGCTGTGGAACCGTTGAAAAATGCCAAGGTCAGGTTCCTCTAATGAGTATATTTCACACAACCTTTCAAAACACAGTGAAATAGGTGGTATAGAAGCCATAGTCTTGTACTGAAAAAAATCTCTGTCCTAGTGAGTTCAATACTAGCTCTGTTTCTGATCTGAGAGTCTCCAATGACTTGAGGCTATATCCAGGATAAACAACATTGTGAATTGTACCCAGAAATAAAAATGTAACTGCTGCAGGGCAGACAGCAAGCCTTAAACATGTTCCTCACAATGACTCAGCTGACTCCAAAGATGAATTACTCCAGCTAGTGTTAGAGTAAGTTGCCCTTGCAGGGTGTTTGTGTAACATAGTAGGATAACCTGTTTGGATAGTGTTTGGGCTGCATGGATGTAAGTCTCTGCTTTCAGCTCTACCTTGGAGAAGAAAGCTCAAACTGTACATGGCAATAAGACAGGGAGAGCGAGAGATGGAGAGATGAAAAGCATGTAAGCCGTTCTGAGGTCTAAATATGTCTTGCAGAACTCTATGACAGTGAGATGTATTGACAGAGGTCAGTTAAATTTACTTGGAAGAAAATACATCACCAACATAGTTATGCAGACTGTGTCTTTGCTCATCAGTATAATTTCTGTCATATAGGTGCTGAATAGAAGTCTATTTTCTGCAAATCCCATTCCTGCCTTGCTAGAGTGAAATGGCTTCTTTTTTTAATAAACTTTCGGTCAAGATGCAGAAATTACTTTGAATATTGCTGACACTACAAGATCAAATGCTGCTGCTTTCTTGTTTTACTATTAAAAAACAAACCAAACCAAGCAAACAAAAATAATAATAATAATAATAATTAAAAAAAAACTAAACAAAACAAAAAAAAACACAAATAGGAGAGTGGGAGGAAAAGTGCTAAAGAATTTGTTGATGGAGCTCTTGGACAAGAAGAATAAAATATTAGTCTTGTCATTCTCCAAACCTAAAGAAGTAAATCTACTGAGGGATAATCCCAGCCAAGCCCATAGAGAAATCATCAAAGTCAAAAGAGATTTTAGCAACTTTTACTGATGAACCAATCAAAGCATTTTTATGAACTTTATCCAACATTATCAGAAATTTCCCAGATTGTTTTGAAACTCCATGGTCTACTAGATAGAGATATCTATAAAGTTTAAAAGAGTCTGAAATTGCTTAAACAGGACCTTACTGGGCAAGGCAAGGTATAATATGAACATGAATTGATGTGCTAGTTTCAAGAGATTTTTTTCTGCTTTAGTGGTCTCATCATCACTTATTTAGAGGTGTTTAAAATCTACACTTCTGAAGAGCTACACCTATCAGTTAGACTTTTATCAGTTGTTGGGTATACTCCTCATCTAGTTAGATGTAGCCAAGACTACCTAAACATGATATGCACATCAACACAGATTCACTTCCACCGGTGTTGCTCAATGGCTACTTGGAAACAGATGTAGGAGTTCATTATTTTCTTCTCAGCTATCTACGAGTATACATGCCCACTCTAATGGAAAATTTTCTAAATAGAATCTCTTGTTCTTACTTATCTGTTTGCTGAAGGGTTGGATACAACCTGTCTTAGCAATATCTGTCCACACTACCTTAATAAAACCACGGTCGTATTAATGGTCGTCCCATCTTTCTTCCTCTCTTTCCTGCATATACATGTGTATGTGTATATTACGTGTGCCTGTAAAAACACACATAAACCTATACATTCATATGTTACATGCACTCATATCCACATAATAGGCATAAACATATTTAAATTATTTACTTTGATGATGTAGACATTACAGATAGATACAAACACAAAATAGATTTCTGATTGTGAATCACCAATGTACTTAACTCAGTAAGTTTTCATGAACTAAAGGTTACTAAACCCACCTTTCAATAGGGTTTTTAATCAAAAGGTTCTTTCCCAGATACTAGACAGATGAGTTGTTTAATAATTCAGTGGACCCGTAATAAATAGGTTCAAATCCCATACTGTGGTAAAGTTTCATTAATTTGTTTCTGCTTATATAGAGCTCAAAGTACCTGAAGTTCTTGTAATGACACACTGACAGCAAAGGGATGGTGCAGGAAGAAAAGGAAATTACATGATTATTTTTAGGAAGTTTCATCATTCCCACTGGAGCTGAAGTATATTATAATTGTACTCAAATGCACATAATAATGTAATTCATTTTTTAGAGCATTGATAACCTGAAAACATCAATAAGCCTTATAGTAACAAGTTAAAATTCATTGCACTTTTTATCATCACATGAAAATTGCATCAACTTTTAGCAGATATACTGTTTCTTTGATGCTTCATGCCTATTACACGGTTCATATTGTGTTACATACAGTAACTGAACACAATATGACTCTTCAAACTGGATATGGCTCACATTTCAAATACTGACTGGAGAAATAATATGGGGTGATATAGATGAAATGAAGGATTTTGATGCTGTTTGATTTTGAACTCCTTTACATTTTTGGCTATAAGTCAAATCCTAAAGATAAAACTGTATTTGCTCATCATCCCTGGCTTGAAAGTTTAAAGGAAGTTTGTGTGCCCATAAACTATTAATTTAATGTGAAGAAAAGAATTAATTGCATTTTGCATTTCTCAATTCAGCTGAAAATTGGAGCTATTAATGATGCTGACAGGCAGGGGGCAGGAACTTGAGTCTATAAAGCATTTTCATACTGTAGGTATTCTCTCCCTTGAGTGTTTCTTTAGGAATCTTCTGTAGGAGCTGATAAAACACCAGATGTCTGAGATGTTCACATACCATACTGAGAAGAGCCATACAGTGCCCTGGTAGACATTTTGAATTGTAAAGCCTGTATCAATATCTCTTACTTCTACTAATGATATTAATTCCACAACATTTTATTACACTGTTCTGAAGCAGTAGAATCTAACTTTGTATATTTACAGCTGTGATCCCATATATTCAAATTGACACACAGAAGGGAAGAAAAACCCAGAAACAAAATAAGCGTGAAAGATATAACTGAGCTTAAGTATACAATCTCTAAAACATTCTTGCTTTGTTATGTTTCCTCTGATATTAACTACATCATAACTTGAAGTTAAAATTGAATCCATATTAGATTGCTTTTGTTTTATTTTTATACACTTTTTTCCTGTATATAGTTATTGAACAAAATTGTTTGTGAAACCCTATCACCTGTAAAAGTTAGGAAGGAAAGAGAGGATGATCAACACACTTAGTGATTCCCTCTGGCTGGGTCTCAGAACATGAGTGGAATTTTCTCAGCGTCTAAATATTAAACATTGATTTTTTTTTCTCTCTTCTTGTGTAATTTCCAGTAAATTGAAGTTTAATATATAGTTTCTGACACTGGACTTTTACGCTCTCTGTCCCATAGTCTATTACCATGCTTCAGTATGATGGACTGTTGCTAGCAGGAGTTTTGAGTATGTCACTTTATTTTTTAAACGTATTTTTTCGTATTTCTTTTTTTTTCTTTGAGAAGGATGGTAAAACCATTAGTGATTGATAGTAAATTCAGACTATGCAGAAAAATATATAAAACATGCAATCATGGCAAAGAATGCATCTTTTAAATATTATATACATGAAGCACTTAACACGGTTAAATTGTATAAATAGACTTACTAGATAGCATCAGAATCAGAACTATTAAATGTCATCCTTGAGAATTCAAGGAGTAGATTGGATCATTTATAGAATTAGTTTTTATAAGTCTCTGAAGTAAGTACTAGGTATGAGATCAGAGATGTACTTCAATAAGTCCTTTAGTACCTTGAGGAAAACTGCAGGCAGCAAAAGTTCATAACAAGAAATCATATTATAGTAACCTGATACCAAAGAAAATTCAACAATTTGCTACACATTGTAGGGTTAATACAGAGGACGTAATAGTCACTGCTGAATTAATATGGCTTCAGTAAAATTCTAACCTATTAAATGAAGGGTGAATTTCAAATGTTTTTCAAGAAATTACAAGAAACATGGTATATATAGCAATGAGTAGAATGAGAACTTGAAATAAAAGAAAAATTAATACTAATAATTAATGGCATTATCTTTGGTTAGGATTGATCTCTGATTAGATTTTTTTACTTTGAATAGTAATGTTGCTAATGATCTACAAAACCCAATGCTGTACAAATCTCATTTAACATCTTCATGAATACTCCGGAAGAAGATAACAAAAAGTAGAGCTGAGCAAATTATATCAGGTGGAGTATCTTTCCTTTTGAGGAACATTATTTTGAATATCATCAACTAGATATCCTGCAGGACAGTTTTAATTTGTTTCTGTTACACTGCAGGAAACAGATTGAGTTCTCTGTTATACCAGATTTGAGTAGGGAAAGATGTGAAACAGTGCTTTCACTCCAGGTAGTTTCTGGCTAAATTTCTTGTCCGACCAAAAGGAAGGAAAGATTTACAATATGGCCATTAATTGGAGAAGTTCAAGTACCAAATTCTGAAAAAAAATAAGATTAAAAGAGTTAAATATACATCATCTTTGCCAAATAAAATTTAGAAGGTGTATAATGGCAGATCTACCAATATTTGAGGGAGAAATGCCAAGCAGGGTCATATAAAAAGGAGAAGGAGAAGGCTTATTGAAAATTACTGATCAAATCAGTGAAATAATAAAATAATTTTCTCAGATAAGTTTGTCAAACTAAAGCCAACAGTGGATAAAATATCATAAACGTAACATGGAGACGTATTCTGTGCTGGCAGAGAGTTGGACTAATGACACAGTATATCTTTCCCAATTTTAGATTTTATGATTCTGTGATCCTTTACAGCCTAAGAGAGATTGGACTAAATATCTTCCTCCTGAGACTACTTGAAAGATTGAAGTAGGGGTACTGGAAATTCCTCAAAGGGCCTGAAAAACTTACTGCTGTTAGTATAACTTCTCACAGTAAAAAGACTAAACAGTAATTGATAATGATTCTGGCTTATAAAGTTTATTGCACATATACATTAACATATATGTAGTATTATTCCAACATATGTCACTTCTTGTGTCTATAATCTCTATAATCAGAAAGATACTTCCAAACTGGAAACTGGGAGGCGTTTTAACTACTTCTCTGATTGCCAAATTCCAAATAATTTTTGGAGATTTGGGGTCTATGCCTCTGTTTCAGTTACAAAAGCTTTGGCATTATAGGAGTTGAATGCTAAACTCTTTCCTATTCCAGTTTATTTTTCTGAATTCAAGAGGTAGACCTTATGTCTGTCTGTCTGTATGTATGTATGTATCCATTCATTCATTATTTTACCAGATGTCTTATGAAGAATCATAGAATCATAGAATCATAGAATGGCATAGGCTGGAGGGACCTCAGAGATCATCTAATCCAACCTCCCTGTCATGGGCAGGGATGCCTCTCAAATAGACCAGGTTACTCAAGGCTCTGTCCAACCTGGCTTTGAACACCTCCAGGGAGGGGGCATCCACAAGTTCTCTGGGCAATTTATTCCAAAGTCTTACCACCCTCGTACTGAAGAATTTCTTCCTAAGATCTAATCTAAATCTGTTCTCCTTCAACTTAAACCCTTGTCCTATCAGTGGACACTCTTGTAAAAGGTCCCTCCCCAGCCTTCCTGTAAGTTCCCTTCAGGTATTGGAAGGCAGCTATTAGGTCCTCCCAAAGTCTTCTCTTTTCAAGGCTGAACAATCCCATCTCCCGCAACCTGTCCTCGTAGCAGAGGTGCTCCAGCCCCTGGATCATCTTTGTGGCCCTCCTCTGAACACGCTCCAACCGATCTATGTCTCTTTTATGGTGGGGACACCAGAACTGGACGCAGTATTCAAGGTGGGGTCTCACAAGAGCAGAGTAGAGGGGGAGAATCACCTCTCTTGACCTGCTGACCACTCTTCTCTTGATACATCCCAGGATGCAATTGGCCTTCTGGGCCGCATGAGTGCACTGCCGGCTCATGTTGAGCTTCTCATCTATAAACACCCTCAAATCCTTCTCTTCAGGGCTACTCTCAACCCACTCTGTGCCCAGTTTGTATTTTTGCCTAGGATTGGCCCGACCCAGGTGAAGGACCTTGCATTTTGACTTGTTGAAGCTCATGCAGTTAGCACTGGCCCATTTCTCAAGCCTATCAAGGTCCTTCTGGATGGCATCTCTTCCCTCAAGTGAGTCCACGGCACCACACAACTCATCGGCAAACTTACTGAGGGTGCACTCAATGCCGTCATCCATGTCGCTGACAAAGATGTTGAACAGCACTGGACCCAGAACAGACCCCTGAGGAACACCGCTTGACACTGGTCTCCATGTAGACATCGCACAATTGACCACAACTCTTCGAATGCGACCATCCAGCCAGTTCTTTATCCACCGACTGGTCCATCTGTCAAATCCATGTCTCTTCATTTTAGAGACAAGGATGTCATGTGGGACAGTGTCAAACGCCTTGCACAAGTCCAGGAAAACAACATCCGTTTCTTTACCCACGCCAATCAGCGCTGTAGCTTTGTCGTAGAAGGCCACTAAATTAGTCAGGCACGACTTGGAAGAGGATATACTTGTTATCTTGCAGATATCTTTATAAGAGGTGAGTTGAAAATCTAAATCAGTAGTAACAGTATCACAAGGCCAGTCAACAACGTCAAAAAATAATCAACACACAAAAAATAGTGTGTGTTTTTAGCTTCATTACTTCCATTGCTTTCAGATACCTTTATATTCTTTTACATATGTTCACTTCCTATAACAAAAAGGGAAAGAATTTTTCAGCTATATAGAAATAAAGTGCTTCAGTAATCTGTTCAAAGATTTTGTGCATCTACTTCTAGTGATCCAAGTAATAAATAAACAAACAGGTGTGGCGTTTCAATGGGAAGTAGTGTGTTTGAAATTAAAGTCGTCAAGGACCATCAGCTATCAGGCTAAATCTGTGTAAATATTCCATTCTGTATTGAAGATCCACTCACAGAAGCATCATCCCAACTTAGTGCTTCATTACAGACAAGAAGTAATATCACTGTTCACTGGTGCTAAGCTTTCAAAGTAACAAAGTACCACATCAGAAGAAAACCGATATCAATAAGAGCACTCCCGTGATCAGAAGACTGATGCAGGTGAGTTTCAATGTCTCTGGCTTCATCAGTGACGCATTTAGCTGTGGCCAGAGAGGCTGACACCAGCATAATGAGCTGGTCTTCAGCCATGACTTGCATGTTGGTGTCTGTCTGCTGACTCATCAGGGCTCAGCAAAGGTCATCAGCAGTTCTGCCAGAGTCATCAACCGCTCAGTTTCATTTCTGTAGTTGGTCATATTGTTAACACAGCTCAACCAACACCCAAACAAAGCCAGCTCATATGATTGTTTGCATGGCTTTAGTGGTCTTTAGTCAGCTAGCAAAATGACAGTGTCACAGCAACAGTTCACATGGCTTACTGGGGTGACTTTCAGTGTCATTTGTTGCGCATCCCCTTCACTCTCTAGAAGTTAGGAATCTGGTTCAAATTAGTCTATCTAGTCTTCCTCTTGAATCATCAGAGAAACAGTTGCTTTTCAGAAATAATTCAACAATAGTGTTAAGAGTCTATGAAAAAATGAGTTGCCCCTTGGGAGATGCTTCTCTCTTTCTGTTGACTAAAGAGCAAGAAAGTCTAGATAACTTAGAGCTGAAGCTACTCACCCAACCTTTTTATAGGCCTGTGTTACCTGAGATGTGACTCTAAGGTCAAGAGCAGCAACATCAATATAAAACTGAAGTAATAATAAAATTTGTAGGCTCTGATGACTCCTGGGTTAGTAAGTATCTGCCTGCAGTGCTTGTCATTGGAAATTTGTCAGGTCTTATGGAATGATGTGGCTATGAACCTTTTACAGGTTAAGGATCTCATAATTTCTGCTACAACATTATTCATCAGGCATGTTTTGCAGTTTGCATAGGAATCACTATGAAGTTGTACAATAAACTGCTTTTTAGGTGACAAATTCTGTCCTATAAGAGAGAATGACACCCTTTGGCTTTATTTTCCTATTCCAAAGCAAATCTAACACATGTGAATAAACTGTTACCTAGAGATAGTCAAAGAGTGATGGACAGATCTATGTAAAAATATTTTAATCATGTTTCCTCGTACCTGATTCTATAAATGAGTCATTAGGTCAAGTTCAGAATTGCTATTAAGCCAAACATTTGATTTTTCCTTTAAGTAAGCAAACACAGGGTTTCATTGCCGCACAATGCTTTGATAAAATCTCTGTACATTGATTAAGTTCCTGAAGGCTGTATGATTAACAGCATGAGAATAGAAAGCATTTACACTGTTGCTTAAGGTATGTCCGACTAACTGGTAAAAGAAGAAAGAATGATACTCATGTTCCCTTAGTACAGTTCCATTCTTTCAGCTTTCATGACCAAGGTGATATGATCCATGTGATTAAGGAGAATTTCTGTAACAAACTATCTTGTTTCTATAAAGATAAAATAAAATAAAAGAATAGATGAAGAGGTAAGAATAATTACCAGAACTCAGGAAAACAAGGCTTCATCTGATGGCATGATAGATAAAGCTTAGGAGGAGAGCATAGCCCAGTATAGTATTTGAAATAAAAAAATTAAGTTACAGCCTCTCTTCTCAATAAAGTACAAGTCATTCTTCTCCAAAATAGTCCTGGTAGTGTGCTGCAACAGAAAAGGGATATCTGCATTTTCAGTATAACTATGGTATCAGAAGAATTTGCTGCATTCAACTATACCATTATTTTTCTGCCTATTCTAAACTTAGACTACAGGGAAGACCCCAATGCACCAAACTATGGTCAGGGTCTAAACACAAGAAAATTGACCTTTAATCATGTTAAATGTGAAGCGTGAAAGAGCCTAATCTGTAACATGGAGAAAGACTAATTTGGAAATTTCCATGGCTACAGGAAAAGATCAGGCTCAGAGCAAACCATAAACTCTGCAGAAGAATACAGAGTGATATGCTGCAAAACGTCAAATAACATACTGAGCATGTACAGTATAATGAGAGGAATTAGGTCAGGAGAAGGGGGGCAGGTAATTAATTTTTTATCTCAGTGCAGAATTGGTGAGACCGTATTTGAGTGCTTTACACTGTTTTGGGCTCCATAATAAAAAAAAAAAAAAGATTTTGCCGAATTGGAAAGAATCCAAAAAAAGGATACCAAAAATGATAACAAAAGTTTATTAAGAAAAGAGAATTTGCAAAGCCTAGGGAAAGTAGGACTAAGGCACAACATGAAAGCTAATTCTAAATACCTGCAGGAGATTAGTAAAAAAAGTGACTGGGGGTGGAGTAGGGAGAGAAAACGTATTTCAGCAATCAGTTCAGGTACAAGAAAAATAATTACCTCAAATTAACTTCCCAAAAAGGAAAAAAAAAAAAGGTGTTTGTGCAGTTTGCAGTCGATCTCACATAAGTCATTTAATTGACTTACCAAGTAGAGAAACCTGATGTGTATATAGTATCAAAGGATGTGTTCAAAAACCAGTTATGTGTCCATGGTAAGGAAGTATTTGTCGGTATGTGTAAGGGCATAGTTTTCTACTGTTTCTGGAACTCTGGCTATGGGCTAAAAAAGTCTGATTTTCTCTTTCTCCCTCTCTTTCTCCCCGCCTCCCTCCCTCCCTCCCTCCCTCCCTCCCTCCCTCCCTCCCTCCCTCCCTCCCTTCTTTCCTCCCTTCCTTCCTCCCTCCCTCCTTCCTTCCTTCCTTCCTTCCTTCCTTCCTTCCTTCCTTCCTTCCTTCCTTCCTTCCTTCCTTCCTTCCTTCCTTCCTTCCTTCCTTCCTTCCTTCCTTCCTTCCTTCCTTCCTTCCTTTTTCCTTATAAGAAAAATCTGACTGTTAACATTGAAATGATGACAAAATCTTTACTGAAAAATAAGATTTTCAAATATATGCTCGGTATCTGAGCAGACATATAAAATATGAGTAAAAGTGCATGGAACTCTATAACTAATTTGTTAACACACATTTGACTGGAAGGCAAAGGGTTAATTCTAATATACATTCATCTCAAATGTTCTTAAAGTTTCTGAATAGTATTTCAGTATCAAAGTAGTCAATATCTAACTACCAAGTCTTCTTTACCACTATTTGTTTTTTTTAAAGAAAGCTAAATTCAGGTAGAAACATAACCAGGTCTGTAAACTTAGACTTATGCATACTTTCTGAGTTATCATATGTCATGTGTGTTATATACATATGGATAAAGACCTGTTAGGGAAAGAAAATTAGAAAATAGTGATAGGAGTCAATTTTTAGCTAGGTCCTGAACACCTACTGCATGTGCCCAAATGCAAAATTGTGAGAAGAAAAAATGTATTTGGTTTTGTGTTTATTTGTTTTGTTATTTTTTTCCCCTGCACATTTAAATTATAATTACTTTCTCTGCAGTGGAAATGTATGAGATTGCTCAACAAATGTCAAAGCAAGCTGAGTCTTCACAAAGCTTCAAGAATCCCTGAAATTCCTTACTTTCCATATTAACAGGAGTCTAAAACTAGAAAACCATCTTATTAGATGCACTTGATAGCACATACATTAAGAAAATATCCCCAAAAAGAATGTTTTCTTGTACTAATAAAAGGGCAATTTTATTTTAAATCAGAACCATGCAATCTGTGGTTTGGATTTTTTTTTTCTGTTTGTCTGTTTTTCACTTTGCATTTATTTTAAAGGGAATTTTGATTTTTTTTCTGTTCATCAGTAAAAAGTTGTGATGAATCATCTCTTCAAGGCTGAACACCTGAAATCACAATAAATAACTTTTAATTTCTCAGAAAAACACAGAAATGGAAACAGAAAAGTACGTAATGAAAATACATTGTTCCATACATAATCAGAAAGTGCAAATTACTCTCCCATGAGTAAAAATACTTTAGAAGCTGGCTCCTGATCTCCCAAGCAGTGAAAGAATTTTAGCTGTGTGATTTTTCTGGACTATAATGGGAACTGTGTGGCTTAATTCCCAGACATTACTTCAAAATTTTGAGGGCTAATTATCTATTTCATTCTTCTTCTTTATGTGTTTCATTATATACAGCAGCTGTAAGAATACATTGCAGATTTGACAAATGGTGACAGCAATACACTTCTAGTTGCTGGCAATATGCTGTTGGCACTAAGTAGATAATATTTATAACAATAAAATGAAATATACATTCCAGTTTTAAATTTAGCCATGTTTATTAAGGATGAAACAATTTCTGCAAAATTCTGTGAAAAGGATGAAAGAACTCCTTGCTCTGGAGTGTACATTTAAATTTCACATCACGTCACCTCCACCTAATTGTTAAACTGGGTCAGAGAATTCTGATCCATTATGTTAACTCTTCATTGGGAATTTGGTACCTTCCTGAGTCATATACCTAACTTTGGTTTAGGAATGAATGTACTAATTAATCTGACTAGTTTCAATTAAGTCATAATCATTTTGCAGTAAGACTGTTTGTGGCTGAGATGGACTTTTCCTGGGCCATGTTGTATTTTTCTCTGTTTCCTTAATGAAAGGGAAAAAATGAAATCTTTTATCTTTCTAAAATCTATTTCTGAGGAAGAGCAATCAAATGTAATTTCTTAGGTTTCCTAGCACTTACAGAAAAATGTCCATGTGAAATGAGTCCAAAGGCTATAAGCCAACAAACGCATCTGGATAAACCTTTTGTGTGGTAGTATAAGACTGCCACAGCACAGATACAAATCTCTGTTCACCTAGAAAAGCCCACAGAATTGCATGCTCTGTGCTGCAGTTGCTCTGTTACTTTCATTTATCATTTCAAGCTGTGTTATTTTGATGGCTTTTCAGTTGCAGGACTACCAGTGCTGATGCAGAGATAATGAAATACTGAAAGCATCAAACAACAGGGATGTCTGTAACTGGTAATGGGCATCCTTCCTCAGTTTATTAACTCCAGCTGTGCTGTTTGACAGTTTTTGTGAAGAGGTACAGCACAATGTGAGAATACTGAACAGGGAATGAAGAAGCTAGTGTCAAGAAGTAAACTGCCTCACACACAATCCCTACAAGTAAACCTGCAGAATGTAAAAATCACCATCGTTTTCAAACCTACAATCTCCATCTTCAGCAGGACATAAAGTGACCAGTATAGAGACCTTCAGTGCAAGTCTCAGAGTACAGAACTTCTATCAGTTATTTTCTGATATGAAATATGTTGCCAACACTGCATATAGTTAGTAAAGAAGATACACGAAAGTGTCTAGTCTTTGTTAATAACAATATTAGGTGACACTTAAGATTAGATATGTAAATGATAGGACCGCTTCTGAGTGACTCAACAAATTACTTGGGATTCATTGTTATTATCAAAACTTTATCCAGAATAACACTTGAAGGTTATTATATAGAGCAAGATTGTTGAGGAGGAAACAGACATGACTTAATGTTGCAGATTTTCTTGCTTCAATGGTTAGCCTTGGTTTTTAGGGTTTTTAAGTATCTGAATGTAAATATGTTAGGAAGCTTTGGAAAATCCATGAAAGCTTTTTAATAATGTACACTAAGTGGGAGTATTGCATAGTGTGTTCTCAAAAGCGTATGTTGACTTAGACATGCTACAACAGCCTGTTCTGTGTAAGCTGTTGTGAACTGGCCCCACAAGTACCTACAGGTGTGAATGGAGAAGTACTTACCCAAAAATAGCGGGCCAACGAGAGTGAAAATATTTACTGAAAGGTATTGCTTGAATGTCTCACCAGAACGGATAAGCCCTGGAGCCTAGTAGCTCTGCAAGAACTGTTAAGCTCAGGACACTAAAGGTCTGCCCAAGGCCACCAGCTCACACTAACACTAACAACAGGGTGCATAACTCAGGCCACATCCGGTCCTACAGGGTTATACATACATGTTTGAGGGACTTTATCACCACCTACCAGGAAGTCATTATCAAGTCACTGTGACCCTGCCCTTTTTTGGTGAAGAGCTGAGTTTGGCATTCCAGCTGTTACAGCAGCTGCATACTTTTGAGTTTGTGTGAGGAAATAGTTGAATGAACCATGACAATATTTAACTGCTGTTAATAATAAAAGCTTAATTAATAAATCAGTGTTCTAATAAATTGGTTGTCGTCTGTGTTTCTCCTGAGTCAGTCTCCTACCACAAAGATTTACAGCATTCAGGCCCTGCGGTAAGCAGCCAGTGCAGGTAGATGAAGCCTCACACCAGTTCCAGCGGGCACAGTTAAAGCACACAACACCCTTCAAGAAGTCTTCTCCTCTCTCAATGCTGGTATTTATATCTAGTGCAAAGGCTCCAATCGACTCATAAAAGTGTCCTGTTCTTAACAAAGGGTCCCATGTATCTGCGGTCTTCATGGGAAACGTGGTGGTGGTGGGCAGGGCAAGGGGAAGGAAGAGAGAAAAACTACTTTGAATGGGTGAAGAAATGAATGTATTTTTCTCTTTTTCTGTTAAACTGATAATTTATATGAACTGTTACAACAACATCAGACAAGGTAAGACTACAATATTGCCGCTGTTACCTCTTTTACCTGAAGCTGCTTTGATGTTAAGGTCAATGTAATTGATAGGCTGGAATCTGCAGTTGTCACAGTACAAGGCTGCTTTCACTTATACCCTGGGGTTTTCTGTCACCAGCTCTCCCCACCAGCAACTTTGTGGACTGACATTTCATTTTCAAGTCAGAGGCTTGAAATTTTTTGCTATTACTGCAGCTTGTCAAAAACCAGTGAGCTGCCCAGCAGCCTGGTCGTAACCTAAGCAATGGCTACAGGTGAAGGTTACAAAAGAGGAAATCATTCAAAAGGAACTGCCAAACCTGCTCACAAGGTGTACAATCGCACAGATTAGTAAAACATGCAGTTTGGCTATGTCGTAGATGAAATGGAGGTTCAAAATAGGGTCTGTCAGCTCTTTTTAGATGGCTTTCAATTACAGGCTGATGAATGCCTCCATAAAACAGTATGTGTGTGTACGCATATATAAAATACTGGCATGTCTATATAACTAAATTATAAGAAAAGTATGTGGGGGGTATTGGATATAGCCAGAGAGGATGGCAGAAGCATCAGTGTATGCTTTTATCTCTCTGGAAAGGAGTAAGAGTGAGTGTGGCAGCATGCCAACTGCAAGACCCCAGGACACAGCAGTCCTGCCTACTCTTGGATGGTGAGTGCTGCTGAATTGTATGCACTAGCTGCCAGGATCATTCTAGCTCAACCTGCAGACTATGTTTTCCTGGAAATGCCACACAGAGCCAGTATGTTAGCAAGTCACATCTTTTATTCTTCTGGAAAGCTCATATTCTGCTGTTGAAGAAGAAAAAAAAAAAGGGAAATAATTTTTTTTCTGACATTAAACAAGATCACAAATTAGAGTTGATTAGCCTTTTACATCTTCCTTAATTAGCTGGAAGGCTTGAGGGAGTCATGAGTCAAAAGTGCTGGTGAGCTGGACGTATGCCTACTGCCTAATGACAGTTCTACTTTGTTAAAAGGAAGCTACTGGCTAATCTCAGTACTCTTCCAATACTGGGACTGACATTTGGGAAAGGTATTATAAAAAACAACCTACCTGCCTGTAGCATTGGTAACATCTGGGAGTAAACTGTCTGTAAGTGCCTCAACAAATGCTGTCGCTATGTGACAAGGACAATCATAAATGTGATTACAATCTTTCTCTTTTGTTCCTTCCTGATAGGTTGCCTTCATGACACATCGTAAATTTCAGTGAAAGTAAGACTAGCAAAAGACTGGGCTTCAGTCTATATCTTAACAGAATTCTAATACTAAGAACGGGAGCAAAACAAATGCTTGGAAAATCACCCAGCACCAAAACATAATGTTGGGTGTAATTTAGCTCAAGACTGGCATGTGGATAGACACACCAGTTACAGCAGAACAGGCTTGTATCACAAAAGCCCAGCATCTAAAAGCAGAGAATTTTTCCATTTGTCCTCATCGTTTGAGAAGCTTCAATTTTCTGACTGTTTTGCTTTGGTCTTTGTAGTGTCAGAAAAGGTGTTTTCGTTTTTGCTGGTTTCACTGACACCTTGACAAGTCTGGGGCCACAAGGCAGAAATGGCATCACAGTCCCTGATGCACTGCTCAGGAGACACACTTCTGAGCTGGCCTGGAAAGATACTTTATGCCACGCATCTGTCTGATGCACCAGGTAGCCCTGGGCATTTCTCCTGAGGCTGGCAGCACAGAGGCGAATTCGGCCCACAATCTGTGAAACACAGCCATGCAGAGGTAACAGAGATCCTCCAGCTTATATCTGGATCTCAGTCAAATGGTTAATCAGTCACTTTAGCGGTTAAAAATCTGCTTTTGATTTTACCCTCGATGCAATGTCTGCTTTCCTTGTACTCTGTTATTCCCTTTCTCAGTCATTTCTATGGGCTCTTTCCTCACATGTATATGCATGGGACATTTTTTCTAGAAGGTTTTAGTTTTCTCCTATGTTTTACCTAATATCAGTTTAATCTTTTTGATTCATATTGTTAAAATACTTGGAATAAGAAATAAAAATACAAATACAATACAAAGCTGCCCACTTTGAACATAGAAAAACTAAATGCCTAAGTTTGATAGAGAACAGAAAAAAGTTCTACAGAAATGAAATGAAAAACTTTTCTTAACTACCCACACAATGGCTTACTTAAGCCAGTGATATCATGTTTCTTTCTTTCATCACCTGTAAATGCCTGCACAAAGGAGAAAAAAGGAAAGCTAAAAAACGTATTACATACTCCTGCTCCACTTGCAAAACACAAGTCTTGATTCAAAGCCTGGCAAACCTGTTAAGGAATCTTTTGTTGTTTAAGACACTCATACATCATGCAGTATATCACCTTATTCTTCAGCAATCACTTTCTCCACTCAAAGCTAGTATTTTGACTATGAAAAATGTATATGTTTTTCTTTGTCTTGAATTCTCACTTTTAAACGGTGCATGATAAACGGTGGCAAATAGACTTTTACCATTGTAAATCCACCAAACCAAAATATATTGCACTTGTCCTTGAGAAGTCAGTATATTCAACTGAGTTCACTGTAGTGGTAATGACCTACCCCAATTTTCAATATTCTTTTTAGCATTATATAAATCTTAGCAAAAGCTTCCAGTGAATTACTTTGACTTTAGGCATGCGGAGACTTTAGGTATGTCAGAAAGACACAACAAAACACCTTGCCACAAATCAGAACTAATCCTTAATAAGAAAACAAGCAATTATTTTTTTTCTAAGGAGGAGGTAATTTGAAAGGAATTTTAGACTTTATTTCCAGCATCTGTTTTCTGATTGTCAACTAAATGTACCTTAGTCCAGCAGGACAGAGATGAAGAAATAATTCATAAGGAATACTACCTGACTTAACAGTCCTGGAATTCAGGGAGCTAATCCAGTTTACACAAGCTATGTCCTCATCCTATACATATGAGGATATAAATGCAAAATCCTTTAAGTGATGTAGGATTTTGGCATACATTTTTCTGAAAGAAGCATGCTATGCTGCTAATATTTTTCATCATTCCTTCTATTTATATTGACCCAGTTTTGGGTATTTAAGGTGTTTGGTCTAAGCTCTTCAATTCCGGCATTGCAAAAAGAATCTTTCAAAATAGCAAAGAAATTAAAGACTTTTCTCCTGTATTAACAGCTTAAAGTTATTTTTTTCTGTACTAGTTCCAATTAGTTTTTTTCTTCTGGTCAGTTTTTCTATTTATCAGTGAATGTTCAAACGAAAAGAGGAAGAATTTGATAAGCAACAGTCATGAAAACACAGCCAAAGGAAGCTAAAATGTATGCTGTTTTCTCTTCAGGGACAACAGATGTTTGCATTTCTCTAAATAGGAGACATGAATCCTCTGTTACCAACAAGTACTTTTAGTATTGTAAGTAGTGGCCAGCCCTGTCTTATATTTATTTGTAATCAAAGGAAACTGGAACTGCAGTAATTGACTCTATCTGTTGCCTAAAAATTGTATCAATAGTTATGATCTAATTTAAACAAAACCTACTGACTGAACGGCCATTAGCAGTTATACATATTTGTGTGTGTATAAGGATTATGAGTAGCATATATTTGGTTGAATTGTACCTAAGTGCTTGCTGGATTAATTAATTAATTAATTAATTTACTGACCTGACAATTAATAGTTGAGTTTGAAGTAAGCTTTCTGTTTCAAAGTTGTAGCCATTTTATAAATGGTATTTCCTGACAATACTTTTCATGAAACTAACTGCTCTTTGTGAATCATTGAAAGCTATGCTGCTTCTGACTGACAAGGTAGTGACTTCCCTAGAAATTCGTTACAACTTTAATAGGGAAAACTGCTCATGGACTATACTTTTGAAGAGACCTGTGAAATTCTGAATACAAAGTAAATAGCATTTGGAGACGATGAAAAAACTATCTAGCTAGAGTAATAACAATAATAAAAATATTCCATATTCCTCTAACTGGAAAATAGACAGCTGAAACCAGAAAAATCTAGCCAGGTAGGGAAATCTTTTTAGAGGCATCCTCGGTCTCCTCCTACCTGATTCTAATGGGCATAGCCTAATTATCAGTAATTATACTGAAAATATTTATCTATCTTCTAATTATCTAGGTCTCTAGGCGGTACGTATATGCAAAGGATGGATGAAGAATTCTAACTATTCAGTTTCTTTCTGCAAATGCTACTCATAAGCATGAAGCTGAGCCTAGCATTAAATTTTTCAAGGAATGATGTTAATGAGGAAGAAAAGATGAGATAGGCAGAATAGAAAGGACAAGGGAAAAAAGACAAATAAAAAAACCCCAGCAAAACCACCAAACCCCAAAATGATTAACAGCCCACACCCTCACACCTCAACCCTCCAATTACGACAAAGACAGCAAAAAGAAACAGAGAAATACAAATAGTGAAATGAGAAAAATATGAGATAAATGCATAGAGTCAGGTGTGTTCCCACTGCTGAAAGCATTCAGTGAAGAAATGTAGGTGACAAGGAAATGCAGTGCCTCTTGCAATTTTCCTTAAGAGAATTGTACAGGAGGAAAACTCCCTTTTAGTAAAGTTGTTTCCTGAAATCAGGCTTTTGGCAGCTCATGTGGACTCTGGATTAGGTAACTGGGTCTCCATCAGGTACGTCCTATGCTTTTGTGGATCCCCTTGATTTCATACACTGTCTTCCTATACCTGATAGTAAGAGTGCCTCCCTGCATACCAGATAGAATACGAATTTGATTTGCAATCCTCTGCTGGTCTTTCTAGAGTTGTTGAAGGAAGTATGACTATTTAAAATACCTCTTTGCACTTGTATTTCCTTATTTTAGTACTGTTCAAATAACATTCACCACAAGTCTTTTTCTGCTTCCTGGAAGTTAACTTTCATCAGTTGCCAGCATCCAAAATTGACGTGAAGATATCTATGTGACAACTGACTTTAATAAGTAATATTACTATGGTGTTGTGAAAATCACCAGAACTGAGAAGTTGCATATATTTAATCAAAGATGACTGTAGGATATTTTCTCACTGTATGAGTGACAGGTACTGGACTTGCAATTTATAAGATGTTAACTTCTTGTATATAGGGACAGTGAGGCTAGACTTAAAAAACTGGCAGAATGGGTCTGAGTTCTTCTAATAAAAATGCCTGAAGGTTATTATTATCTCTCAGAAGAACATGCAAGAAGGCAAAGTAGCAATAATCTCTGGTATAATGCTAATCTGCAATTGGCTCATGGGTTTGATTTACAGCCTTTGTCCATGTTGAACACAAATTCAGTTAAAACAGCTACACCTGCAACCAGCAATTCCTACTCTTCCACACTAATATGGTCTTTAGATTTTTGCTAGTAGTATAAAGCTTTCTCTCATGATATAATATTCCTCAAAATTTAAGCTTTCAGTCAACAATCAGAAAGTTTTTGAGGTTTTAATTGAGGATAGTAGAAAGAAGTGAACAGAAAAAAAAAAAAAACAAACCACATCAAAACCAGAAAAAAAGGCAATAGCTTGTCCCTAAAAATGTGTTTTCAGAAATTTGATACATAGTTTTTGACTGCTTCACAGAATCACAGAATTATTGAGGTCGAAAGGGATCTTTGGAGGTCATGTTCAACCACCCCTCACTGTTCAACCATTGCCATCTAAAGCAGGGACACCTAGAGCCAGATGACTTTTGAATATCTCCAAGGATATATCTCCAGTGCTCAGTCACCTTCACAATGAAAAATGTATTTTCTGACGTTCAGCGGGAACCTCCTGAGTTTCTGTTTTTGCCTGTTGTCCCTTGTACCGTCACTGGGCACTACTGGAAAGAACCTGGCTCCATCTTCTTTGCACCCTGCCTTCAGATATTTGTATACATTAATAAGATCTCCCTTAGTCTTCTGTTCTCCAGGCTGAACAACCCAGCTCTCTCAGCCTTTCCTCATAGGAGAGATGTTCCAGGCCCTGCATTATGTCAGTAGCCCTTCACACAAGACTCTCCTCAGTATATTCATGTCTCCCTCGTACTGAGGCACCTGAACTGGACACAGTACTCCAGGTGTGGTCTCACCAGTGCTGAATAAAGGGAAAGGATTGCGTTCCTCAACCAGCTGGCAATGTTTTGTCCAATGTAGCTCAGGATACCATTAGCTTTCTTTCCAGTAAAGGCTTGAAACTAAGGCTGCTGCTGTATCTTGTCTGGACTGCATGGCTCTTTTGCACATTTGCTTTTGCCAAACGAGCTCAATAGAGGAGCTCCACGTGGAAGGGAGATGTCATAGAAGGGAGGAATGAGATAAAGGAGTATTGCATTTTCGCCAGAAAGCAGAAAAGAGAAAAGAGTCAAAAAACAGATGACATGTAGATAGCTCTATTTACTCTATTTTCATTTTGTTAATATATTGGATCCTTTTCCTCGATCTGTTTCTGAGGTACTTTATGAGACCCTTAATGAAAACATCCTCCATCTTGTCCAAGTCTTTGTCTTCTTCTTCGAGTAAGATTTTACATGTGAATTTTACAGGTCTACTATGCAGACAAGCCTGGAAAATTCATTATACTCAGATCATGCACCTAAAGCAGCTGTAAGGCCGACATGCTCCACTTCAGAAAATATCAAAGGAGATCTGGGAGAATGTGAACGTTATTTCAAATGCTGTTGCTTCTTTCAGTGAAAGACAAATTTTTAATGTCTAAAACTAATTCATGAGTTTCTTTTTCATTTTCCTTGTCTATTCCTTTTTCTACATCTCTCAGCAACACTCCCACAATTTCATTAGTATAATTTTCTATATTTTCTTTTTTTTTTTCTGTTTTTATTAAGCTCAGAAGTGTAGCTGCTACTTTATAGGGAGACTAATTGTCAGAATTTCTGTCATCATATTCTATTCCTTGGAGCATCTTATTTGTAATAGACGTCGAGATTTAACTAGGGAGTAGTCTTTTATATTATTGTTTATTTAACGGCACCATAATACATATGGGCTGATATATCCAGACCTAAGATTTCTACTTTCAGGAGTAAAATATGCTTAGATTAGTTTCCTCTGACTATCTCTGAAACAACACCTATGAAAAGTAGATAAAATAATTCTCCTATACAGAAAATATGGGTTTTTTGTTCCTTGGGTCTTGATTTAGTAAATTAACTTCAAAAGATAAATTGATCGCAACTGAGGAGAGGACTTTTTTTGTCATTGAGAAGGTCATTTGGCCCATATCAAAAGATTCATATTTGTTAATATGAATCATATGGTTCACTGAATTGTACCTCAGAAATTCTTATTCATACCCTGAAATAGCAGTATCTCTGCTAAAAGTGTTAATGGTTTTGGTTTCAGTCTTTATTATTTTTTGTTTTGTATGTTTTCATTTTATATAGAAGTTAGGAAAAATGAAGAATAACCCTGTAAAGTAAATTAATCTGTGTTGTAACGTCAAAGTGTAAGACCTGGAAATTCCACATTTGCTCACTCATGCTTAGTTATTCTCCTTCATGCACTGCCTTTGGTAGTGAACAAAACACGTATTTTAGGGGGGAAAAAAAAAGTCCCAAACCTGCAAGTGCTCCTGACTCATAAAGAATATGAACAAAGGCAACAAAGAGAAGATACAAAGAAATTTGATATTTTGAGACTTTCTGAGCTGAGACAGTTTGAATGCTCAGTTTTGTATCCTAAGTAACAGTAATGTAAGATTTTTTTTTTTGTAAATTTTAAGAAATTGTCAATAATATTATGGTGAACTCTATTCTCATCCATCAGTGGCAGGTCTTGAACTCTAGCTTTCAGAATTGTGAAATATTGCCAGAGTTTGTTACGTTAACAGAAGACAAGATAAAAGGAAAAAAACACATTACAGAGCCATGATTGTCTCTCCATATTTCAGATGGAAGATATTAAACGATCCTAAGAAATTATCAACTAGGAATGAAATGATGATCCACTACCAGAAATATGCTCTCTTACTGTTTGAAGCACTGAATATGTCTATCCTAATTTCAGTTTTCTAAGTCTTCAAGTCTTGATGGCATGAACATAATACCTATGTTGCAAAGAATTAAGAAAAAGTATACTTCCTTCCTGTGATTTCTGAAGCTGTTGGCCAATTTCAACCAAATTTGTCAGAAGAAAGGTGTCAGTAATACCATACTTTACCAGGCACCTGAGAATCCTATCAGAAGGTAGTATCTGCACAAAGCACAGCAACTAGGCAGTGAGTTTCTGTATGTCGGTGTTCCTATTTATATCTTCTTGTGCAGAGGAGCAAATGATATAATTCTTTCTTGTACATGGTATATAGGGTAATTCATAAATGAACTCAGAAAAAGCATTATCCCTTATGCTCCAGTGAATAAGCCAACTAGTCATTGCCACAGGTTAGGAATAAACATCTATTTTCTTCTGTTGCTATCTCAAGTCATCTAAAATGCTCAAGGCAATTTATTCCTTAGAGCTTGAATTCACAAAGGTTAGTATCAATGTGACTTAGGCTTCCAAATGACTTTGGCAATGTGGGCATAAATATGAGGTGCTTTTTTTTTATTCTCATCTGGTATAGGCCACTATTAGAAATATGATACTGAATGAGATGGGCCAGTGGTCTTAAATGCAAGGTTATTTCCTTTATGCCTTTCTTTCTGTTACTTTAGCATAGTCTGGAAAACTGACAAGACTACCAGTGAGAAGAAATTAAATAACGAATAGAGTGCCAGGAACTTTCAAAACCATCTGGTTTTGCTATAAAACTACTAATACTAGAGAGAACCTTTACTGCTAAGCATTTATTAGATTGCAAAACATTATTTTGAGCAATGAACTGTTTGAAATTAATTAGTCACTATATCAACCATTTTATACTTTTCCAGCCTGTTGATCAGTACTCGTGTCCCTCTGAATTGCCCTTTTATCTCACAATACTGTTCTTAGTATCTTTAAATATTATTTTGTTTCAGTTATATGCAGGAAACAGAAGAGATGATTTTATTACTATCTTACTAAATACTAACCAATAGGATGTGTTAATCTTTGTACCAAACAAAATTTTATTGAAGTCAACTGTAATTTAAGCACTGCATTTTTCTGCTCTGATTTTTAACAGGTACCATGGAAAGACGTAATGTCTCAAACTAAGAAAGCTATTGCTTAACAATTGAAATAACACTGTTATATACAGAATATTTGCACATGAATAAGAAGCAACGATCTGAGTAACACTGAGGTTAAAGGTGTGTTAACCTGTTTCCCCTGTCCTTTTCCGGATGCTGACATTCAACATATTCTTAGTGAGAAACCCCATCTCCTCTCTAGCTTTTTAATCCTATATGAAAGATGTAAGGAAAAGGAGAGAAGTTATGGCACTTGACTCATGTATCATTCTCTTTAGGTCTAAATTGATGTCCATTCACCATATTAGCAGACATTTGGCCACACACCCGTTACATGACTCAAAGGACTGAGGTTCTTTACCCTCTTTCCTCAGTTCTGGCATTTCTTCTGTTCACATTGGAGCTATGTTCAAGTTTTCCAAGCTCTCTTGTATTTGTGGATCCAGTTAGGAAAGAAAAAATATTGTGTGCAACATAAGTGGTTGTTTTCAAATGTGAATAAGAACCAACAAAGTCTGGAACTGGAAAAATCTTAGAGGCTTTCAAGGCTCTAAATATTTGCATGCAATACTGTCACACTATCTGAATGATAAACATGCTCACAAAATTGGGGTTGCTTCACACATACTCCGTGAATCCGAAACAGCCGGTATAATTAAAAACCTCAATATTTACACAGAATTATTCCAACACAGTCATAAACTTTATCTCTAGCTCCCATCTTTTTGAAAATTGTCTTTGAAAATATTAAGCAAATACCTACAAATCAACTGTTAGCTAAACTGTCTAATACTTAGTCAGAACAAATCCCAGCCTATGGACTTTTCATGTTCAGAGCAAATATTGCTCTTGCATACGCTTTTAGTTTCTGAAATCTTCTGTATGGGCCTTTTACACAGAGACTTAGTCATTGCACTTTGCTTTGGTATTTTTAAGCCTCAGGTAAAAAACATTTTCTATCAAGAGTGGCAAGAAATAGAGAGAAGAAGGGATTTTGTAAACAATTTTTTTCTCCTCATATTGCACTCAAGAAAGGGAATTATGGCTGGAATACAGATATAAATACTTGAATTCATTCCTGAAAGCAGAAAACAAAAGAAAGATCATACCAAAATGAGGGCCACTTAACTTTATCTAAGTGGTCCCCATTGACTGTGTAAATTGGAGGCGTATACAGAAAGTAGGGAAGAGGGTGTTTTCATAAAGCAATTCCCAGTTTTGTTAGAAAAGTTGGGGTTTTATATCAAGAAAATGGTTAGCATTCCCAGTTTTGTTAGAAAAGTTGGGGTTTTATATCAAGAAAATGGTTAGCAATCTGCATAGATTTTATTTAGTGTTTAGTCTTTACTTTAAATGTTTTTAATTTTATAGCAGTGCATATTCATAAGAAGACAGATAAGCATACCTGTTCCTCTATTTCTAAGTTATCAGTGTCTATTCATTAATTCTTGCAGATCCTTCAAGGCTCAGCTTTGAGCAGCAAACTAAGGGGAACGCAGCACAAATTTAGTACCAGTATCTTTCTTAGATAAAAGAAAAAGTAGAAGGTCTGACAGGCAACTACCATCTCAGAGGAATATATGAGCAAGAATGGTTTGGTTTGGTACATGGACTTCAGGTTCAAAATACAAAGGGTAAAGAAAGCCAGCCCAGTAGGCTCCGTACTCTTGCCTGAGCCAGATGCAGACATCCAGTGGTAGCAAAGACCGATTGATGCAATGCCCAAGTACTTTCAGCAGTATTGTGAAGACTGGGCAGTGTGCTATAGCTCAGAGATGAGCGCGGAACAGGAATATGGAAAAGTCCTTGCTGGAAAACACAAAGGATTTTCGCAGTGTCCAAATATTTTTCTGGCTAGCGAAAGATTTATCCATAGAAGACTTATGCGCATAGTCACTGGATACCTTCAAATAACAGTGCTGCATCTGCAACATAAACACTTTGTGATGCTTGTTAGAACAAATTTCTTTCATATAGTTGTATCTCATCTGTGCTGCTCACTATCCACTTCCTAATGTCACTCAGATTTATAGGTAACTACTAGGCTATTTGTCTCATGGTGGGAAATGTGGACAGGCTGGTGTTTAGAAAAAACGGACAAAAAATTCTTTACATGGAAGTATCAGCTTGGAATAGTTATGATACAAACAGCAGTGGAAAAAGACACAATATAGAGAAGCTGGCAGACGGTAAGATTTTTAAGCACTAATAGTAGATACATACTTCATAATCATTGTGTGTAAATGTGACATGCATCCAAAGATTTGTTTCACGTTCTGCTTTTTTATGTGCGAGTGCAGAGCACAGCTGTTAGTCACCTGTGCTTTAGAGTCAGAGGATTACAATTTTCACCGTGGTCTGGGTGGACATGTGTGCACAGAAGAGAGTAAATAGTGGGAAGCTGAAAATGCACCGATTAAGAGAAGAAAATTAAGACACTGTCATGGTTTGATGTGGAGGGGGGGCTGGTTCTGGTGGCAGGAGAGTGGTTTTGCTTCCTGCGACCTCCCCGGTCTTGGAACCGGGTTAGGCTTAGTTCTGGCCACCAGATCAGACTGCCATCCCCCTCGGGATTGAGCCAATAGGGCGCCTCTGCGAATTGCCCCATTTAAGTCAGGACAAAGGGACCGGAAAAGGTGCTTCGCCCAGGATCGAGCAGAGAAGGGAGGAGGGCACTGCCCCCGCTCCCTGGTTCCCGGCCGGGCAGCTGCCTGTGTCGGGCCGGCGCCGCCCACGGAGAATGGCGGCGGCGGAGCCAGCTGGGGAACTCGGGGGCACCCCACTCCTGGGTGCCCACTGGGCTGAGTTCACCTGGAGAGGACTGAGATCTGAGAGAAACAGCCGCATCGACAGCAGGTCAGTGAGGATGGAGTGGGAGGAGGTGTGCCGGAGCCGAGTTTCCCCTGCGGCTGATGGTGAGATAGCAGGCGGCCCCCCTGCAACCAGGACGGCCTCGGTGGAGCAGAGACCCACTCGCAGCCCGTGGGGAGAAGATGCCTGAGCCTGAGGATGGTCGTGTTGGGGTGCACGACAAGGCAGAGAGGCATCTGGAGTCTGCGTGACGACCCACGCCGGAGCGAGTGGCTACAGCTCCCTAAGTACCCGAGACTGTGGTAAAGCCCACACCGGAGCAATCTGTGGGGAGGATTGTTTCCAGTGTGCTGGACTCACGCTGGAGAAATTTGTGGATTTTTTCCTCGTGGGTAGGGGATCCATTGGAGCAGGGGAAAAGGGTGTAAGGATTCCTTCTCCTTTAAGAAAGAAGCAGCAGTAACAGCACGGAATGAACTGACCTGCACTCCCCCAGTCCCTGCCCCCTGTGCTGCTGGGGGGAGGAGGTAGAGCCGGGAGGAAAAGGAAGGGCGGGGGGGGAAGGTGTCAGTTTTAAGATCTGGTTTTGTTTCTTTCTGTCCTCTCAAGTAATCGGTTTTTGTTTCCCTTTGTCCTTCTAAGTAATCATTAATAAACTGTTTTGCTTTGAGAAAAGCTCTGCCTGTTTTGCCCAGGACCATGGTTGGTGGGTGCTCCCTCTGTTCTTGTCTCAACCCTCAGTCCCTTTGTTTTTTTTTCTCTCCTCTCTACTTTACTGGAGAAGGAGAGACTGTGTGAGTTTTAGTTGCTGGATCAGCCTACAACCACGACAGACACCTGAGATAAATTTCATCATACTGTGACTTTGGAAGTTTCACTTTTCAAATTCTTGACAGGAATCCTTTATTCTAACAGGAGGATTTAGGTTTTAATTACTTTCAAAAAATCCAGCACGGCATCTAAAGAGTCAAATTCTCTAGTGAACCTTGTTTAGTTGGTATAACAGCCTGATTTCCATCATGGGTGAATTTTGTGCTGAAAGTAGTAGTCACATGTACAGATTTGCATACCTGTTCCTCAACTTCAATTTCTGAGCAGAGGAACAATATCTTGGAGAAAAGGAAACTACATACTGCTTCTATATCCTTACCAGCTCACTCAAGTATCTGTCCTAACACAAAATACATCAATTACATTCTAAAGAACTAGACAACATTTTTAATTTGACCTTTTGCTCCCTAAACTCAATAGAGATGTTTTGAATTCACAACGTTGCCATAGTGCTGCCTCCAACATTTATTTAAATTCAATTAACACTTATGATTTACCACAATGTAGTAAAGTCGTTGCCATATACGAGTCGGACATCAGTAACAGATTTGTGCATGTTCTTTCAAGCTCTTGCAATTAGGAGGTAAACTGCTTTCGTTAACTGTTTATGACATGGATGAGCTAAGGAATAGTAACTCATCAAACCACATTAACTCAGCACTGTGTCTGAGCCCTGAAAAAAAAAACCTTTCTATCTATTGCTGTAGTTCACTATGTGCTAAATTTAAAGAACTCCTCAGAGGGTTTTGAGGAGTAGCTGAAATGAGATGCAGCTGTCATCTTAATGTTTCTTGGCAATAAGACCTCATCAGAACAGTATGTGATTCTATTTCTATTTGTTAAAAGTCAAAAGAATTTGCAGAATAGCAAAGGAACGCTGAGTCAGGGCCAAAGATGAAAATCATTGCTTTCTTGTGCTTAAGTGTAGGCTTGGTAGGTTTAGGATCCAATTCAATTTGATTAAATTGAAAAAATGAGAGTCAAAATGTACTGCAAGACAGCTGTTAATTACCTAATCCAGAATTTTAATGTATCTGATGGTTGAAATCTTTCCATCTAAACTCAGATTCTGTTCAAAGGAAATTTTGAGTCCTACCTACTCTGGTTTTTGGATTTTAATGTGACCTGTTTGTAATCAAACTGTAGAACAGAGGAAAACTGACAACTTGGTACAGAGCAGAGGCAAAGGAAGTTCAAATATTTACTGTTTGCAAGCAAAACATTAATGCAAATAAAATTATGTTGTTCCTAGGATAAAGACAAATCAAAAAAAGGTTCTAATTGCTACAATTTATTTAAATGCTATAATTAAATATTTTATAGTAAACAGAAAGCATTTCCAGTAAGAAGCAGGTAAATCTAAGCATTGTTTTTTCATTTCATATTATTGTTTGTATGGGCATATGGCACATCTGTGTTCCTTTAACTTTATTTACCAGGAAGAGCAAATATTGCTTCTTTTTCTTTTTCCTTCCTTTTCTCCCCAGTTTGTAGGACATCTTTTCCAAAGGTGCTGGACTTCAAAGGGCAATGAAGACTGTTCAGGACCTTGCCAGTATATTCAACTCCTATATTATTTCTTTCCTAGCTGTCACTACGTTTGGCTAAAAGCTAATTTATCTAGGAAAGCCAGTGTTCATGCCAGGGCTGATCTGTCAAAACAGGCATGTAAGTGAGCTGATTGCACAGGCCAGCTTTGCTCCTGAAGCCAGTTCTTCACTGTCTCCCTTGGAGTGTTGTGTGAAACACTGTCTGCATGTGTATGAGGAGTTCACTGAGGAAGACCTCATACGCCATGCATAAAGCTGACATGTAGGCCTGGGGGTCAGAGGGCATGTTACAAGGATTTCTGCAAGGTGTAGAACTTGTCATATGAAATAAAAATTCCTGTTTGCTAATGTCTGGCAAAATACTTACAGTAAACACAGGTAAAATAGCTGGACTAGTATGAAAACAGTCTCTGCTGTTAAAAATTAACTTTTTTTTTCCTTTTAGTTTTTTATCTATTATGATAGATATGACAGAATTCCAGCTGCTTGAATAGTAGTCTTTAAACAAACAATAAAAGAAAATATTCAGTACCCTTGAAATACAACTCTTTTGCCAACTTATTGGACTGTACAAAGTCTTAAATTAAATTGTTTGGGGGTTCATTTCACAATCTTAAATAATCCTATAGAACTAATATCCAGAAGTTTTTGGAAAGAAGGGAGGAAAATAGCCTCATTTAAATAAAACCACAACACTTGTTTTATTCATATATGCTGATTCTAGAATTCAAAAATATCCCGACTTTAATTGCTGATGGGAAAGAATTATGCATAAATACTTTGAAAAACAGGATTTTCAACGATTAGGTAAAACTCTTACTACCTATTGTGCCTCAGTGTTTTTCCCACTCCTGGCTGTAAAAGAACAGGTAAGCTGATGACTGAGTAACATTAGATGCTTCCTTACATTCAGTTATCATAGTATGCTAAAATTTTACCACTCTGATTCTTATTAGCAGAAAAGAACAGGATCTCTGGACTATTGCATATAAAGAGCTGTTTCTTTTGAGCCACCTGAAATGAAGCTCTCTCCAGGCACTCTCAGCTAGGCTGCTTGCAAACTTCACCCAGCAAAACCTCAGGGCTTGACTGCCTGCCCATGGAGTGAATGGTATATAGGTACTCTATCTGGAATCCAGCCATGAGTACAACCTCCCAAAGAGTGCAGAAGCTACTTTCCAGTCTTTTTTCCTTCCATGGCTGAGTCCATTTTGCCTCTGGCAGAATGCAGTCCTGTTTCAGCTGTCTTCAGGCTTGCAGGATAAATGTGCCTTACAATTCGATACCGAAAAAGGGAATTGTGCCTATACCTCTGAAACCAAAGGTTTAGCTCTGTTTTATTCAGAACACTCTGACCAGTATATCTGCAAAATAGAGCTAAAATCTGGATTAAAGATATTTTGTCTTTCACATATTCCTTCCAAATTGAGAAGTAATGGCATTTATTTCAGGAAGCAAGTGGAGTCTTCACAAGGGAAGGCAAGATGGGAGCTAAGGGAGACAGCAAGGGAGGGGCACAGTCCCAACCATGAAGAGAAGAGCAGGTCTAGTGGCAGTAACCTGTGTCAGCCACAAGTCCACTGACAACCAGATGAGTCAGCAGTGCTGAGTCAGAAAGTCAAATTATGACAAGGTCAAGATGCTCAAGGTCGTACACAGCATACATATCGTGTAGCTCTACAGGGGCCATGGACCAAGACCTGAGCTCAAATGCAGCTATGGGCCCAAAGGGAAGAAGGCGGGGTGGGGGGAGGGCGGCGGGGGGGCGGGTGGCAAATGAGACTGAGGAGGGTGATACTGATGCCTTAACCTTTCCCTCCTGGAGAGCTCTGCAATTCTTGCATCAGTGTGACACTCTTATCCTCGTTCAATAGGGAGAGTCAACAGAAAGCTTCCTCCTCTTGAGTTTAGTTTCCCCATGTTTATCTCTTTTAAGCAAATTTCATTCTCAAAGAAATCTATGGAGACATTCTAGTTCTGCGCAGTCACAGCCAGGAGTGCCTGTGTGTGTAACCAGATCTGACCTCATTTTTGGGTTTAGTTTTCAGCAGTGCATTTCAGAGGAGTTTAAAACACATTGATCTTTTAGTTTCAGTATTTCAATTACATAAATGCAGCATCTGGAAAGCTGATAAGAACTGAAATAGATCTATTTGAGTTCATGGAGCCATGCCAATTCATGCATGCAGTTCTAGCATTTTGCAACAGATGTTGCTGAGCTCTTTAACTTGTCTGACAGTTTGAGAACTGTTTTAGAGCAGCGTATTAAATGAGGCATGTAAAATATACTATCTGGATAATCAATGGGACTGACTCTTCATATTGCAAACTTACACTTCTGCAGGATTGTTACTTTTTTAAAGACCTAGAGTACTATCTATAAACCATATTTGAAGGGAATGAAAATGAAATTTACTCAAAATTTTGTCTTCTTTCTTGCACTGCTAATTTACTTTAATATTCTCAGTGTATTTCACTATCACTGCATATTTGTGTCTTCGTCTCACTTGAAAACAGGATCGTGATTGTTTCCTTCAAAACCCATCATGATGTCACCAGTGTATCAGAGGAATTATTTTTTTTTTTTCCCAGTGCCTGTTTCTTTGTACTTTTCTGTCCTTTGTGGCAAGATTGTCATCTCATTGCCTTTCAATACTAAGGAAGGTTTATTATACACATTAGTACCTATGAGATCGGCAGTTCTTCTATGAAAACCTTTATGAATCCTTTCAGTCAAAAGAGTGGTTTTGAATCCTAGTAGATTGTTGTGATGATGGCTCAGTTGAAAAGGAAGAAGAACAGGTACATACGCAGGTAATATTTTAAAAGTTACTAAGAAACACTGCTGCTGAAGTCAGCAGGAGAAGCAAGTGCCATATTGCCTTTGAAATTTTGTTTATCTTTGGATATGAAAACTTCACTTCGTGCTATCTGTCCATACAAGATCAGAAAGTTATTTGAATGAAATGGTATCAAACTAAAGGATAAGTGCCTCTGTTTGTCATTCATCATGAGATGTTACTTGCAGCATTCAATTTACCAGAGTCCAACAGAAAAAAAAGGAAGTATCAAGGACTCTGGTTACTGCTTTACACTGACCCAGATTAACACATTCTGCATAATCTGGAAATGGTCCATAAAGGTGGCATTCTTACACTAAATGCAATTCTTTGCATCTGAGCTAGTGGCACGAGTACCAAGTGCATGTTTAGTCAAAAGAATCTCATCTTATATCCTGTAAATTGCTTAAGGTAGGTAGACTGTAGACATTTAAAGTTAGGGAAAATGAATCCTACCTAAAAGATTATTATGCCTATCTGGGTACAATCAGATTGCAAAGTAAACTACACAGTTTTTCCTTCTTCCTTACTGATGGTAAGTCCCTTGTCTAGGTTTTACACATATTATCTGTTCTAATGGACTGAAGGCTTTAAACAGGAGCTGTGAACTGAAGTGAACTGAAATTCCAGTTCTAGGGTAAATTACTTTTATTTTTTTCCCCAAATGCTCATTACCTATGCATTAACTGTCCAAACTTCTTACACAGGCACAAGCAAAGTTCTCATTTATTTCAGGAGTTTTGCCTAAGTACATGCTGATGACAGGAGTTGACTAAAAGGCATGTATTTAAAGATACAGAAAACTACAGAGGTATTAAAAAAAGTTTTGTTATAAGTGTAATATTTTATATAAGCAATAAGAATTCACAAGGAACAAGTTAATTTCAAAATCCATAGAATGATCGGTATCTCTATCCTTTTCTGCCATACTCATGTACATAGCAAAGATCATAGTATTTCCTCAGGACTTAAAACTATGAACCTGACTCTCAGATTTATCAAGTGTATGTTCAAATTCAATAGTTAAAAAAAAAGAGCATCTAAGGCCTAACTTTTCTGGCTGGTGTACTGTATATTAAAAGTTCTGTGCTAAAAATAAGAGGGAACTTTGTTTGAAAACTCTTATGACTAAGCTTTGGAAGAAAAGATGATCTGTCTTTCATCCAGCCTTCACTAGCATGTTTCTCATAGGTATTATTGTCAAGATTATAAATGCAATTCTTGATTTCAAACCAATTTGCCAGCAGGAAGCCTCCTTGGGAACAACAAGTAGCAACACCTGCTGAGCCAATCGGCCCAGTAAGGTAATAAGCCAGTCAAAAAAATAAAATAAAATAAGAGATCAACTAAAACTATTCACTGTTTCTTGCATCTGCTATTTTGAGAATCTCTGATAATCAGTTTCCAACTAGGAAGAATGCAGTATGCTGGAAATTTTGAAACTATTTGAAGAAGCAAGCTACTTGCTTTTGCTTTTTCCACATTTTTGACTATAAGTTAGAAAAAAAATATTAAACAGAAAAGAGGATTAAGCTGAAAGAATGGCAAGTATTGGGTTTTTTTTGACGTTTCCTGGAAGTCAGTATAAGCACTGAAATAGACTCTGTTCAATGAGGATTTGAGCTACAGAGTTATATTTAGATAAAGATATATTTCAGACCACTCGGGTATCTAATCATTTCCTATAAACAAGGAAATATGAGCTACCCAGTTTTTTAAACTGTTTCTTACACAGCACTGGAGAAAAAATACGCTATTTTGGACTTCTCCTAGATACAAACAGTTTGAAGCAGTTTTCTGGACTGAATGAACATTTAACAAATATTGTGTTTTGCACAGGCCTTCGTGGACTGTGTTAGCTTTGACCTACCTAGAAAGCATTAATTTTCATTTAGCTGGACAAAAATATGCACAATCTAAAATATTAAATACTCTAGAAAATTTACATATGAAATTAAAGCTGTGATTTTCAGATTTTTGCTTCGTTTCTTATTCTAACCTTCAATATTTATAATGATTTGGCGTCTTCATATTCTGGGAAAAGAAAGCCTGCTTAATGTTTCTATAACACAGTAGATCTTCTGGAGAGATACGCTTTAAGAAACAGAAATATATGTTTTTATATCGCACAACAAAGAACCTATACAGTTTCACCACCTTTATCTAGACAACTGTTAACAAATTATATTGCCATTTCAAGCCTTGGAATATTTTAAGTCATTCTTGAGGGTTAAAAAGGTTTTGCTGTTACAGCAAGTCCCTCCTTTATGACCAGTCAGAGTCAATGTCTTAGGGACATTTTTGCTTCTATACCGACTTTTCATCACCATCTTTGAGCTGTTAGTGCCAGAGCTTTTTGTTTCTCTTTAAATGATTAGCCAGGCAACTCTGAAGTAAGCTTTTACACTTTGCTGTGATTTTTCATGGATTCATAGAGCTTAAGGCCGGGAGGGTCTAGCCTGACCTCACTGTATATCACAGGATATTGATCGGCTCAGTTGCTCTATAGCAAGGCCAGTGACTTGTACTTTTCTGAAGCATGTTTTCCAGCAGGTGTGCTTCTGTAATTTAAAGACCGTGAACATCCATACCTTCTCTTGATATTCTGTTTCAATGGGCAAATCACTTAAAGATCACTTAAATCACTGTTTCTTAAAGATAAAAGCCTTTTTTTTTTCAATTACAGTTTATCAGACTTCAGTTCACAGCCATAGGTTATTGATAGGCTTTTCTTAATGAAGAAATTAACCAATTAACTAACAACTTACTATTTTTTCATTGTGAAAGTGTTTACAACAAATAAGCTTTCAATTTCCTTTTGCTTGATTCTTTCTTTCCATCTCTCTATTAGTTTTTGTTGCACTTCTCTGCTCAATTTTCTCCTCCTCCCCAATACTCTTTAAAATATGTGCACAGCAGAAATATCAGTCCAATATCAGTTTCTGTAACAGATATTGAAGAGATTGAAGCTCTTAACAAGAACTATTTAATTTTTCATATTCGGAATCCTCATTAGTTCTTTTGCTACCACATTCTTATGAGAAATTAGGAGGTATTATTTTATATCACTGTTCTCTAAAGTCCAGACTTCCCCTTCATGGTTGTAGGCTTCATTCCATGGTCCTAGATGTAGAACTTTGTATTATTTGTGTTAAAACACATTTTAATATATTTCAGTTTACCAACCTATTCATCCTCATGAATTCCAACCATGCCCTGAAGATACATCTGACTGTACATAGACATCTTGGAATTCAAGGGAGAGATTTAGGCATTTTTAGGCATCGATTGTCTGAAATCAGATAAGTCACATCCTAGAAATACCTAATTCCTTTTACAGAATGTAAACATAGCTTGTCTCTGATTAAGTCAGATGAACGAGTGTAGACATGGTAGACACCTACCTGATGTAAAATATACCCTTTACCAGTCTTTGTGCAGGAATTTATACTTGTGGCTATAATGTTCATTAAAAATATTGAATACTGTAAGAGTATATGGAAGAAGAGACCATTTGCTCCTTAAATGGTGTCTAGTCAAAGGCCTTTTAAACGCAAAAAGGGGTAATGAGAAAAGGAGGAAGTCATGAGCAAAAACATACAGAGACACAAGCCTGACCAACAAATGATAAAGGAGGCGTTAAGTAGAACCAAACCTGGCCATGTTAATTGGTGATGGTATGGGAGCGCTTATGTCCATGAGATTATCTGATCTAGGACCTTGTCAAATGCGAGGGAAAGGAGATGGGAGGAGCAATAAACAAAATATAGGGAGACACAAACATGGCAGATAAACCTAGTGAGACAAAGACAAGAAACAAACCTCACCGCTCACACTAATTGATAGGCTATCAGGAAACTGCAGGCAAATTGGGACTTTGTCACCAAAAAGGTTGCAAACCTGAGGGTCCCCGACGTGGTAGGGAGTTGGTGGTACTACACAAACTGATGGGGTAATGTGCAGGGGAAGGGGATCAGGGAGGAACAAAGGGGAAACAGACAGAAAGAGGCACAAAAAGGATCAGTCATGTGTAAAGCAGAGCTGGTCAGCATGCCCGTCTGACTGAGCACCGTGCCTGAGCACCGCAGTCTGTCCAATCTTCTCATTAAATTCTTTCTTAATGATCTCTCTGTGTAATCCCTCAGGGTGTGAGTGCTGCAAGGACTAGATGTCAGCTTCTGGGGGGATCAGAGTGAGTGTGTTTGGGGCCAACGGCTGGAGCCAGACCCGGGGTGTGTGGGCAGCCCTGGCCTCTGCTGTCAGCTGCTGGAGCCAGCGGGGTCTCTGAGGCACCCACAGGAGCCAGTGGGCATCTCGATCCCAGTCACTGGGGTGGGAATGGTGTTCCCCTGAAAACCAGCTGCTGTTTGGTGCTGGCTGCTGGGGTCGAGTGCCTGTATATCCCCTAAACTGCAGTGAGGTCTCGCTCTCAATTTCTTTCTGAGATGTCATTTTGCCAGTGCTTGACAGATCTACTTTGCTTGCTGCAGATAGGGTTTTCCACTTTGTTTTCCAGATTTCCTGTTCAAACCAGGAAATGGCTTATTCAGAGGAAAAGAACACAAGAAAATGAAATACGTGTATTTAAATAAGATTTTACTTTTGAAGAGAACTTGTCCAGCTAGGTCACATACTCAAATTGCCTAACATATTTTTCCCTGGATTTGCCCTGTGACCACATGACAAAAAAAGAATAATAATCTTTATTTTATGGTTTTTGTGTATAATATAGCTTTTCCAAAGGAAGACAGCACGGCATATGAAAAAGTGAGTGACCCAGTGTACACACTCCCTGGACATACTGGTGAGCTCTAGGGAAGACCAACAGCAAGCTGGTGACATTGTGTAGCTGCCCTCTATATGAATGTTCATGTGGGTGCGGTAATGTAAACCTCATTTACCCTTCGAACAAGTGGTCTACTTTGGGACAAACTTTTGCTTTCCAGGTAAGCTTGCGGCATCAGAGCAGATTTTCATGACGTGTTAGCAAAGAATGAAGATTGACATTAACAGAAGAGGTCCTGCTTGAGACAGGAGAAAGGGAAACTGTTTCCTGGGAGGTGCCTCCTCTGTGATTCTCAAACTTTTTTATTTATCTATCTTGGGAGAAGTTTTCTTAAGTTGTTCGGTTCAGCTTCCCTGCAACAAGAAGCAGTGGAGCTAATGCTTCCTCCAGTCTATACAAGGCTGCCTCAAAGACTTTTTAACGATGCCAGGAAACTGTTAACCCCTTAGAGACTCAACCTATATGTGAAAAATCTTGTTTTATCAAAAATAAGTCCTTCTCACTAACTGAGAATCATTTCTTCTCACAACTCTCAAAGTGACAAAGATTACTTTTTCAGTATGCATCATGATGCAAACTATGATAGTACAAACTGGAATGATAGTTTTCCAGAGACACCTCAGCAGGGCTTGGTTGCAGAGCCAAAGATGAATCTTGAATCTATTAGCACCACCTAGAAAACTTAGATATGACAAAAAAAAAGAGAAAAGTTGCTTTTACCATTGTGAAAGTAGCTGAAAAGGCAGAGAAAAGACATTTTAATTTAGCTGGATTGTATCGCAGTTGCTTTTCTTATAGCAGTAATTTGACAGAGAACTAAAATGATATTAATTCTGAATTTGTATTGATTGAGATCCTCCACTTGTAGTATAAATATACATAAAATTTGCACGTATAAATAAGATTATAGCAGTCATTTCTTTTATGACCAAAACAGCAAACTAAACACCATTTTATAAGCTCAGATAATGTTGAAAGTGGTAATAGAAAGTGCTTGGTAAGAGAAGAAAAGAAAAGAACAACCTTGAGTGTTTAAACCCTGTGTCACTTGCATAGTTTACACATTAGCAGAAAATTGTTCATAATTTCTTTGATTTCAAAGTTATGCCTCTGACATTTAAATATGTGGTGCAAATCTGTAAACCAATACCCTTATTCTAACAATTTAGGAAAGCTTTCAGAGCTAATTGAAGTGTCTGTGTCATTTCTCTGTGTGTTTTTCAATATCAAAGGCTGTAACATGGCAAAGGAAATGCTTTTGTTGTACAAAGCAATTTTTAAGTGCTTTTAATTAACATTCATTTCCAGCTTGAGTTTGAATGCTTAAAAACACTTTTGTTAAGCATTCCTGAAGATTCTTCAGTAACAGTCAAGTGACAAGTGGCTCTCACAACTATAAAAGAAGCTTTGGTGAAGGAAAAAAAAAAATATTCTCCCACTGTTGACAAAATTCCTTGTTTTGTCTGATATTTGTCATATCCATCCTTATCCTTCTCCTTCATGGTCATCATAAATAGCAGTTTGTGGTTTACACAAACACAAAACATATCCTGGGACTTGAAAGCATGCCTGATGTAGAGATTAATGTGGTATTAGCAGAAGTGTTAAGCAAAATGCAAGCAAACAAATACATGTGGGTGGTGCCAGATGCCTTCCTGCTTGTGCACACGTTGTGCATTTTGTAATTCCAGATTAAACTCATGTAAAGAGGATCAAAATTACTCTCCTGGGCCACCCTAAAGATCCATGTGGGTTACATTTAGACTGCTAAATGTGTCCATGACTGAAAGTGATCCTTACCCTGCAGGCCGAGTGGTCCAGTGTGGTTTACCACCACACTGCTCAGGAGTAGTTGCATCAGGAAGAGCATAGTGTATCAACATGGTCTAGCATTTGATCAGGTCTTCTCTGAGTCATGCATATTGGATCTGTGGCCATAATATTCAGAATAATGTAATGATTGTAAATGTACAATTTCATAGTTAACGTAAAATTAGCAAAACATTTAAACCAGGTAACTGCAAAATCTTGACATCTTCTGCTATTCTGTTACCTGAAAAAAAAAACAGTTTCCTATAAATATGAGCTGCATGACGTAGGGTGTGGCATGTGAGGGTGTGGATTGTTTGAGAGTGAAGACTGAGCTGAAAGAGGAGTTGAAATTCTTGGGAAGGTAGAAAGAATAAAAGGTTGTGATCCTGCCTGTTAGAGGCAATTACAGGCTTAGTTACTCCAAAATCCACACCTCTTATTTCTCTTGCAGGAGGGATAATCAGGTTGTTTAGTTCTGAAAGTGAGCTCAGGAATTAATTGAGAACGATCAGATGATCAGTACTCAGTAGTGAAATGGAGAATTTAATTATTTTATAGTTATGTAACTGTTTTGCTGAACAGCCAACTCAATATCGTGCCTCCAACAGTCACCAATAATGGAAAATTAGGAAGAGTACAAAACCAGAATAAACATACAATGACATTTTGCCTCCCTGAGCATTCAGTAGTCTGAGGTTTAGGCACAAACTACTTTAGAGATAACATTATTGTGTAAAATTACCCTTGCTAGATTTCCATAAATTTGTCCGGTCTCTTTTTGTCTCCTGCACACTTTGTATCCTGTGTCAAGAATATCAACAGTTTAACTAAGTGTTAATGCTGTGTCTTATACCTTCTCAGTGTCTCTAACAGTATTTGGCAAGGAACCTTGACAAACACTTAGAAATTCAAGTAAACTATTAGCTGCTTTTCCATTGTTTATGTGCCAACTGCAGTTTATATTAATACAAATCATCAGGTAAGAATATGAGATATGAAGCTGGAAAAGAAATGAAAAAAAGAGAGATTCAGATTGGATGCAGAGTTTTTTTCTCCCCAAGGAGGTATTTTGGCAGTGGAAGAGGCTTCCTAGAGAGATTGTGCCGTCTCCGTGCTTGGGGGTTCTCAAGATACAACTCAATCAAACCCTAAGCAACCTGGTCTGGCCTTATAAATGATCCTTTTCTGAGCAGGGTTTGGAATAGAGACCTCCTGAGGTCCCCTTCAAACTGTGTTATCCTGTAATCCTACGTTTTTTTTCAAGTAGTTGGTCTTAACTGTTGGCTGCTGTTAATACATATATATTCCAATGTAGCATTATAACCCCAAAGACCTCAGCATTGGCATAAATGCTCAGACACCACTGCTAACCTTATTCCATTAAACATGACTACAGGTCAAATTTGGTGTCAAATACTTGTCAAGGTTTATTGTTCAGTCTGGCAGACCTTTCTGTGATCATTTCAACAAGGCGTTAACGCATGTAAATCCATGACAAGGCATCAGCAGAAAAACACATTAATTTTACTCTTGAGAGTTAGCCATGAAACATTAAGCAAAACATTTAATCTGGGTAACTGCAAAATTTGAACATCTTCTGCTATTCTGTTACCTGAAAAAAAAAAAAGTTTCCGATAAATATTATCCAACAAGAAGATAAAAAGCTAGATGAAATCCTTACCTTTTCTGAAAACTGGAAACACTGACTTCTGCTCAGCTGTGCCTAACAGGGTCCAGAATCTTCACACCTTCCATGTTTCTAAATTTTGTGTTTCAGCCAATATTGAAAAACAGCCTGTTTAAATCTCTATTTTTATGTTTTGTGTTTTACAACTGAAATATCTTTTCTCTTTTCTTGATGTTCCACTGACACATTGGTAAAAAACAAATTTATTCATTTTCATCTTCAGTCCCTTTCAATCTCATCCATGGAAAGTCTTTCCCATCCAAGCAGTCTCATACAATATCTTGAACAGCCTTGCTAGCTGTCTTGATCTTGGGCTGACCTTAATTCCAGATAGAGTCTACCTGAACAACTTACTGTTTCATTTTAATTACCTAGTAAGAAGACATTAATAACAATGATTTTCTAAGGAAATGTAGAATATTTATCAATGGAAATCTTTCAGAACAAGTGTGCTGATTTTGTCTGGGATACAGTTAATTTTCTTTGTAGTATATAGTATGGGGCTATATTTTGGATTTGTGCTGAAAACGGTGGCATCATGGAGATGTGTTGCTAATACAGGGATGTTCCCCTGTTACTGCTGAGCAGTGCTTAGACAGAGTCAAGGTCTTTTCTGCTTCTCACACCACCCCACCAGTGAGTAGGTTGGGGATGCACAAAAAGCTGGGATGGGACACAGCTGGGACAGCTGACCACAACTGACCAAAGGGATATTCCATACCATATGAAGTCATGCTCAGTGTATAATGCTGGGGGAAGAAGAAAGAATGGGAGGACGTTCAGAGTGATGGTTTTTGTCTTCTCAAGTAACCATTACACATGATAGAGCCCTGCTTTCCTGGAGATGGCTGAACACCTGCCTGCTGATGGGAAGTAATGAATGAATTCCTTGTTTTGCTTTGCTTGCATGCACAGCTTTTGCTTTACCCATTAAACTGTCTTTATCTCAACTCATGAATTTTCTCACTTTTACTCTTCTGATTCTCTCCCTCATCCTTCCCCAGTAGGGAGCAAGCAAGCGGCTGTGTAGAGCTTAGTTGCTGGCTGAGGTTAAACCATGACCACGAGTTAGATAAACATCTCCCAGAAATGATTATCAGTGGTGACAAGAAATGAACTAAAATTTTTGTTGTTGATTTTCTAGCACTGCGATTTTATTATTCTATGTATCATCACTCCTCTAAACTCCACTACAGGCACTTGGAGAGTTACATGTGATTACGTGTGCTATTTTGGGATGTACCAAGTAATGTTTTATTACTAAAGATATTACTTCCATGTTTGATTCTACTCCTACAATGCAAAATCTGTATTGCAGGAAATGGAGAGAGTTAAAAAGCAGGAAGAGAAGAAGTTAAATAGATCCTACCCTCAAATTACAGAAAATCACACATTATAATAAACTTCTGGAATGATAATTATATTGTTATAGCCATCCTGGCAGAAGAAAAATGACAGAATATTTTAGATGCTGTTTTCTGGATCAATGATGAAACATCACATAGAATCTAGGCCAAAATCTCACTCAGTTCTGGGATAATTTAACTGGTTTCTGGGGTTTCCCTAACGCTGGAAAGTTTTATACCAGTCGTTGACAGAGCTTTAAACTAGAATTGAAGGGGGAGGGGGATAATACCAGGCTTGTCCACGACAAGCTGAGAGCGTCTGAAGAGCAGCAGAAAATAATTCCAGCCACTCCGACCAGGAAATCAGATTCATTGGGAGCCTGAATTAAATGCCTTTAAGCAAGCACATGAAGCATGAGGAATAAACAAGAGGAGTTAGAGGTGTGTGCACGCCTGCAGAGTTATGGTCTTATTGACATCATGGAGACGTGGTGGGATGAATCCTATGACTGGTGTGATGGAATGGAAGGATACAGGCTTTTTAGGAAGGACAGGCAGGGTAGATGACGAAGAGGTGTCACCCTTAGTGTCAAAGGCCAGCTGGAGTGCATGCAGCTCCACCTGGGGATGGATGAGCTGATCGAGATTTTAAGGGTCAGGATTAAAGAGAGGCCAAGGACAGGCGACATTATAGTGGGGGCTTGCTACAGGCCACCTGACCTGGAAGACCAAGTGGATGAGGCTCTTTATAAACAGTTAGGAGCAGCCTCACTTTCACAAGCCCAACAACATCATGTGTTGATGATAACTTCCTTCTCCAAGTGATAGAGTAAGCAATGAGGAGAGGTGTTATGCTGTCCCTTGTTCTCACCAACAAGGGGAGAGCTGGTGTGGAATGTGAAGCTCAAGGGCAGCCTTGGCTGCAGTGACCATGAAACAGTGGAGTTCAAGATCCTTAGGGCAGTGAGGAGGGTGCACAGCAAGCTCACTATCCTGGATTTCAGGAGAGCAGACTCTGGCCTCTTCAGGGATCTGCTTGGTAGGGTACCATGGCAGAAAGAAAGTCCTGGAGAGAAGAGAAGCCCAAGAAAGCTGGCTAATATTCAAGGATCACCTCCTTCAAGCTCGGGAGTGGTTCATCCCAACAAAGAGGAATTCAGGCAGAAATGCCAGGAGGTCTACATGGATGAACAAGGACACAGGAACAGGTTGCCCAGAGAAGTTGTGCATGCACCATCGCTGGAAGTGTTCAAGGCCAGGTTGGATGAGGCTTTGGGCAACCTGATGCAGCAGAAGGTGTCCCTGCTCATGGCAGGGGGTTTGGAACTAGATGATCTTTAAGGTCCTTTCCAACCCTAACCATTCTATGATTCTATGATTTATTGAAAAATGCTGTTCAATGTCAAAAAGTTGTAATATGACATTATAGCTTGAACTTTTCCACGTGGAGTAACAACATAAGAAATGCGTTAATGAATGAAATAATTGATACTTTTAGTTTAGTTTTCCATTACCAACAGAGCAATAGGAGATGCTGGCCACTGTTTGCTTTTCATTTCCCTTGCATTCTCTTAATGTCTGTGACTTGTTTATGAGGGATGCTACAGAGTATATTCAAAACTAGTAGCCACTTCTGTTTGTCTTGTCCACCAATTTGTCTAATCCCTGCAGGTGCTGTTTGTTTTCAAAACTTTCTGTGGCAGAAATTTTCAGAAAGAAAGAAGTACTTACTCATATTTGATTTAAATCAGTTTCCTGCTTGTTTTATTAAGTGTTCCCTAGTTTTTGCATTATTGGATTTGTCTATCAGGTTTTCTTTTGCCTTCATGTTTTTGGAAACCTGGAAACTGTAAGTGTTGAAATGAAAAAGGGCCAAATGCAATCAGAAACCTATAATCAATATCTACAATCAATATTCAAATTACTTAAACTACTTTAAGTATTCAAAGTGATTTAAAGCTCACACAACAAGAGCAACAGTACTGAGTGTTCCAATGCTGGGTTGATATTATGGAGTGTCATATCTGAAAACAAACACAGCTAAATAAAATGAAGGCACTGAAGGAATATCTAAGGCAATATGGAATACAACAGCAGTATGAAAGCATTTTGAGAGCAAATGTAAAAACAGAGTAATGTCTTTTAACCATTTTTCCTGACTGAGAGGTTGTATCTGCTTCCTTATATTTCGTAGAGCTTGACAGAGTTTTCACTAAATTACTTAATTACATATTGAACCTACTTATACTTTTGGTCTCCACAGCACTTGGTAGTAATGACATCCACAATTTAATTTTGCTCTGTGTGGAAATGTACCTCCTTTTGCACTATTGGTTGCTTTTATTTCCTGGACTCTGAAAAAGAGTGAATAGTTGTTCCCTAATCAATTTCTTTATACCCTTCACAATGCTGTGCAACTCTACCTCATCTATTCCCCACCGTCTGTTTTTCAGGCTGAAGAGTCCTAGTTTATTAAGTCTTTTGTTATATGAAAACTGTTCTGTGTCTTTGATCATCCTTGTCACCTTTCTTTGTACGTTTGTACCTTTTTGAGATAGGATGATTAGAATAGCATGAAGCGCTCAAGATGTAGACATACCATGGGTTTATAAAACAGTGTAATTAAATATCATAAGGTTTCTAAATTCTTTTCCTAATAATACTTTACATTCTTCATCTCTTTTTTGTTGCTATTGGCATGAATCTGATTTTTTTATATAACAGCTCATAATAATGTAAGATGTTGTTACTGAGTAGAATCGGCTAATTTATCTCACAGGGTAGATGTTACAATCATCTTTTTGACTATGTGCATTGTTTTCAATGTATTGAAATTATTCAGTTGCTGTCTCATTGAATAACCATTCCTATAAAATAACTTTTTGCATCTATTTGCAGCCAATGTTAATTTTTGTTTTACTCTTAATTATTTTGACTTACTAGCAAAATTTCCCATTTCACTACTTACTTCCTTCTTCAATATGAATATGCTTGCATGACAGAGGTCCCAAACAGACGATAATGTATCTTCACTGGTAACCTATGTTGAAAACTTCTTATCTCAACTATTTATATTAAGAGAAACTTCATTTACACATCTTTTGTACAGCAATGGGAAAAATGGTGGAAAGGGGTGAATAGATACCAGAAATTTTAGTATGACATAATAAAATGAAGTTAAAGCTTGGTAATATAAGAGTTAACACACTAGGAAAAAGGCAATCTAAAACACCTACATGCAAAGAGAGGATGAGAAGATGTTACATTTGCTTAAAAGAATTACCTAAAAGAGAAGAGAATTATCTACCACTTACATACTCTGTGAGTTTGATAAAAAAATAATTACATTTTGAATTACACTGGCAGGTGCATCAGGTTGCGGAGCAGAAAAATTATAGTATACATGATTTCAAAAGGTCCCTTGGGAGGTCTCTAATCCAATCCTCTGATCAAAGCATCATCAAATGAGTTCAGACCAGGTTTCCCACAGCTTTGTCCATGACTTGAAAACCTCCAGAAAAAGAAATGCCAGCTTTGGTTGGAAATCAGCTCCAATATTAAATATCCTTACAGCATTTTTTTTCTTATACTCTGTCTGAACCACTCTTATTTTAATTTCCACCTATTGTCTCTTATCCTCCTGTCATACACCAGTGTGAAAAACCTGTCTTTATATTCTCAACAACATCCCCATAGGTGCTGGGGAGGCTGCTCTTAGGTCCTCCAAAGCTGTCTCTTCTCCAGGCTGAACAAACGTGCCTCCCTCAGCCTTTTCTCACGGAGCAAGTGGTCCAGCCTCCATCTAGCTTGGTGATTCCCTGCTGGACTAGATCAAGTTTATCAAGCTGACAATTTCCCTCATTTTATGGATCTTTTAATACCTCAGAGATTTGAGTTTGGTTATCTAATAGCTAGTATAACAGATCTAAGATTTATGTAGGAATAAAATTCTGTGTGACTTATAAAAATGCTAGTTAAGCATTTCAGAGATTATTAATAACAATTTCTAACAAAAAGAAGCAAACTTCTAGGAAACTCTTATTTTAAGATAATGTGAGAACTGTCACAAGACTTGTTAAACAAATTCTTTGCTGCATTTGTTAATGTAATGAATTTTCACTGAATTTGCTAATGTGAATGAGCCTAACACCTTTAAAGTACTTCACAAATTTCTGCATAACATATGGGCAGCATTTGTTATGTGAGTACAAACACACATGCATATATATGTGTATACACAACTGCATATGGCTTCTTTGGATATAGAGTCCTGACTGGTTACTTTGAATTAGTGTGTGAAATCACACTCATTCACAACGTGCACAGGAAATATAAAAAGCAGAATATTTTCAAACTTTTATAGGATACATAATTCAAAGGGTTATTTTTTTTTCTTGCACAAGCAGCATTGCCAAAGATTTCTCGTTTATGGAAAATAAGATGCTTCAAATTTGATTTAGTCAAATACAGGTACAGCCAGTCAGTAATTTGTGGTCAAAGTATAATTTTCTTGAAACATAAGCTTCTCTTTCATGTAATTTTCATGAAACCATCCTTCAGGATATGTGCAGCCTTCAGGTCAGTAAAACATAGATTTCGAAAGACCTTATTCTCTAAGGAAAAAAATGTCTGTGTTCCTATTTGAAAACATACACACACGTAGTCATCAAACCTACAGCTTCCTTAGATACATCATTAATTTATGTAGGCTTGGAAACTGCAGTATGGGCCTGATTTAAATTTGTGGTGTTCAGCAAAGTGTTTATTTTGATTGGTTCTTTAATAGAAAAGTTTAGGACTGAAATCAGATTGTCTGATTATTATTGTATCAGAGTGATTAAATATATTGAAAGACACTCGGATACTGAAATGAAAGTTCCAGTTATCTACCACAGGTAAAACTTTATAAGATACAGAAAATGTTGAATTGACATTTTCTGAAAGCTTTCCTTTATGAAAATATTTGCTTATTTATTCTTGTTTTCAACTTTGAGTCGTCACTGTTTCTTTTGAAGGTGGAAGTAATGACAACACTGAAACAGCTTTGAGAGACTATTCTCTGGTTCAGTGAACTGAAAATTACACAACTTCTCTTGAGGCTCTGTTTAAATTTTTGAAGTGGTTATACAAAGTCTTCGAAGATGTTTCCATTAAAATGAGTCAGAGAAGAAAATAAATTGGGGACAAACGTAGCTTACCTTACCCATTTAGGTTTTCCTACAGATGTTAATGACATTACTTAACATGAAAAGATAGGAAAATAAATTTTTATTACATTAAATTTATAGTCAGCAACACGTAATATACATTCAATCCATGAAACAAACACCTTTTTTTTTTTTTTTTTAAGCAGGGGCATATTTAAATCTGTTTTTCTGCAGTAATTTCTGTAACAGTCTTTATTTTCTGTGGATCATTATTAGATTTCATAGTACTCCATGTTGAGGAGGTGACCTAGAATGTAAGTTTCCAAAGAGGTTTTCAGAGAAGAAAGGGGAGGGAGTACGGGCTTCCAAATGTTTATGACTCTTTCCTTGGCAGTTCTTCAGTGCTTTCTTGTGCTTTTGATATTTTGGCTCATCTCCGAGTGGATGTGAAAATCTATGTGTTAAGAATGAAAGGTAAATCTCCTATTTCATGCTGACTATTCCTCCTCACAGAGAGAGGGAAAAGCAAACTGAAAGCAGGCTGAATGCTCTTTCCATCTGAACTACAAGGATTAGGAATGAGCTTGTTTCACCATACATATACTTTTCTGGGTTTCTAAAGAGAGAATGTGACATAGATTTTCTTAAAACGCCATTCCAGTGGATGAAAAATTAACTTCCCAGATTTTCAGGAGTTCTGAAAACTAAAATAAGAAACGTTACCTCAGAATTCAAGAAGCTTCCCAATAACACCTATCCTGTCTTGCAATTCTAAAAATATCACTTCTTACAAAGATTCAGTCAAGAATTCATACAAAAGTACATAGATGACTTCTCTACTTTGTTATTATCTGTGTTTTTCTTATGTAAAGAAGAAATATTAATTTAAATATCTCCTTGGCCCAAATGCTCTAACATTCTTTTAAACAGAAATTCTTTAACATTCTAAAACAGCATTCTTTAACATAAAAACAGTTAAGCATGTTAAACTTCCCAATATAAAGAAGCTAGTGGTGATCTTGTATGTAGAGGAATAAAAAATTAATAGAACTGTGATTATTTACTACAAATACATTATGATGAAACAGAGCATGTTAATCTAATCTGAAAATATGAATACCAATGCCTCTGGCTCTAAAAAAAAAAAAAAAAAGTGATAAATATTTTAATTATATAACATGAATTTTTACTACATACAGTGTTGAATATAACACTCAGTAATTTGCAGTATTTTTTGATTAGCTTATACAATTCATCTGGGAAAAACAATCATAGTTTTTTTCTCTTTCTGTTAAGGGAGTAAATGGCTCTTAAAATAATATATTTTAATTGTGTTTTATATAGTTTTTTTATGGTGCCTTAAAATGTTATGCATTAAAACCGAAAGTCTTCTGTATTAAAAAGTACTCACCATTTTTCAGAAACAATATATTAATGCATGTGATATCAGAAATAACTGCAACAAGTTTATATTATTATTATTATTATTAAAAACAAAAACGTGTTTTCAAATCACCACTGCATCCTTCAGAGCTATCAAAGACTATGGCTTTATATATGGTTTCACTAATGATAATTCCAAGGCCTTGTGAATTAATTCTAGCTTCACTGTTTTTTTTACATAGCCTGTGGATGCATCCTTATATATTGCAAAAAGTATGAGGAAAACAGGGATAAGAAAGAGACTGTATGTTTTCTACAGTCAAACATGCTTTCTACTCAAATGAACAAATGCAATTTTCAGTCTTCAGTCTTACATTGATGTCACACCATGAATAGCAGGGATTCTAAACAGAGTTTTATTATTGCTTATTAGTAAAAATTTTGATCTGAATAGTAATCTACTTAGTGGGTATAACAGTTTATGAAGTAGGTAAATGTTGAAATTATTAGATTCCTGTTTTCTGTCTGAAATTTCCCCTTAGGCATATCATTTGCTTGGCAATGGGCTAAGAATGCTTACTACCTGCTTATGAGGTAATAACTATATTCTTTGCTAAGTAAACCCTGAAGCAAAAATCCAGAAAGTTTGTCAGCTTATGGTATAATCATTATAGAGACAAAAGCATTAATTCTCAAGTCATTAATGAAAATTGTTGTATTTATTGTCACGGTTTTATAGCTTCTCATCCTTCACTCTGCTTAGCTACCATAAATCTATTCAGGTTAGCTGTTGTCTTTAGAGCTACTTACTGAAAATGTTGGTCAGAAGTTTTGTCTCTCTTCTGTCATGTCCCTTTGGGAAAAGTTGATCTCACCATGTGCAGCTCCTATTACTATTAGATTATATTGCATATTTGAGGTGAAATATTTTGACATAATGAAGAGATGGTTTTCCTGTCATGAAGATGACATGATCATATCTGTATTGAGGATATGAAAAACAAATACAGAAGTTAATTATAGAATTGGCCCATCAAAGTTAAGAGTTTGTAAAGTTAACCTATGGTCAGTAAATCTAAGTGTTGGTGATCAGTAGATTTCTTTACCTGAAATGTTAAAGCAATGACAGAGGAAAATCTATTGGTGGAAATCAAGGCTATTCTTTGATTTGTGAATTTTAATTTACATTAGTAAGCCTGAAATTGAAAAATAGGCATGACCATGAAATTTTATTTTTGCATGCCATGGGTTATAGACAAATACAATTAATTAAACTTGCTGTCTAAAATGTAAGCTAAAATGTGTAACAAAATATTCTTATAAATACTCGCTACGCTGCCAGTGATTAGGTCGGTGACCACGTATGATGGCTGAGCCATCACACCTAGTTTATTCACACATGTCTGCCTGGACAGTAACCTTATCTTCCTCTGCACATCCTGTTTATTCAGTGGTTGTGTTTTGTCAGTTGTTTAGAATATAAGCCATCTGGGGCAGTCTCTATCCCTGTGTTATTTCTTTTTGCTATATCTAGTACAGTGGGATTCTAATCTCTGAGAGCAAACATCAAGCACTATGCAATGGATGTAATTTTTGTTGTGTTTCTTCCTTATCCCATCTGCCTTATTCATTTGCTACAACTATTTTTGAATTTTTGTTTAAAGATTTGGGGGATTGATATTTATCTAATTACTTTCTTACTGTGGTAATATCTTTAAGCTCTCTCACATTTATGATGACTAGATCATCTTGTCTGACCTTTAAATTAGGACAGGCCCTTGAATATTATCCAGTTACACTGTACTAAGTCTAATAAATTCTACTGAACTTCAGGCTACATGATATATAAATATATAGAAACTTCAAGTGATAGAAAATTCAGTACCTCTCTGTAAATTTTTGCAGAGATAAAATACTGTCAGTGTTAAAGAATTCCACCAGGTTTCTTATTCGAATGTTTCTGGCTTTTATACTCAGTATATTAATATCTTAGGTTAAGAGTCTCCTAACAGTTACTATTTTTCCCACATAGAAATGTTTATGCACTATAATGAAATGAATTCTCAGCTTTCTCTTTAATAAATCAAAATAAAAATATGGAGATATTTTGCTCTTATGATACATTTTTTCCATGTTTTCTTCATTTTGGGGAGATTTTTTTCTTCATCTTGTATACTTCTCCCATATACTTTACTTTATGCTATAGCATAGCAAATAACATATTGCTATGCTATACTAAGATCTGAATTTTGTTCATTTGCACGTTTTTCCAGTTTAATTTCTTTCTATATTTTTCAACTGTATTCCTGAGTTTTTTTCTGTAATTTTATTTTTTTACATTTGTACCTTTAATGAGGATTAAGCATTCAGAAATAGCTTGAATAAAGCTATACATATTACTTAAACATAAATTTGGTGGGATGTCTGTCTAATTCATTTGTGGCTCGGCCCATGAAAACAGTTTATGCTTTTAAACATTTTCTTCAGTGTTTTATGTCTCTTAACTCAGGGCCAACTGACCTCAGAGAAAACTTCCCATTAACTCCACTTAACTGATCAATTTGATCCTCTTTTTACAAACTTTTCCTTCTATTTATGCTTGCTATTGTACATTGAGAAAATAACAATAAACAGTTTGTTTCTGTTTTAAACGTGCTACCTTCTTACTCCAGTGTAGTCAATTAAAATTGTCCAGATTTGATTTTGTATCTGTGGCTTCATGTTGATTTCATCCACAATCTTCACTACAATCCCTTAAATATCTGCAATATTTATTGCTCACAGATTTCCTCTTTTCTCTGGACGTATCCTAGTAGAAAAGAATATTACTTATACAATATTTTTAATAATATACTTGTTAAACTGGATAATAATATTTCAAAAGTCTGCAAGTGGACTAAGCAAGAGCAGAAGACTAAGAGGAAAAAAATAGATATCTTTGGGGTGAGACATCTGGGTGAAACAACAGACATGAGGCCCACTTGTCATTTAAACTGAAAAGCTACTTTATTTTCCTGTACCAGCATAATTGGCCTTAAAATGTGTTTATTTTCTGTTGCCTTTATACACAATTATATTGTTGTGCTAAAAATATATCTACAACTATTTTCATTTTTCTAAAAATTTATTCTGAGAACTGTATTCTGACAAGCATTCATGTTTTGAACGTGTTATCTAGAATTTCACCAAAATCAAAATAAAATGAAGTAGAAGGCAACAGAAATATTCCGAGATGGATGATGTAGTTAACTTTCTTCATTTTTACGTACTGTGATCTAGATATTTGAAATAACACTTTATTTCCAAACACATATATTTTGCAATCAGAGCTGAATATCAGAGTAAAGGAGCAGACATGCCTGTGACATCGTCACAGAGTAATTTGCACCTTTGCACTGTTTGCTTTCATTTCTTCCAATCAACTAGAATTGCATAATTAAAAGCAAAGTGATATACAAACTCCTTTCAGATATTTTAGAAATGAACTAGGATATACCCTAAATTAGACAGTGAATTCAGCTACAGGCAAGTCATATTTTGATAGCAGCAGTGAAACTTTTGAAAGAGATTTTCATTTAAGAAGGTCATAAAAAAATCAGAAAAGAAGTATTAGTCTTTTCAGACTAAGTACTTCACAAAACCTACACTGACAGTTTGCATGCGTTGGATTCAAATACTTCAAAACTTATTTTAGAATCTAATTTTGAGTTTGAGGCTTCCGAGTGCAGCTGAGTCTCATCCTCTTGGCCATGACATTTCTGCAAGGCAAAAAAAAAGATAGTATCAGTTAAACTGCCCCAATTAAAACAAAAATAGATGAAACTTTTTTCAGGATGGATTTGTAAGTAATGGTCTCAGACTATGACTGACTGCTTTGGAAACAGTCGTTCCACAAATATTGCTCCAGTTGTGAATGTTTGAGATAGGAAATTGAAGACTTAATCAATTATATTAGGTAGCTCTGGCAATTTTAGGCACTAATGCAACCTTTGTTAGCGGTAAATATGCTGAAAAACTTGTAAAACCAGTTTCTATGAATTTTGGTCTCCTAATCCTTTTTTGCCTTAAAACATCCATTTTTCTAACGGCAGAAAGCATTACTTACATCATATTACATATTTATACTCTACTTTCTGTGTGATAGATATGTTTTCTGCCCCAAAGAGCAGGTAAGTGGCAGGAAAGAAGTGACAAAGAGCAAAGGACAAAAATGTTCAGGAATGAAATATCCAAGGAGTTCCTGATGATGACAGAAATGAGAAGGAATATGCCGAACAGGTAATCTGTGAAAAACTAATACAGCCTAACAGCTAACATAAAGGATAAAAAAACCATGAAATGCTACTGTAGTGTTAGGTTTTATTACTGAAATCAATTACAAGGAATCAACAGAAAAAAATGTTAGTTACAGAGGATGAAATGGGCTAAGAGTATATAAAATGTATATAGCCTTCACTATTGATTGGTTGAAGTTTAGAGTCAAGATCTCCAAATCGTGAAGTGACAGAAAAATCGTTATTCACTCAGTTTTTATTTAGCTTAGATAAGCACATGTAATTTTTCCATTCTGATTTCAGCTTCTGGTAACAATCTTTATTTAAACCAGGTAACTCTCTTCCTAATTTCAAAACAATTCAAAGATTAAGATGACTATCACTTTATGCAGATATTCTCATAACAACTACCATAGTATACTCATGTATACACTCATGCTACTGTATTTCACATAGGAACACTTGCAACATCATGCACTAGTTAATTAGCATCATGAAGTTAATTTTAGTTGGATGAATATTAAGCAGCAAGGTGAGATAAGGAGTGTAATTAACATTGGACAATCATACAACCCAGCACAATCTCATACCTTCAATCCTTGTTGAGTGTTACCTCATGATTACTAAACAGCTTGCTTAGACTTATTCTCCCCTAACAGTTCTGTTCTGAAAAAAAAGATGTCAAACTGTTGGAAAAAGATGAGATTAGCAGTTTGAAATACTAAGCAGCAGTGCAGAACCCTATGGTTCATACAAATTAATCTATCCCTCAGTAATAATCTAGCAGCTAATCAGAATTCTCCCTTAATCCAAATAGTTTTATAATGCAGTTTAAACTGTCGAAGTCCAGGTGCCTTACACTATTTAAATGAAAAGTAACAAGGAAACATAATCTTAAGATTATTAACTATTTATAGCAGTGGCTAGGGGCTATCACCTAGCAACAACATGGCCCACAGAGTAAATCTAATAAACTGCAGCTCATCCTTTCTGTCATCAATGATCAAATAATCAAGACAGGAAAAGCACAGTAGTGATGACATTGAAAGAATCTGGTGATAAAGTACAGGAGCATTTTAGGAGACAAAGAATGCGTTTAGATAACAGAATACAGTCTGCACAATAATTAGGATAAGGCAAAGCTGGACTTCACGGTAAGCTGAATGGAAAGAAAAGATTGAAGTGAGGGGGAGGGGGAGAAAAACTGGAGGGAGAAGATAAACGATTAAACGTGGCAGAGATAGGGATTCAGGAAAAGTAAATAAAATAAGATGCTGTCAAAGCATCTTTCCTGGGCAGACTTCTAAAAAAGAAGGGTAGAGAGATTAAAATTTTATCAGATAGTTTAAGAGATTACAGTAGTTGCACCTTAAAACATAAAAGCTACTTTGCAGGGCCTCATGCAATTCAGCAGGATGCTGTTGGGTCACAATTGATATCAGCAAGGCACTGAGGATAAGTTTGAAGTTATCACACTGTAGAAAGGAGAAAAGTTCAGTCCAAGATTTACAATAAGTGAAAAAATAAAAACTTTGCACTAGGGTTTGCAGTAGATAAAAAATGCATTAGAAATGTATGTAATTACAGTTAAGCACTTGTCATCATTTTGGAAAGGTAGTATTTGCTCAGGCTTACATTATATAGAAGATGTCTACTTTTTCCTTCTGAGTCTGTGGTGCTGAATTCCACATGAAGGTTCATTAAAAACAGGGGGACCTTTCTGTCTGAGAGTATTTCATATTCCACACTAAAGATATCTATGGACCTCAGTCGATCACAAAATGGTAAAAGCACATATTCATAATCACAGGAAACTGTATATGCTTCATAGCTCTCCAAAGCACTGAATTCCTCTTTGTCATATTCAGTACAAACTAGTCGAATGACAGACAGTAACTCTGGCTAATAATAACTTGAATCACTGGTCCCTGACAAAATGCTTCTGAAACTCCTATATTGTTAGGCTTGTCCTAAAACACTTTCTGCAGCAGGTAGTGCTCCATGTTAGTGTCAATGCCCTTGTTTGAACTGGAGATTGCTGAAGAGCCTTATGGAGAACTCTTCTCTCCCTGTAGTCAAGGAAGAACTGCATCCAAAAAAATAAAATAAAATGAAGGCATCTCTAGGCAGAAAGAAAGTGAGAAAGGAAGTGCTGTCTTATCTTTAATCACACTTTCTCAGCACAAGCATATAATGTAATTGTTTAAAACACTGTGAGTTTATTTTAACTAATTTATCAGCCAGAAACAGTAAATGACACTTTCAAGGCTTAACAGTTTTTACATATTCACCCAAGGTAACGATATTTAAGACTGTAAGAAGAAAATCTGTATCATACATTATATAGGGAATAGTTTATTCATATTCTAACTTAGAACTAAAAAAAACAGCTGTTCATCACGAACTGCTCTCCTCCTTAAAGCAGAGACTTAATCTAATTTTGTTTTTTGAAACAATAGGAGCTGTAAACAATTATTTTGAGCAGAACAAAAGAGCAATAAAATATTATTTAACACTTAGAACTTGAGTAAGTTGGTCATATATAGATGTCTAATACCATCTGACTGCATGAAAACTCTCTGGTCCCGAAATCCAATCTTATAAGTGTGCAAGTCTCCTACAGGCATTGTAGTATCTGTCACCCCACACAGATACCTTGCTTAACTTAGAGTATGTCATAAAATGTGTGGATAAATGACTTAAGCCTCAGCTTCAGCAGATTCAAAATTAATATTTAATACTCAAAACAGAGACCGAGAGTTTTTTAGAAGCTAACATACAGAAATGGAACATAATATTTCTTAGAGCGAGAAGTTATCTTTGATCATTAAAAATAAAGACTCATATTGCACTGCACAATAGCAAACTTCATCTCTGCAGGAGGGCACTTCAATGAAAGAATTGGGTAACTAAAAGAATTCTATATATCTATAGTGATAACTGAGAAATCTGAATCTGAAGTAATGATTTTAGTCTCCCCTATCATCCTCTTAGCTGCTGTGTAGACACATTAGAAACTTCAGTCTTTGGCTGTAAAGACCTAAGCATTTTTAGACCTTTTCTCCTGTGCAGACCCAGAACTGCTGCAGTCTGTTTAGCTCATTATCACACTTTCATAAAAATGCAGAATAAAAACTTTTTCTCTGCAAAAATAGCCTATTGGAAGAAAAAGCCAGTGCTTACCAACAAGATCTGGACTCAACACAAAATGCTTCCAAAGCTACGCACAGTTGGAGGGTCATATCATTCACAGAAGGTAGCTTTTGAGATACAAATGATCAAGTAAGAAAATAAGTTTAATTCCCTTCTCATCTGGAGCACATAAAAGTAAAACACATAATTCTGATTTCTGAGAGAATTTCTGGTAGACTCTAGAATGGTCATGCAGAGGGAAAAAGCATTCATAACCTCTGAAGCTGGCACAGGATACAGGAAGTTGGGCTTGTTTCATGGACCAAAGTCTAGGTACAAATAAAACAAAAGGAATAGCAAATCAAGCCTCAGAATAACTGTGGTCATACTGATTGTGTAAGATTAGACCAGACAGAAAGTAATTAAGCTTACAAAACTGTATGGCTAGGAGGGTACATTGCCATCTTCTGTTATCTGTTGAAGAGAAAGCTGTCAGTACAAAATGGAATTTTGTTCAGATATGCAATGGTAGTAACCTTGTGTTACATAAATGCTATATGAATAGGGCATTTCAGACAGCTCAGACATAGCTTCAGTTTCTAAAAACCGTTTTTGAACCAATCTTACTAATTCAGCATGCAGTTTTGAGATACTATACAAGGCAGTAATAGACACTTTTCTGCCTTTTCTCTCCCTTCCTCCTTTCCCCACTATTAGTACAGTGTGAATACAAGAAAATCAAAGAGTTAGAAGCATATAAAATTCTATAGAAAATACAAACCTAGCTGCTGATACTAATCTGAAACAGCTGTGTTTCTTCTTTGTGCAAATGTTTGAACATCTAACTGTTGTTTATAGGACCTGAAGTTAGTGGGACAAACGTCTTGTGTATGAAATCTCTGGATATTGAGTATTTAAGGCTGAGGGGGAAAAAAAAGCAAGCAACATGTGATTCATAAAACTTAAGAAGTTGATATGGAGGAAAAAGACAACTGTATAAATTACGCATAATTTGCATCAATGTCCACTTTATATCAATCAAAAAGGAGTCTGTGCTGCTTATTTTAGGAGAAAATCCACTAAGCTGCATTAAAAAAGACTTTCACTTAAGCTTTTGATTAATATAAGATTTCAATACCATACTTGATAAAACTAACCCAGGATAAGAAAAGCTCATTAATGCCTTTCTAGATGACAGTATTATTTTTTAAAAACTGTCTCTTGCATTTGGGGAAAAATGCTTCTCCCTGCCCACCTCCCCCAACAAAATAGCCATAATAAATTCAGTCAAGTTTCAAGGTCATGGATGTATATTTTTCTTTGCTTTTGAATATTCACTTCGGTTTCCTCTCATATTCCCTCTCATTCTTCATCTTTCATTATTTGTAATGGAACAGTTTATCGTGTTCAAATTAGCACAGTATGATTGTATTTTATTTTAGAATTTATTGCACTACATTCCCTGTATTATAAGTTATTAAAAATGTATTTTTTAAATTAAGGTTCTCAGATTATAGTAAAGAACTGCAGAAATGTTAATGATTATGAGATTTAGAAAACACAATGGAAGCAAATAATACTTCAACACTAACATTGGTCCATAACTCCACCTTTTGGTTTATTCCCCAACGACTAATGTCAAAAGTCTCCTGCATTGATGACAGTCTTTTCTTAATATAACAGAGTGGCAAACTGGCTAATCAACAGCCAGATTAGGCATTTATCCGAACTGATCATGTTTGTAAAAATTAAGTGCTTAAAACTGTGATAAGCTGAATAGGAACCACCAAAAAACTTGAGAAAAAACAAAAACAAAAACAAAACAAAACAAAAAAAAAACAAAAACAAAAACAAAAAAAAAAACAAAAAGGTCAGACCACTGCTTAAATTCTTCTTCCTCTTCCAAACTTGAATCCTGTATGCTTTGTGAAAAGACTGAATTTGTATCTCCCAAAGGAATACACTAAGCTATAAATTTGAGTCATGGCCACTCTTGAATTTATTTCATCTTAAGTTTTACAGTTGGACGTATTGCAAAACTGGACGTATTTATTCGCACTCCTCAGACGCAGAGACTGAAACCATGTCTTTTAGACTCTGCAGAAATATTTTTAAGCTAAAATATTGAGTAGAAACAGGAATCATAATATGTTTAAAGGTGTTATATTTTTAGAAGCTCTATATTGAGATATTCTCAGAGCACTTTTATCAGAGCAGACCCTGTCAATAGAAGACAGGCAGATTTTTTTTTTTTTTAATGACTTCTGATAGTCCTCAAGGTGAATTAGATCCTAACCACCAGAAATGAGGAAGTTTTAGGGACCTAAGGACCTTCAGTGTCAGAAGCTAGGATCACTGCAGTGTTTACGTGCTTCTGAGGTCAGCTGGCGCATGAAGGACATGAGTCAATTCTGCATTCAGATATCTAATCCTTCTGAGGTACCAGAACACATGAGTAAGTTATTAGGTGGATCTAATTAGCAATACTATTTAGCAATAGAAAATTGCTAGGACTAGTTAGCAATAGAAAATCAGTACATCAAAGATGTGCAGCTGCTATACAGATTTCCTTAAAGTCCTCTATAATTTTTCATTCTTTGAAAAGAAAAATAAGTTTAGCCATACTTTGGTTTCTGCTTATGCTCAACTGGAACTTTATGTATGCAAAGGCAGCGAAGAGCATGGAGGAATTGAGAATATACCTTCTTATGAAGTCCTGACAATAATCCTCTGCTAGAGATGGTGTATAGAAAGGAGTGAGCTGATCTTTAAATCTGTTAGTGTATTGCAACAGTGTCAGTGTGCCCACAGTTAAAACTGATCTTCAGATTTGGAGTTAAAAACGGGATTTTTCTTCTTGTCTTGTTGACAGGGACATATATTTTATTGATATTGCATATTTTGTGTGTGCTTTCTTCTATCTTGTGTTTGCTTTCTTCTCTAGTACAGGAGATTAACTGCTTCCTTGATTTATCTGGTCACCTCATTATAAAATTCCTGCTAAAGCAGGGACTTAGGATACCAGGAATGTTCCTCATCTCTTCTGCTGTTTCCTAATGGCAAATTAGAATTCTGAGCTTGTGCTTATAATAGTGGGACCTAAGTTTGCTACAGACTGAATGACTACAGAGTGGTGGATGATACATGAAGGTATGCGGACTTGATGTTACAGGCAAAAGTCAAAATTAAAATATGCTGCGAGGCTTATGACTGAGAAGAATTGGACTCAGATGATCTAGAAGATCCCTACCAGGTAAACATTCCTAAACTTGACTTTCTGGCAGCTTCTGAATCCTTCCCAGGAATCCAAAGACATGGAAAGAAGAAAAAGAAAAAAAAATTAAAAGTAGGTACAGTAAGGAAGTCACAGCCTTAAAATAGTTTCTTCTGCTCTATTTTCAAAAGCAGTAGCTTTTCCATCGTGGGAAGAGCAAAGGACTTTGAAATGCTTCCATCTTCCTTCTTTACACATGCTACTGTAATAAACATTTTCTAATGATCAAGAACTCTTTAAAATTTAATGAAAATGTCATGATTTACAGCAAAATTCCAGAGGCAGTGCAGAAATATATATGAGAATCTAATGTCAGGATTTTGATGTGGAGCAGACTGTTAAAAGAAGTTTCAAAACACTGGAAAAACTAGCTATTATTGACCCCAAATAATTAGAATGCTATGCTAAAAAACCCTAATACTAATGACAGAGTATTTCATGTCAAATTAACTGTGTCTCTCTTTCTAACCATTTCAGCTTCTGAAGAAGTAAGGAGTGTTTGATCAATTAGTCTATAAAAGAAACTTACGGCAAATCCAAAATTGAAACGTATTTTGTATTTGAAATTGTTTCCTGGAATGAAGAGATAGTGGAGGAAGAATGGATAGACATTCTTTCTTTGGAAGATACCAGAATTCGGTATCTCAGATAATAAACAGAATTTTACTTAGAACTCATAACGCTGTTTAAACTGATCAGCTTTCCAAAGAATATCAAAGTCATAGAACCATGGAATGGTTTGGGTTGGAAGGGACCTTTAAAGGTCACCTAGTCCAACCTCCCTGCAATAAGCAAGGACACCTTCCACTAGATCAGGTTGCTCAGAGCCCCATCCAACCTGACCTTGAATGTTTCCAGGGATGAGGTTTCTAGAACCTCTCCAGGCAACATGTTCCAGTGTTTCACCACTCTCATTGTAAAAAATTTCTTCTTTATATCTAGTCTGAATCTCTCCTCCTTTAGTTTAAAACCATTACCCCTTGTCCTATCTCAACAGGACCTACCAAAAAATCTCCATCTTTCTTATAAGCCCCCTTTAAGTATTGAAAGGCTACAATAAGGTCTCCCCAGAGCCTTCCCTTCTTCAGGCTGAACAACCCCAACTGTCTCAGCCTGTCTTCAGAGGAGAGGTATTCAATCCCTCTGATGATTTTGTGACCCTCCTCTGGACCCACTCCAACAGGTCCATGTCTTTCTGGTACTGAGGACTCCAGAGCTGAATGCCGTACTCCAGGTGGGGTCTCACGAGAGCAGAGCAGAGGGGCAGAATCACCTCCCTTGACCTGCTGGCCACGCTCCTTTTGGTGCAGCCCAGGATACGGTTGGCTTTCTGGGCTGCAAGTGCACATTGCCGCCTCATGTCCAGCTTTTCATTCACAGTACACCCAAGTCCTTCTCCTCAGAGCTGCTCTCAATCCCTTCATCCCTCAGCCTGTATGGATACTGGGGGCTGCCTCAACCCAAGGACCTTGCACCTAGCTCACTTGCAATGGTGACCATCAGATCCAGTAACACATCGACTCTGGTAGGGCTATTACCTGGCTTAAGAATTTATCCCCAATGCACTCCAGGACTCTCCTGGACTGCCTACAGCTCACTGTGCTACTTTTCCAGCAAATGTTGGGGTGGTTGAAGTCCCCCAGCAGGACAAGAGCCTGTGAGCGTGATGCCTCCTGTAGCTGGAGTAAGAAGGCTTAGTCAATAAGTCCCCTTTGATCAGGCATCCTGTAGTAGACACCAACTGCAAGGTTTCCTACAATGCCTCAGTCACGAATTCTTACCCAGAAGCTTTCAATCTGCTCATGGCTATTCTTCAGACAGCTCTCTGCCAACTATTTCTCCATGCAGAAGGCAACGCTTCTGCCTCTTTCCTCACCTGTCCCTTCTGAACAGCCTGTAGCCATCAATAGCCCCACTCCAGTCATGGGATTCATCCCACTAAGTTTCAGCAATGGCAACTAAGTCATAGCTTTCTAGCAGCACGGTGGCTTCCAACTCCTCCTGTTTGCTGCCTGTGTTGTGTGCATTGGTGAGAGGCACTTCAGCTGGGCTGTCAGCTGTGTCACCTTTTCAGAAGAACACCCCTTAGTTCCTTTGAGGTACTTCACCAGTGTTCTCCTGTTGTCTCCTATTACCTTGGGAGCCACTGGCTCAACTTCGTAAGACTTCAAGTGTGCTCTAGTGTACCCAGCAAGGCTCAGAGCAACAGGCTGAGGGCCCTCACTAGCACCCTGTCCCTCTAATCCCAGTGTGTCATCCCACAGCTTATCATGGGCAAGCCTGATGTTATACCCTTCCCCCTTCAAGTCTAGTTTAAAGCTCTGGCAATCAGCCCTGCTAACTCATGAGCAAAGACCCTCTTCCCTCTCTGAGAAAGATGAATCCCATCCAAAACCAGTCACCTTGTGCTGGGTAGACCATCCGATTGTTTGAAAACTCAAAATTGTGGCAATGACACCAGCCACAAAGCCATTTATTAATAGACTGGCTCCATCCGTTTCTTTCAACATCACTGCACGCAACTGGAATGATAGAGGAAAAAATTACCTGTGTTCTAGATTCCCTTACTGACCATCTTAAGGCCTTGAAATTGCTTTTGATTTTCCTTTGATGTGGTTTAGCCCAGGCAGTAGTTAAGCTACCACACAGCCACTCGCTCACTCCTTCCCCCACGGTAGGATGGGGAGAACCGGAAGAAAAAGGTAAAACTCATGGATTGGGATAAGGACAGTTTAATAGCACAAAGAGAAAGGAATAATAGCAACAAGAATACTAATGAAAGGACAATACAAAATGGTGTCCTGGTTTTAGCTGGGACAGAGTTAGCTCTTCTTTTTAGCAGCTAGAAGAGCTCCGTGTTTTGGTTTTACTCAGAGGCTCTCTCTGAGAAGAATGTTGATAGCAAGTTGATGTTTGTGGTTGGACGTGAGACTCCAAGGACTTTTCAGTGTGCCAGAGTGCAGAAACACGGTGGGATAAGGGGGCCACGATTCCCCTTGTGATTTGTGGTGGAACTTAAGATTGAGGGTCAAACTGGCCAATTAGTATTCCATATCATGCAGCGTCATGCCCAGTATAAAAGTGAGGGTCAGCCAGAAAGAAGGGGTTTTGTTGCGGCCGAGGACGGGGAAGCAAGACGCATCAATATGATGAGTAAAAAGGCTTCAGCTTTATTCTGTGATACTGCTCTTTTTATAGCATAGCTCGGTTCTGTGCACGCTTTCATGCGCTGTACTTAGCAAGCTAATTGGTCTAACACTACTGTTCACGCGACAAGCACGAGTATGATACACACTGTGATTGGATACAGATTTCTATATTTGTTACAATATTTTAATATTTTTGCAGTTAGTATGTTTTGCTCAGAATCTTGTTTTTCATAGTTTCATCCTTCTTGTTTTTTTCCCAGGGACAGTGTGTTTTTCACAGCTTCAACCTACCTTCTTATCTCAAGGACAGTGTTCTTTTTATATTCGCTGATACACATTCCTTACTGTTAACTCTTGGGCTGCAACATCTCCCCCTCTTTTTTCAAAAACGGCGTGCGCTATAGCTGACAAGCGTTGGGTCACACATTGCATTAAGCATGGTCCAAAAAGCAAGAGAAAGCCTAACAACAAAAGAGGCCCCAAGCACGTTTTGATGAGATCTCTCACCCAACCATCTATTCCCCAGGAAGTCAACCATCCATCGATGCCATCTACCTCTTTCAAGGCATGTAGTTTGTCCTTTAGTTGTTTAAGTTTTCTATGCACTGACTCTCCTGGACCTGTTAAATTCATACAACACATTCCTTCGATCTCTTCATAACCATGCCCATGGGCTAAAAGCAAATAGTCAATCGCTGCTCTGTTTTGCAATACTGCATGATTGACACTTTCTACATCTTTCGTTAATTCATCTAGAATGCTGGATGTTAAGTTTATTTCGTCGCGAGCCCAGCAACCTAGTTGTTTTGCTAAGGTGAGCGCTTTTGCTGCTGCTAACCCTGGGAAAAGCGTGGAGGCAGCTACTCGTCCAAATTCACTCCAAAATGTGGGATTGCCTACACTGCTACAGTCTAGATCATGTAGGCTTCTTTTTCTCCTGGTGTGATTTTTACTCCATTTTCTTAATAGGGATATATTGGGATGGAATAAGGCTAGCTGGCCTAAATAACAAGGACCTCCTTCTGGTTGTTTTGGAATGCCATTCCATGCCCTGTCTCCACAAATTAAGAAAATTCCTTCGGGCAACCTTCGAGGTTCAGTAATGTTGCTGCCATTGCAGCTCGAGTATAGAAAGCGAATTACCGATGCGCTGTCAAGATTAGAATCTAAGGTTGCCCATAGTTTCCTGTTTTTATTTGAGCTGTTTGGGTCTAACGGCAAAAATGAAAACCATCCTCCTATTTTCCCAGCGGTAGTGTTTGCATGCATACTACCAAGCAGGTCTAGTTCTTCTAGATTAGACTGGAGGGAAGCATTAAGTGCATGAATAAGCTGGCATTGTATTGCTCCGTCATACTGTTGAGGGGTTGCTCCATAGATTGTTGTGGTATTGAAGTTGCTATATGTTAGGTTGGTGGTGTTTACCAGCCCTCTAAAGGCTGCCACTTTCCATGTTGGTACTCCTATGAGACAGGTACGGAATGGGTTTCCAATACCGCCCAGGGCTAGGCAGATTGATGACTGGTTTGTTTTGTTAGCAATGGTTACCCATATGTTGTCTCTCGGGCTAATGGAGTTGATTCCGTAGGCCATTTGGCACCACACTAAGATTCCTGTTACTATAGGTATTATCTTACCAATAAATTCCTCCATCCCTGTCATGATGTCTACACTGCTTCTGATATCTGGTACCCATCACTTGTGTCTTTTGTGCTACTTCTACAACAGTCAGTAGTTTTTGTAACCTAAAGGCTGCGTATGCTAATATAGCTTCTTCTGCACTTTCAAACAACGCAGTTAACCTTTGTCGTGAAGCGTTCTCTATTTTAAGCCAAGCAGCGAGTGCCTGGTATGGGTTAATATCTAAAGCGCGTCTACAATCTGTACAGCCTTGCACTGCATCACGTTGCGATTCATGACATATGCGACTACAACCTCCACACTCTATAGTTATAACCTGTAAATTTCTACATCTACACCTACAGTGCGTTAGCGGGTATAATTTTGCAGCTTTGCGCGTGCGTATCAGACTACGGATAAAGGCAAAATCTATCTCATCTGGATCAGAGTTGTCTAATATGTTCTTTGGAAGATTTAGCACTTCTTCTATTCTTCTGCAGAGAGGTCCGAGTCTTTGGGAACTCCTGGATTGCCTTCGCCTTTCAGTTCGCGCGTTGGGGGACATCTCCCCCTCTTTTTTCAAAATGGCAGCGAGTCGCTTTACATCTTGATGGCACTGTTCAACAATAGCCTGACCCGTACTGTTGTACGGAACACCTTTTCTATGTTCAATTCCCCAATCCGCTAAAAATGCAGCACATGTTGCTCCTGCGTATGCAGGAGCATTGTCTGTTTTGATGACTTGTGGTGAGCCAAGGGCAGCAAATGCTGAAAGCCAATGTTGTTTTACACATCGGAAGGCGGTAGAAGGCGCTGGTGTCGCCCATACAGCTCTGCTGCAAGTGTCCATGGTGACGTGGATATGGCGCAGTGGACCAAAGGTGGGAAACTCAGTTACATCAGTTTGCCACACTCCTCTTGGTTGCAATCCTCGAGGGTTGGTGCCTTGCAGCGACGATGGCACGGGCTTGTGCTCGCGACAGTGCAAACTCTTTCTGAAGAGGTCAAGCAGATTGGTGAAAAAATTTGTGTGATCGATCAGTGACAGCGTTGCCCCTTTTTCTTTTTTTTTTTCTTGCACGAATAAAACTCTGTGTAGGAGACTGGCAATTTCAGTTACTAGCATATTGTTTTGGTACAGCCTTGCAAAAGCAGTTTCTAGTATACTACTTCCCTTTCCGAGGGCCTTACTATTTCCACTATACCCAAGATTTCGCTGAGCAGGAGGGTGTCAATCGGCAGGGTCGTTGTGGAGAAGGGAGGCAGGCACGGCACCTTCAGGGCGTCCCCTGTTTATCTACACAGTGTGCTCTGCAGCCTCCCTCAGCTCCGCTCTGAGCCATCCCTTTTCACCCTTAGCAGAGTCTACGACAAAGGTACTGACACGGCGTTGCCGCACGCGTGGCCAGTGCGCGCAACAAGGCTGCCCAGTATGTGCTCTGCTGGCTAACAGCGGTTTTTGCGAATGGCAACATGTTGTTCAATAACAATCCTCCTAGCTTCTCTTTTCAAAGTTACGTGCTTACAACTAAGTCCAATTAGTAATTCTTTGTCATTAATTTGGTACCAGTTAATTCTTTTCCTTCCAGTAGCTACAGGTGGAATCCATACACTTTCCGATCGGAGAAAAGACACAAAGCATATATACAAGCAATATATACAAGCAACTTTCACACACGTAATATACCTAACAATGAGAAACATAAGAACAGTTGATATATTAACATGAAATCTTCTATTACAAGTCTGTCCATTTGAACCATTCTCTTCATTCGGTGTTTCTGTGATCTCTGCTTGCTCTGTTAATTCTTGGATCTCCCCTTCTCTATTTGTAGTTTCAAAAGTCCTGGTTGGCTTTACGTTTCTTGCTGGTAACCAGTATGGACCTGTGGGAAGAACACAAACATACCCTCTTCCCCATGTAAGCAGAGGCGCAGGGCCATCCCATGAGTTGAGTCCAGCTTCTTATAACATGCTGTTGATTTTTCTGCAAAAATGGCACTGGGTTTAAAACTGTGATCCACAGCCATAGTATGTTGCCTAGAAGCAGACAAATTAAGAAAATTTAAAACATATGTGGCTTTGTCCAAGGATTCTTGCAGGGAAATATACGGAAGACTGCCCCTTTTTGTTTATCAAACATTCGTTTTAACGTTAAATGAGTTTGTTCAATAACAGCTTGTCCCATAGGTGAATGAGGGATGCTGGTAGTGTGAGTCACTCTCCAATCCTGTAAAAAGGCACCATACTGGATCACTGTTTGTCCCAATTTTCTTTGGTACTCCCATGGTTTTCTTCAGTGTGAGCAGTAGCAATAACAAGGGCAGAAAACATACCAACAGTTACATGCACATATTTAGATCGATTAGACAATTGAATATAAGTAATATCAGTTTGCCATAATTCATTGGCACATAAACCTGTTGGATTTACTCCTGCTGGAGTATTTGAAGGCACAATACATTGACGGTCAGGGTAGGCACGTACAATTTGCTAAGCTTGATTTACTGTCTGACCTGACAGAGAGCATCATCTACTACCAATTGACAAACTGTAGGCCTATTCATCATTCCTTGAAGCAGTACAATCCAATGATATTGTTGTGTGGGTCGTTCATTGTTAAGCACTGGAACTGAAAAGGCAAATCTAGGACAATCGTTAGGGTGTAAATAAATAAAAAAGTAAAAAGGTGAAATAACCCAATCTTCTAAATCAATTGCCATCAAATGCTAACATTCTGGAATCATAGTAGGATTTGGTACACCCGGCTGTAATGCACCCATTGGTGAAATGATTGTATTAATAGCTCTTAAATCTTTTAACATAAATCTCCATTTTCCTGATTTCTTTGGGATAACAAATATTGGAGGGAATTATATGTCCTAATTTGAGCTGTTCATTGACTAATTTTTGAGTTCAGTCCAGTCACTCACCTTTTAGTGGCCACTGATCAACTCAGACCGGCTTGCCAGCTTGAGTCAGGGCTGGACATCAGTGATGTGTGCTAAAAATTTGAGGTTAGCCTCACATTCCAGTGATTCAACAAATCCCGACCTCATAATGTACACGGGACATCAAAAACATATGGTTTCAAAACAGCTTGTTTGTTACCTGGGCCTACTATTGACAAGGTCTGTGCACTCTGCTGTGGGATCTGTGTTCCACCTACTCCGATCACAGCTGCCAGGGCCTGTATCAGAGGCCGAGAGGGCGGCCAGTCAGGATTTTTCACTATAGATACATCAGCCCCTGTGTCAACTAGGCCAGAAAAGCCTTCCCATTAATGATTACTGTTAAAGGAGGCTGTGCAGCTGTGATTGTCTGTGTCCAAAATTCTTTTGTGATAGCAGAGTGGCCTTTATTGTTGTTATACAGGCAGCTTTTACAGATTATTACTCTAGCCACGATGTGTCCATGCGGCCCTCACCCAACTGTGATTGATTACAAACAATAGTGCACGCACCTATTTTAATTTTACTATTGGCTATGCCTAAAAAGGAGCTATTTTTTACTTGCTAAACTAAACATCATTTTCTCACACACTCTATATCAACTTCCCAAACTCCTCATGTCAACTTCTCACACTCCCTGCACCAGCTGTTCACACTCCCTTTTCTTTCTCATCCTCTTTATCGGTGTTTCCCAACTTCAGAAAAGAGCACAGGCTTAAATCATCAAGGTCAAACCTCAACTGTAGCTGTGTGTATGATGCCACAACAACTCCCCCCTTTTTTGTTTTTCTGTGATCATTACTTGATTAACCGTACTCTGTACCGTCTGCTGGGAGCGTGACAATAGGCAGGGGGTGATTATTACTATGCATAAAAGAACTACTAGCAATATAATGTTTGCTTTACTAAAGATTTTAACCATCCTGTCAATTAAGAGCATTGATAAAGCAGAAGCTGTAGCATTAGTTTGTTTTGCAAGCCAACAACCCAACTTATTCAGTGTAGTTAACACCTGTGCCACTCCAACTCCTGGTGCAAATATTGAAGCTGCAATGATTTTAGCTGGTTCCCAAAATTTTGCTTTATAGTGTTTCAAGCCCACATTGTGACACGCCTTTACTAAATCTGCAATTGTTTTTGCCCGATTTCTGATAAGATCAAGAGCTTGTTGGCAGTCTGTGTTAGCATTTTCAATGGCCAACTGGAATACTAACACATCTGCAGTAGCTGGATTTTCTGTTTATCTCTGAACTGCCATTTGTAGCTGATCAAAGAAATGCTCATAAGGTTCCTGTGCTCCCTGCCGAATGGAAGCAAAGGAAGCCTCCCCTGTCCCAAAAATCAGGGACACGTCTTAATGCTCTCATAGCCAATTCAGTCAGTTGTTGGAAAGCCACTTGCTGTAACCCTGCCTGTGCCTAATTTTGACATGAGTGACATTTTATTCATCTTAAAATGTTTAGCTCTCGATTTAAGAGATTTAACACCTATAACACTTTAGCTATTGTTTCATTGGGAGATTTCCCCATCATTCCTCTTTCTTGTTTCAAAAGCATATTCTCCAAAGTACCATGTGCGTGTTCTATGATCGGTTGCCCAGTAGGATTGTAAAAGATACCAGCAACATGCTCAATACCTCATGATGACAAAAATACATATGGCTGATAAGAAGTGTATGCCAAAGTTCCTGCGAGCGTAAACCACGAGGATTAACACCATTCACTGGTGGCACGATCGTATTTTGACAGGTACTACACAATTGTACAATTGAGCGGGCTTATTGTCGTGTTAAACCAAATTGTCACTTAATAGCGTCAGTATCCTGATGGTAGAAGTCCTGCAAGATTTTGCCTGTATTAACGAGTTTGGTACCAGAGCTGCACTCGTGAGAGGCTCAGCTCGCCTGTTCCCTTCTGCTATAGGCCCTGGAAGCGTGGTGTGCGCTCGCAGATGTACAATGGAATGTGCATGTTTACGGTTTTGCAACACTGATATTAACTGTTGAAATTGCTGGAACAAAAGAGGATTAGTTATTTCCCACGATGCTGATCGAGACGATCCAAGTTACGATGTGCTCTCTCTTGGTACAACCTGGGCCACAGGCAGCGGCCGGGCGGGGGGGGGGGGGGGGGGGTCAGCCCTCCCTCACCTCAGCCGGGCGGGGTGGCGATGACGACCCAGCAGCCCTGTGCCGCCCCCCCCCTGTTGTTGTTGCTCTTGTTGTTGTTGCCGCAGCTCCGGCCGCTCGCGCTCCGTAACCGCCGCCGCCCCCTCCCGCCGAGGGGACCATCAGCCGCGAACGAACCGGCGCAGCGGGGCCCGCAGCGCGTCTCCGTCCTTTCCAGCCGCGGTTCGTTCCTGCACACGAGCGGCAGCGCCGAAACAAACGTTGCCCGCGGCCCCGGCCGGCAGCAGCAGCGGCGTTCCCGGGGCGCCGCCGGGCGCGGTGGGCGGCGCGGCGCGGGGGTGCCGGTGTACCGACTTCGTTGGAAGAGGGGGAAAGAAATAAGTCTGTCTTTCGTTCGGGGCCCTGGATCAAAAGATTCGATGATGACTTTTCCAGGCCGGCAGCATCCCCACAGGTGGCTGCACGCCAAAGTTTAACGTCTATAGTGTCCCAAGTCCTTGTCAGGTATATATTTGAAGAGCTTGCCTCCGGTACATGGGCTGATACCCAAACCAGGAGTACCGGGAGTTTTATCAAGTTAGAACTGTTAGTAGTGCTGGTTTCTCTAGCACTTTGTCCCAGTCGCTTACCTCCTCCTGTTGAGGCAGTTGTTGCTTATTTGTGTTTTTTTTGTGGTTTTTTTTTTTTTTTTTGCTTTTTTTTTTTTGCTTTTTTTTTGGTTTTTTTTTGTTTTTTTGTTTTTTTGTTTTTCAGTCGCTTACTTCTTTTGCATACCCCCCTGCAATCAGGGGCCAATATCTTTTTCCAAGTTTTAGTCCACGCTCCTCTAAGAAGCTTTTCAACAACGACAATGCAACGTCCCGTTCCATCATCTCATTCCCAGGCTGTCATTGAAGCATTCCCCATCCCGAACCAGACCTCGGTCTGCCTGACTCACCGGTCAGTCCGTAGCGCTACGATTCCGCCTCTCTCGGGTCGTCCGCCTCTCGGGCTATTCCGCCTCTCTCGGGCTATCCGCCTCTCTCGGGCTATCCGCCTCTCTCGGGCGCCGGGATGGCCGTCCTCTCTCTCGTCCGCGTTGTGGTCGTTGAAAACCCTCTTGATCACGTCGGGGTCACCAGATGTTGCGGCCGAGGACGGGGAAGCAAGACGCATCAATATGATGAGTAAAAAGGCTTCAGCTTTATTCCGTGATACTGCTCTTTTTATAGCATAGCTCGGTTCTGTGCACGCTTTCATGCGCTGTACTTAGCAAGCTAATTGGTCTAACACTACTGTTCACGCGACAAGCACGAGTATGATACACACTGTGATTGGATACAGATTTCTATATTTGTTACAATATTTTAATATTTTTGCAGTTAGTATGTTTTGCTCAGAATCTTGTTTTTCATAGTTTCATCCTTCTTGTTTTTTTCCCAGGGACAGTGTGTTTTTCACAGCTTCAACCTACCTTCTTATCTCAAGGACAGTGTTCTTTTTATATTCGCTGATACACATTCCTTACTGTTAACTCTTGGGCTGCAACAGGGTTTTTTTGCGCTTTGGCTCTTTCGCCACTTCTGCTCTTTTGCGCTTGCTGCGCTTTTGCTCTATTGCCTTTTTTTTCTCTCTCTCCCAGTACTCCCACTCTCGGAGTACTTTCTCTCTCTCTGCCCCTCTCTATTTTGGGACCTCGCGTTCGTCTGGGATTGCAGCTTCGGGACGAGACGGGCTGCGGATAAGAGGGGGTGGTGAGCATCTACACTGTGTATGAAATCATCTGTATTAAATTGTTCTTATCTCAACCCACGGGTTTCCCGTTTCTCCTTTAATTCTCTCCCTCATTCCTGGGGGTGGGGGAGGGTGAGTGACCGGCTGTGTGGGGTTTGGTTGCTGGAGCGGCCTAACTCACGACAAATGGGTTATGCAATTGCTCACCACCTGGAACCCAATGCCCAGCCCGCTCTCCATCTGCAATCTCTCCCCCAGCTAGTTACCCTAATGTATATTCTAAGCATGGCGTCATATGGTATTAAACATCCCCCTGGCTAATTTAGGTCAGCTGCCCTGGATATATCCCCTCCCAGCTTCCTGTGAAAATTAACTCTATCCCAGGCAAAACCAGGAAACCCTTGGACTACTCATTGCAGCTTCATCGCCACCCACACGGAAGAGCAATAATGGGTAATAGTCCAAGGGACGTATCAGCCTAGGAAGTTTCCTGGTGATGTCCTTAACTTGGGCCCTAGCAAGGCAGCAGATTTCCTTAAGAGGAGGGTCTGCATATACTGCATATACTACAGTTTAAATCCAGAAATTCAGAGCAAATATTCACATGTACTAAAAATTATAGGAAACTATACTTGTTTTCAATTCCAGGAACTATATTCTTCTCCATGTCTTAGAAATTAATAAGAAAGCATAGTATTTGCCATTTCATATTCCACTATATCATTAAAAGAAGTGAAACTGTCAAGTGGTTTTTTGAAAAGTACCTACAGGATAGTCCACATCAGAAGACCAAGGCCTGGAAATTCTTCACATCAGCAATATGATATATTTATTTGAATATCTGTGTCTTCAGATCTAATTCATGGATTGAAATTGAGAGGTTTAAAGATAAAAGATCTGGAAGAAGAAAGATGAAGTCCGAAAAAAATTGCTTCATTTCTTTTTTGAGTAAGGAATGTCAACCTATTACTCGTTAAAGCAAAAGGTAGGAACAGATGGTATGCTTTTTTAGATAACAATAATGTTCTCAGGAGATGGTTGTTTGCTGGGAAAATCTGAGAGTCCTTATACAGTTGTTATATCTAAGAATTTATGTAACAATACAAGAATAGCTGCAAGAAACTACTGTTACAATTATTGAAGTAGATAGATTTTAGTGTGAGATGAACTTTTGCAACTGTAGAAAAAAACTATTTCTGTAAGCATCAAATCTGGCACAAATCAGAACAATTTGCCACTTCAGCCACTATCAAGTATCATTCCTTCTTAAAAAGATGGTAATACAATCAGCTAGGGAATTTGAGAAGATTTAAAACCACTTTTGTTTGTAGCTACATTGCTGAAGTTTCTTTTGTATGAATTTACTGTCTGGAACTTTCCCTTCATATCTAAATGGACTTTAAATTCTCAATTTTAGAACAAAGTTTACGTTTAGCGCTGAAATGATTAGGTACGTACCATACCATGGAACAATGATTATTTTCAGCTGACTAGAAGATGTAGTTAAAATCATAAAATATTAAGAACTATTGTCCTATGAGCAGCAAAGTATTTTTACCCTGTCAAGAGATATTCAGGAAGATGATCAGGGCCTGTTATACCCTAGGCCTATTACGACTGTTGTAAAGTGGGTTTTTTTGGCTTCAAAACTGCTACTTCCTTCTCAGCCTCAAATAGCAGAACAAGAAATATCCTTCCTGCATTGTAGAGAAACACCTCTTAAAGAATTCATTCTTTAAATGAGAGCACATTCTATCATCCTCTCTTCTAAAAAGAATTCTCTGGTTTTAAAAAAGAACCCTGATACTATAGTTGATATTAATGACAATTCAAACCTGTGTACAAATGAATTTATTCTTAATTTATTAGTCTTTACATTATTCATTGAGCTTTTTCAACATTTCTGTTCAGCAGCAATTGATGTTTTGAAAAGACAGAAATTGCACCAAGATTTACTGATATTATTTAATTAATATCCAGGTAGAAATTTACCTACATAATACTTTCTGGCACACATGCCACTCCTTGTTTCTGTGACTTCTTCCTTTTCTTGTGCTTCTTGAGTGTCTGCTAAAATCTATAGAGTATGTTGGAAGGCATTTGAGTAATAAGTAAAATATGAAGAGAAACTGTATGATACACATAATGTGTATGATACACAATATTCAGCAATGGCATAACTTAATACATTCTTGAATGTCGTTGCTTGTTATGATTATTCAGTTATATACTAAATATTGGCATTTTATTTTTCTGTATATCAGATCAGTGGATCTGCTGTATACAGTGTTGGGAATGCTCAGTGCTCCTGTTTTATTGCAATGATTGCTGAGATTTTCTTCTTGAATAATGCAGAAAACATGCAAATCACAGGGACCAAAAAATATTCTGCCATTGTCTACAATTAGTGAAACAAATTGCAAGCACTATAGCTTACATTTTTTTTCTTTCTTTCTTTCAGTATGTATCTGCTGTTGATCTTTCATTAAAGGAAAGGATAAAATCTTAATGAATGCTAATAAAAATAAATATAAGCAAATGCCAAAGCATTTTTATACAGTGTGATTGAAAGCAAGTATTTTTCTTTGTAATAAAAGCAATAGTAAGTAATCTTGTTTGCCGATTCAGATAGTTTAGATTCCATCTAATACAACAGCAATGTCCTTTTGCTGCATCTGGTGATAATTTATTACCAGTAAGTTACACCATGATAAATCAATGTAAGTGCAATACTGTAAGTTAAGTACTGTTATTCTGTCATGTTATCTGCATGCACTGTGACTTTCCGAAGTGTGCTATGTCAGATATAATCAGTAGGTGAAGAAAATTAGTCACATGATAGCAGCGTTTATACCCCCAAATCAGACTGTCTAATACCTTTTGGATATTGTATTGTCACGTTATGACACAAAGTCAATAGAGGTCAGGGAGCAATTTGACCAGTCTACTGGCTTCCCAAGAGAGACGAGACCCTTGTACTCGACCCGCCTGCCCACCCCGGGCAACCCACTAAGTCAGAGGGTGTTCGCCTAACCTATTCAGGGATCCTGCGAGCAGCACAATGGGCCAAATTCCTTATATTCCCTGTATCAATTATGAAGTTTCCAGAAACTTATATTTTTATATATATATGACAAATTTTATTACATATGCTCGTGACAGGATACAGATTTGAAGATAGCCAGTGATAGGGACTGACTGCGAAAACACAACTTATCAATAATAATTCTAAATAGCTAGCAAAATGTTAGTAAGTAAGCACGCATAAGACAGAGTTCTTACCCAATAGGCATCCCTAGTGGTGGGGAGAAGAGAGGTCGAGCCCGTTGACTGATGCCAGACGTTCTGATAGAGGTCTTTGCCCCACACCCCCCTTCCCTTAAGCCATTTTTATACTTTTTTGATGAGTCTTGAGTGATTCTAGTCAAGTGTATCTTTGACAAGATTGGTGCAAATTTTCCTTGTTTTGACTTAAAGGTATAGACAAGAAGAAATTCAGGACGCATACTCAGTGAGGGGTGGTCGGTGCCTGGAGGCGCGTAGCTTTTGGGATGGAGGTGTGTTTTGGTATTACAATGACATTATAACGAGCAAAGTTCACCCCAAAGGCCAGCCATTTGGCAACTTGTTGACTATTGACATGCCCAAATGGCCTAGGCGAATGCTTCTATCCATCATCATTGTTGAGGCGAGGGTCGTGATCCGTCTTCCTTGACAGTTGTGCGGTTCCCTTTCCAGCCATTCTTCTATCCCTGAGAACAGGGACGAGCCGTGATACCTTCGTACTACTCTGCTCCCCATTTCAAGGACATTGCATGTTCTGTTCAGCCAAGGAAGACCTTGGCCATGCCAACTGCATTGTGTTCCTGGGAGCAGCAGCCGCGCCTTGCCTCAGAGCTACCGTAAATATTTCAGCTTTTGAGCTGAACTTTGCGAAGCCGTGTTTCTCCATTTCCCCAATTTCAGTTATTTTCCCACATGTATAATTGTCCGTACAAAGTTAATGAAAAAAGTCCATTGAGGGATATCAGAAAATTTCCTGTGTCGAATTCTCAAAGGGAGTTTTTCTAAACCTCTGAATTATTCTTCTTAATATTAACTACTGTTCTGAATGATTAAGGTCAAATTTTGACTGTTTTCTTTAGTTTGTTAGATCAAATGTAACTCAATTAGCATTTTCATAATGTAGATCACTGAGATTAAACTATTTTGTGTATGTTTGGAAGGATTTTGTAGAAACAGCTTAACCTAAACATCCTCCCAATCTCATCAACAGCAAACAAGCAAGGAAGTAAACAAGCAAACAAATCAATCAACAAACCTAAATATTAGATTTTATGCCTAGCAAGACAGTGTGGTACATTAACGGACAAGGAATCATGGGCTAGAATTTTAAAGTGCCAAGAGCTGAAATAAATATGGATGCATACAAGTAGCAAATAGCAGTATAGCTGTTCACATCAGATTCACATCAGATGCCTTCCAAAGTGCAGTAGATTTTGCAGGAAGTCACTTCCACAGACTCATGCCCTTCCACTACAGAATGATTTTGTAGATAGGCAGGCATAGAAATTACTGAAGTCCTGCCTTGCTGCCTCAAAGTTATAGACAGCACTCCTGCAGCAAAGTTTTTCAACATAATAACTGGTAGAAGGCTACCAATGTCATCCATTGAATTAGTATGTTTCTCAGGATGCTTTTGAGTAAGAAACAACAGACATGTTAGGTCTGTGTCTCATGGCAGAGACACAAACTAATGTATGGTCTTTGATCATTTAATAAAGAAATGTCTGCTCAGATAATATATTCAACTTCATATTCCAGCTCTCATTCGACTTTGTGTTCTTACTCTTGCCATTATTTTCTTCCTCCACATGTCATACCTCCTGCCCAGCTACATTCCAAATCCTTTTATAGCCAATTTACAGCAGCTTATGTTCTTTTGAGAGCAAAACTTGAAAACCAATCCAAGAGTAAATTATCTACTCATTCAACATCTGTTTTCCTTTGAAAGAGCATTACTATGACTTTGTAATGTCTTTAACTTGTACCAGAACAAGAAATCAAATAAGCATGCAGGGATGGAACATACAGTTGCTCACTGGCCAATATTTTGTCTATAACAATTTATAATGTAACTCAAATAAGTCAAAATCCTGTTTTATAGCATGCATGGCTTGGGAGATATGGAGAAAGAAGTCCCCTGAACTGAAACCAAATCAAAATTTACAAGTCACCAAAGAAAACATCAGGCATTTACCTTTCTTAAAACTCCAGTGTCTCTTCCATTGGTTTTTATCACAGGTAAGCTACATCCAAACATTGCTTAAAAGTCTTCTCTGGCATACTCAGAAAGCAACTGTACTTTACTTTTGTGAGGATTACATATACTCAGTATCAGATACATATCAAAGGCTATAAGGATCAACAGCACCTTGCAAGAAAACATCGAGCTGCAATGTCTAGATGATGTCTTCTAGTTGATTTCTTCACAAATGCATATTTAAGGAAGAATAAAGAAAATGTAGGAGAAAAAAAGGAGTGAAGGAGTGGTGAACTTTCAGCATTTGTCAAAAGACTGAATCTTCACAAACTTTTTTTTTATTGTGTTCAATATTAGTTTGGTGATTACATTCCTTTTCTACAGTTGCAATGAGTTTGATTTATCCTAATGGACGAAATTCCATGATTATTCACACTTTACATTAATTAATGGGATTTAATAGGTAAAAGACGAAGACTCTGCCTTTAGCTGAATAAGCATAAGTGATCTTTCCTTCTACCTAACAAGGCCATGCCAAAATGGCATTAGAAAATTAGACTTTTCTCTCATAGCTCCAAGGCAAAATCTGGCTTGTAAATTGGCATGGTTACCTGTGCCATGTAAAGTCAATATATATCTCTTTAATCAGAATTAACTTTTGTCAAAGGAGAGAGCCCCAATTGCTTAGGAATAGCTTTGGAAGTCTCAAAATCCAGTCTAAACTGAAGGTCTAGTTTTATAACTGGATAGAAAGAAACATAACTCACAAAAAGGGAAAACCCTTGTAATATGGTCTGTAATCATGGCACAAAGAAGTAGTAGGGTGCCCAGGGCAGGAGGGATATATTATGAGGTATCAAGCCTAAGTCAGGAAGAAAAGCAGCCTAGGTGGTCTGAGCAGACCTGCCTAAAAACTGTGCAATAAAACCTAGGAAAGTACAACAAGCACTCTAAATGCCATAGTATGAATGATGCCCTAATTTCTATGTTGGATTAGTTGCTATAGCCATCACAGGGAAGTTCTGCTACAGCCCCCTACCCCAGCTTACTTTGAGGAGTGTCTGATTTTTATCTTTTCATCCCATTCACGCATTTTCGCTCACACAATGATGACTCAGGCTTTCAGGGTAAAGTGAATTTTATCCTGTAAGAAATAATGTATTGTATTGTATCGTATTGATGAAAAGACTCTATTCTGTTCGCAGTTGATTCTTTTCTCCTTTTGTCTCTCCATTGTGCGCATATATATTTAAATTACTATTTAATTGATGTAGTCCTGGTGTCTTTCATTGAAAAAATGCCCAAACTTGTGCGAAAGAGAATGGATCCTGAGAACCTGTGGATGTAAAATGAGGTTCAGGCTGTGAATTTTGAAGCAACCTATTTTCATAAATGAAGAAACTATTAGCGTCTTTGTGAAATTTAACAATGTGTATCTGATCTATAGGATTGTCATGAATTATGTTTCAACAAGCAAAAAGGCCATGCATTTGCAGTACAAAATACTTCCCCATCACTTGCAGTTTCTGAAATATCCAGACAATTTGCTGGTATGTCAAATATATTTGAAATGTAGGCTTACCTGGAACCATTAACTTCTGGCTTCTGCATTCCTTACCAAACTCATTTTGTACTTTAGAGACATATTTTTATTATATATGACCTTAACAGTAATTCCAAGGAGAAGGTGTCACACAATAATAATAATAAAAAAGTAATTTATTCTCGATGTTAATTTTTAGGACACATAGACTGAAATTAGGGACACTTTATGATATTTGTGAAAGCTTTGGATTATGACTAACTTAATAGTAGAATAAGGTTAATTTTCTACCTATCATGTTCTGAATGTGCTCCATTACCAGTTGCTCTCTTTTTTCAGTGCAAATTTATAAGCTGTAGCATTATGATGAGTTCTGGATTCACAAATTCAAGATAAATCTTTTTAGCACATTATATGGAATATCTAATTCTTATAGCATGTGGGAAATGCTTTCTTTTTACTACCGCATAATCCATTACCGCTAAGGGAATCATTCAGGGACACTAGCATTAATATATGGCTAAGACATTTCCTGGTGTGTATAAGTAGAGAATTTTGACTTGCAAAAAGAAATTCTCTCCAGAGTAATAGTATAGGGAAGCTAAATCTGTGCTTTCTTTAAATTAGTGTTATGTTTTATTCGGCCATAGTTAAAACAAAACAAGACACAAAGAAACCTCAAACCTTCACAAAGACCTGTTGTCAATATTGTGTTGTCAAATTCCGTTATAAAGGCCATGGATCACAGAAATCTGTACTCAATCAAGCATTATTTGGTGTTTTCACGAAAGGCTGAGATGGTACTGGGACCAGTGCTATTTAACATCTTTGTTGGAGACTTGGACAGTGGGATTGAGTGCACCCTCAGCAAGTTTGCAGATGAAAAGAAGTTGTGTGGTGTTGTGAACACGCTGGAGGGAAGGGATGCCATCCAGAGGCACCTTGACAGGCTGGAGAGCTGAGCCTGTGAGAACCTCATGAAGTTCAACAAGGCCAAGTGCAAGGTCCTGCACGTGGGTCGGGGCAATCCCATGCACAAGTACAGGCTGGGCAGAGAATGGATTGAGAGCAGCCCTGAGGAAAAGGACTTGGGAGTGCTGGTGGATGAGAAGCTCAACGTGAGCCGGCAATGTGTGCTGGCAGCCCAGAAAGCCAACCGTATCCTGGGCTGTATCGAAAGGAGCGTGGCCAGCAGGTCGAGGGAAGTGATTCTGCCCCTCTACTCTGCTCTCATGAGACCCCACCTGGAATACTGTGTTCAGCTCTAGAGACCCCAACACAAGAAGGACATGGAGCTACTGGAACGAGTCCAGAGGAGGGCCACGAAGACGATCAGAGGGATGGAGTACCTCTGCTATGAAGACAGGCTGAGAGAGTTGGGGCTGTTCAGCCTGGAGAAGAGAAGGCTCCGGGGTGATCTTATAGCAGCTTTCCAGTACCTAAAGGGGGCCTACAGGAAAGCTGGAGAGGGACTTTTTACAAGGGCGTGTAGTGATAGGACAAGGGGCAATGGATTTAAACTGAAAGAGGGCAGATTTAGGTTAGATATAAGAAAGACATTTTTTACATTGAGGGTGGTGAGGTACTGGAAGAGGTTGCCCAGAGAAGTTGTGGATGCCCCACCCCTGGAGGTGTTCAAGGCCAGGTTGGATGAGGCTTTGGGCAACCTGGTGTAGTGGAGGATTTCCCTGTCCATGGCAGGGGGGTTGGAACTAGGCAATCTTTGAGGTCCCTTCCAACCCTAACCATTCTATGATTCTATGATTCTATGATAGCATTGACGAAACAAGTATAAGCTATAGAGGTGATACAAACAAACCATGAAGTGTTCCAAACGCTTGAGAAGACAGAATGATCTTCATAAATCAGAGAAACAGTCTGAAATAAAGACTATGAAATGCAATAAAGACAAAGTACGCAATCACACTTAGCTTGGAAACATCAAACATACAAATATAAAATAAATGTTTGTCTGTCATTGACATCCAAATGGAAAGATTAAAAAAAATTCATAAATTGATGATACTCTTGTAGAAAGGAAAATGTAATTCTGGGATACTTCTAACAACACTGTCATGTGGTATACAGAGATTTATTATTGAGTCCTACTCAATAATGTGGTACTACGTTAGCAGTGGGAATAAGGTGCTTAGTTTTGACCAGCACATTACAGGAAGCATTAAGACAAACTAGAGAGAAGACAAAGCACAGTAATGGGAATGATTAAAGTTTTATAAAAGTGACCTAGCTATGAAAATTGTAAGAACAAGGTTTTCTTAGTATAGAAAAAAGAAGACTGAAAAGGAGAATTTCCAATACTTCCATCATGAAGATAAAGGCACACCAGGACTCTGTGACACTACTAAGCTCAATTTTTGTGTGAGCTACAACTCCATTACAGAACACTGGTTTTAGTTAGTGGTCACCTATAATTCTTTGTTTGTAGCTATGGTTTTTGTAATGGTTACTTTACATTATGCCTGCACATAAACTCTCTGAGCACACATTTAATGCCCACAATAAAGGTCAATAAAATTCAAATGAAAAATACCATACATATTACCAAGCATCTAATTACTGTAACATTCTGTCAGTTGCTCATTCATGCACGCTTTGCTAAACTAACCATTTATCATGCTCATAACAACCAGGTTAGAAGACTGAAAAAATTAAAAAATTTTAAAAAATTCTGAGGGTGTTAGCAGAGGTTTTACTAATAAATCCTTTTAATAATACACAAAAGACACAAGTTCATAAAAAAAAAAAACCACAATACAAAACCAAAACTTCTGAGTAGTTTTTGAACAGATTTTGAGATGTAAAAAAACAAACTGTTTGGGCCAGTTAAGATATACCATGTTTTAAAGATTGTTGTTTAGTGCATCTCCTGATCTGTTTTCAAACATGATCATTCATTCTCCACGATCCACTCTTTCACTAGTTGCACCTGAAATAACCCATCTTCATTTATTAACTTCAAAATGTTTCAGAAAGATTCATTACAACTATTTTTCTTGAATGATTGAAACATTTAGTGAGTTCTTTTGGCTAAGGCATGAAATATTTCTCACAGTTCATTTGTTAATCAAAATTTGATAATCTCAAGATCATGTGGAAAACAAAAACTGGGACAATATTTTAGAGAATATTTCTTTCATTGCTCTCTATCATCACGATCATTTCCTCTTTAATGATAACCAACCTCCATTCATTGTATTTTCAACCAGCCACTGGTTACTTTAGACACAGTTTTTTTGCCCATGAAGTAAAATTTCTCATTGTGCTGAGTTTATACGAAAGGGATTTGCTAGCAGGAGAGGGGAGTCATCCCCTAAACTTCCCGGGCTCAAAATCCGGTTGCAACGGTCTCTGGCCAGGTTGGACCCCATAACCCTCAGGCCTGGATCGAGTCAATCAGTGACTCTGCGAAGGCCCTATTTAAGATGGGGACAAAGGAGCCCGAAACGTAATTTTGGACCTGCAAAAAGGAGAGGGAAGAAGCGGGGGCTGTCCGTCTTTCCCCGGCTCCCAGGCGGGGGCTGCCCGCGTCGAGTGTTTGTGCGGGTGTGTGTGTTATTTGTTAAACTGATTTGCCCCCAAGCCGAGTCTGTTTTGCCCGGGGCCATGGTCGGTAGGTGCTCCTTCTCTGTTCTTGTCTTGATCCCGAGTGACCTCGTGGTGGCTGAGCTGCGCACGGGGCTAATCCATGTCACTCATATAAATGAAGAAATAAGAAAAGAGGAATAAAAGATTGGAAGAGCTAAAAGTAACTTTTTCTCATACGTTCCCTTTTTCGGTTACAGGATACACATGTAACTACTGTCAGCTGGCATGTAATTACATCAGGCAAGCACAGTTCCCAGCCTATCTGAGGCTCAGTTGCAAGCAAGCTCTGTCAGAGGAAATCCTTTTCTCTGAGGATGGCCGCGGCGGCACCGTTTGGAGAACTCAGGAGCGCCCCGCTCCCAGGGTACCCGCTGGGACGAGTCCATCCGGAGAGGGCTGAGATCTGAGAGAAACGGCCACACAGACACCGGGTCATTGCAGATGACACGGGAGGAGGTGCCGGAGCTGAGGTTCCCCTGCAACCTGTGGCGAGACAGCAGCGGCCCCCTGCAGCCAGGACAGACCCAGTGGAGCAGAGACCCACTCGCAGCCCGTGGAGGGGCCCACGCTGGAGAAGAGATGTCTGAGCCTGAGAGAGGTCGTGGAGAATGGGACGCACAACAAGGTAGAGACGCATCTAGAGTTCGTGGGATGACACACACCGGAGCGAGTGGCAACTCTCTAAGAATCTGTGACTGTGGCAAAAGCCCACGCTGGAGCAATCCGATGGGTAAGGATCGCATCCTGTGGGTAGCACTCATGCTGGAGAAGTCTGTGGATTTTGCGTGTGAGTAGCGGGTCCACTGGAGCAAGGGAAAAAGGGTGTAAGGAGTCCTCCTCCTTTAAGAAAAGGAGCGGCAGCAACAACATGGGATGAACTGACCTGCAGTCCCCCATTCCCTGACCCCCTGCGCCGCTGGGGAGGAGGTAGAGCCAGGAAGAAAAGGAAAGGGGGGGAGGTGTTATTTTTAAGATCTGGCTTTGTTTCTCTTTATCCTTTCAAGTAACTGTTAATAAATTGGATTGTTTCGTTCCCAAGCCAAGTCTGTTTTGCCCTGGACCATGGTTGGTGGGTGATCCCTCTGTTGTCTCCACCCTCGGTCCTTTTATTGCGTTTTCTTCCTCTCCACTTCACTGAGGGGAGGTGTGAGCAAGCGGCTGTGTGGAGTTTAGTTCCCAGAGCAGCCTAAACCATGACACAGCATTCTTGGAAGTCACGGACGAGGCCTTGGTGACCGGTGCAAAACACCAATGCCAAGCACAAGACGAGAGATGGGGGATGGAGTGGGTGGCGGCATTGTGGTAAGCCCAGACACGGTTGCCGGGGCCGCAGCGCTGCCATCGCATTGTGACATCACTGAGCGACGGGTTGCTACGACGCATCCCTCGCTGCTTACATTAGGGCGCCGAGTCTCACCCAGTCACTTTGCACCCACACTCCAGCCGAGCAAGGTCGCGAGGTTTGGAGTGGGGAGTGAGGCCTTTGGTGCTGGCGTCGTGCTCGGGAAGTTGCTTGTTGCAACTCTCAGTGCCCGACCCCAGAGCCATTTCCCAAGGATTTTCCTTGGCCCTGCCAGGTTCAGGCAGCCGGGACAGGCAGGCAGATTGCTCGCAGCAGCAGAGGTGAGCTGTGTGGGGCAATCTCACGCTGGGGAGCTGGGAGGGCGTCCTTCTTGAGGGATGTGGGTATTTTTTCCACCTCTGCCCAGGCCAGCCAACGATCGTGGCCTCTCTTCCCCTTCTTGTGCAGCAGCCGTTGCTGCAGTGCCAGTGAGAGGGAGCGGCTCGACATCCCCAGTTCCCCCCAGCCCACTGTAGCACGTGGAGAGCCTGGCCACGGAGCTGGAGAAGCACTATCCCATGTCCCTGAACAGCTGGGAGGAGACCAGCTTTGTGATGCCGTGCCTTCACCGGTTCTGCTAACCATGCGTCCTGCGGTGGGCTGAGAGCAAGACCCCCGCCAGACGTGCTCCATCACTCTGCACTTCTCTCTTGGCAGGACATAATGTCGGGCAGGGAGGAAGCCATGGGGGAAAGCGGCTCTGCTGCAAGAGACGGCAGCAGCAGCCAGCAGCCCCAGGCAGGGCCAGCGGAGGAAGCAGCAGACTCCCAGTGCCCCATCTGCCTGGGAAGCATTATAAAAGCAGCGTATGTGGCCTACTGCATGCACTGCTTTTGCTTTGCCTGCATCCGGCGGTGGACCAGGCAATTCGAGAACTGCCCAGTCTGCAGGCAGCCTTGCGAGATGCTGCTGCACTCGGTGCGAGGCGACGACGACTACGAGGAGTACCTGCTCGGCTTGCCCGCCCGCCTGAGCAGGAGAATGGCCAGGGAGAGGGTCCGCAGCCGGTCCCCGCAGCAACGCTACAACCTGCGCACTCGGCCCATGGACGGACAGTCCTCAGCTGGCAGGAGTGGCCATGAGCAGCCCGACCGTGAAGAGAGGCCGGGTGCAGCTCCAGAGCCCAACCATGAACAGAACCAGGGCACAGCTCCAAATCCTGACAGTGCACAGAGTCAGGACGCAGCTCTGGGGCACGACCACGAGCCGAGATCAGGAGCAGCTCCAGAGCCCGACCGCGAAGAGAGGTTGGGCGTAGCTCCGGGGCCTGACCGTGCGCAGAGGCTGGACGCAGCTCCCGGGACCGAGCACGAAGAGAGGCAGGGAGCTGCTCTGGGGCCTCAGCGCGCACAGCGGCACAGAGCAGCTCCGGGGCCTGACCGCAGGCAGAGGCAGAGAGCTGCTCCAGGCCCCTACCTGGCCACGGAGAGGGCCCGCGGCCGGTCCCCGCGACGACGCTACAACCTGCACAGTCGGCCCACGGACGGACAGTCCTCAGCTGGCAGGAGTGGGCGCGAGCAGCCCGAGCGTGAAGAGAGGCCGGGTGCGGCTCCAGAGCCCAACCGTGAACAGAACCAGGGCGCTGCTCCAAATCCTGACAGTGCACAGAGTCAGGACGCAGCTCTGGGGCACGACCACCAGCCGAGATCAGGAGCAGCTCCAGAGCCCGACCACGAAGAGAGGCAGGGAGCAGCTCCGGGGCCTCATCGTGCACAGCGGCACGGAGCAGCTCCGGGGCCTGACCGCAGGCGGAGGCAGAGAGCTGCTCCAGGCCCCTACCTGGCCACGGAGAGGGCCCGCGGACAGTCCCCGCGGCGACGCTACAACCTGCGCAGTCAGCCCACGGACGGACACTCCTCGGCTGGCAGGAGCGGCCATTAGCAGCCTGACCGCAAAGCGAGGCCAGGAGCAGCTCCGGGGCCTGACCGCGCACAGAGGCTGGACACAGCTCCAGGGCCCTCCAACACCGCCTCCCAGCAGGCTCCCGCACCCACCGCTTCTCGAGAGCCAACACCGTTGGGCACGGGAGAGCGCGCAGCTGGCCCTGCTGCTGCTCTGGACCCACACAATGGCACCGTGCGGCTGCGTCCCCTCAGCATCCGCCTTTTCCGCATCCAATAAACATTGTCGTGCTTTCCGGGATGTGTGTATTTCATGATCAAAGAGCAACCCACCGCAGGGCATGCTTTCCATCACTGTCTCGGCAGTGCGGGAAAGCCAAAGGGGAGAAAGAGTTTCTCTGAGTGCACCATGATGATCAGAGATGCCTGAGCCTGAGCGAGGTCGTAGAGATTGAAACTCATGACGAAGTAGTGATGCATTTGAAGTCCATGGAACAACCCACGCCAGAGCAGGTGGCACCTCCCTAAGAAGCCGTGACTCTGTGGAAAAAGCCTGCGCTGGAGCAATCTGACGGATAAGGAATGCATCCTGCTGCAAGGATTCATGTTGGAGAAATCTGAGGACTGTCCCATGAGTAGGGGATCCATTGGAGCAGGGGAAAAGAGCATCAGGAGTCCTCCTCCTTTAAGGAAGGAGTGGCAGAAACAACGTGTGAGGAACTGACCTACAATCCTCCATTGTGCCTACAATCCCCCTGTGCCCTGTGCCGCTGGGGGTGGAGGAGGTGGAGCCGGGAAGAAAGGAAACAGGGTGTGTGTCTGTGCAGGTGCGTGTGTTATTTATTAAACTGATTTGCCCCCAAACCGAGTCTGTTTTGCTAATCCATGACACTCATATAAATGAAGAAATAAGAAAAGAGGGATAAAAGATTGGAAGAGCTAAAAGTAACTTTTTCTCTTACGTTCTCTTTTTCGTTTACAGGATATACATGTAACTACTGTCAGCTGGCATGTAATTACATCAGGCAGGCATAGTTCCCAGCCTATCTGAGGCTCAGTTGCAAGCAAGCTCTGTCAGAGGAAATCCTTTTCTCTTCTGCAGGTAGGAATCAGCTGTTACAGAAGCAGATCCTACTGGTTGTTTTGTTCTTTGATTTGGAGCAAAGCACTGCCTTCATGCACAGTTGGAGAAACAAAAGAACCAAACATAATTTTATAATGTTTAAAATAAACTGAAGACCAAATTTTTTGAGATTAAAATATTGAGTGTTGGAAATTTGTATCATGATGGTCAGTTGTTGTTTCTCATATTAAGTATATAATCTTGAGATAAAAAACTGATTAAGGTCTTTTCGTATTTAAGATATTTAAGTTTTCCAGATCACTAAAGGATTAAGAGGCTCCGGATAACAAACTGTATATCACTTGCACCATGCAAGACTTCAGTTAAGCTACTGTCTGTGGAAAAGAAATTAATACAGCTGATCTGTGCAGCACATCCTGAAGATCAGCACACAGTAGTCTAGCCAGGACTGAGAAGACTGGTGCCTAAGTCTGGAGCTGTGATGGTGCTTTCATCCTGCAAAACATGAGTGTTTCTGAAGTGATTTAATTCCATGATCAAAATAAAATGATTCTTTGGAACAGGAGGAGAAAGAGAAGATAAAATCCCATCAGAGTATGGTTTGTTTCTGTGGGTTTCAGACATGAAGGCCCTCAGGGCTTCCTCTCCCTGCAGGGGGTTTGTCTGCCAGGGCTGAGGGCCAGCTCAGTGCCAGCCTGGCAATCCCCTGCCCATGGAATCTTGTTTTGACCAAGGCAGAGGTGCTTCGAGGCAGAGGTGCTTCATCTCTGCTGCAGCAGCAGCCCCCTGTGTTGCCACCTGGCCTGTGCTGAGCCATGCTCCCCGATCCAGCCCAGGCCTTGGCCCACGGGCTGATGTCACAGCCCAGCCTTGGTCCGTTCCTGTCCCCATGGCCCTGCCTGGCCACCTTCCGCTGTGCTTAACCCTGCTTCCCGCACCAGGCATGATCCTGACCCTCATCCGCAGGTCAATGTACCAGCCCAGTCTCCATCTGGCCCCATCCCCATGGAAGTGCCTGATGCCCAGGGCTGGGGCTATCCCCAGCTGCCTTGCTCACTGGCTGGGGTGGTGGAATGGGTCTGGCTGGTGAGGCCCTGCCTTGCCACTCCTGGGAGCCCCTGAAGCTCTCAGGTCCCAGCCCCAGGAAGTCACTGGCCCCTCCTGCGCTGTGACGTGGAGAAGGCATTATTTAACTGTCATGGTTTGATGTGGAGGGGGTGGGGGTTCTGGTGGCAGGAGAGGGGCTTTGCTCCCTGTGACCTCCCTGGTTTTGGAACCGGGTCAGACCTGGTTCTGGCCACCAGATCAGACTCCCATCCTCCTCAGGGTTAAGCCAATCAGCGCCTCGGCGAATTGCCCTATTTAAGTCGGGACAAAGGAACTGGAAAAGGTGCTTTGCCCAGGATCGAGGAGAGAAGGGAGGAGGGCACTGCCCCCGCTCCCTGGCTCCTGGCCGGGCAGCTGCCTGCGTCGGGCCGGCGCCGCCCACGGAGAATGGCGGCAGCGGAGCCGGCTGGGGAACTCGGGGGCACCCCACTCCCGGGGTGCCCACTGGCCTGAGTTCACCTGGAGAGGACTGAGATCTGAGAGAAACAGCTGCATCGACAGCAGGTCAGTGAGGATGGAGCGGGAGGAGGTGTGCCGGAGCCGAGTTTCTCCTGCAGCTGGTGGCGAGATAGCAGGTTGCCCCCCTGCAACCAGGACGGCCTCGGTGGAGTAGAGACCCACTCGCAGCCCATGGAGAGAAGATGCCTGAGCCTGAGGATGGTCGTGTTGGGACGCACGACAAGGCAGAGAGGCATCTGGAGTCTGCGTGACGACCCATGCCGGAGCGAGTGGCTACAGCTCCCTAAGTATCCGAGACTGTGGTAAAGCCCACACTGGGGCAAATCCAATGAGGAAGGATTGCTTCCTGTGGGCTGGACTCACATTGGAGAAGTTTGTGGATTTTTCCTCGTGGGTAGGGGATCCACTGGAGCAGGGGTAAAGGGTGTAAGGACTCCTCCTCCTTTAAGAGAGAAGCAGCAGTAACAGCACGGAATGAACTGACCTGCACCCCCCAGTCCCTGCCCCCTGTGCTGCTGGGGGGAGGAGGTAGAGCTGGGAGGAAAAGGAAAAAGGGCGGGGGGGGGGAAGGTGTCAGTTTTAAGATCTGGCTTTGTGTCTTTCTATCCTCTCAAGTAACCTGTTTTATTTCCCTTTGTCCTTTTAAGTAACCATTAATAAACTGTTTTATTTTAAGAAAGTCCAGTCTGTTTTGCCCAGGACCATGGTTGGTGGGTGCTCCCTCTGTTCTTGTCTCAACCCTCAGTCCCTTTATTTTTATTTTTTTTTTCCCCTCCTCTCTACTTTACTAGAGAAGGAGAGACTGAGTTTTAGTTGCTGGATCAGCCTAAAACCACGACATTAACACAGTTCTCATGAGAACAATAGATCCAGAGTGTGGGATGACTGACCAAGAGTGATATAAGTGGTGTAAGTAAAGCCAGACTCGTCTGTCTCTATTCCGTTGTGTTGGTTAAAAAATCTCCTGTGTCCCGGTTCCGGCAGTGCCCACGTGACTGCTGACGCAGGGGGGCGGCCCCGGAAACAAACGCGGGAGATTTAAAGGTGGTGAGTCAGCACCGACGGTCATTCAGCGCGCCTCGGTGGCACGGACGGTGAGTTCCGCGGCCGGGGGGTGGATTGAGGTGGAAAAAGCGAGTGTCGCGCGAGGTTAAAAGCCAGGCATCGCCAGGCGGGAGCCGGGATCGCCTGTGTCCCGGTTCCGGCAGTGCCCACGTGACTGCTGACGCAGAGGGGCGGTCCCGGAAACAGACGCGGGAGATGTAAACGGCCCTGGGGAGCGCAGCGACCCGGAGCGGGCAAGCAGGGGCACAGCACGGCAGTGTGCGCAGGCAGAGCGTCGAGCCCGGTCGGAAGTCCCTGACTATCACGGTGGTCACTAGGCATAAAGCGAAGGCTGCCTCTAGCCCGGTGCCAGCCATGACCGACGCAGCCTCCCAGACAGTCCCCTGCTGGGTGCACGCTGCCACCCAGGTAAGCTGTAGGACTTGTCCCCCAAATGTATTGGCTCAGGTCACTGCCGGGGAAGTCACCTGTGGGAGCTGTGCCAGGGTGGAGGAACTCCTCTGCCTGGTGACAGAGCTCAGAGAGGAGGTGAATAGGTTGAGGGCTATCAGGGAGTGTGAGAGGGAGACTGACCAATGGACCAGCACCCTGTGCTCCCTCCCTCAGACCCAACAGGCAACCACAGCTGCTCAGGCTGAGGAGCCCTCACCCTCTCCCCGCTGGCTGGGAAGAGGAATTCAGGTGGGAATGAGGAATGGCAGCAGATCCCTGCCAGGTGTGGCAAGCCTGTCCCCTCTGCTCCCACATCTACCTCCCAGGTTCCTTTGCATAACAGATATGAAACTCTGTAAGTGGCAGATAATTAGGGAGATAATGGGAGGCAAAAGCCCAACTGGAACTTAGACTAGCCTGCTCTGTAAAGGACAACAAGAAGTCCTTCTATAAATACTTTAATAACAAAAGGAGGGCTAAAGATTACCTCCAGCCCCTACTGGACACAGGGGGTACGATAGTCACTAGGGATGAGGACAAGGCTGAGGTCCTTAATGCCTTCTCTGCCTCAGTCTTTAATAATAAGGTTAGTAGTTCTCAGGTGAGCTGGCCTATGGTGTCTGAGGGCAGGGAGGGAGAGCAGATCGAAGCTCCTGTGATCCAAGAGGAACAGGTCAAGGATCTGCTTCGCCAGCTGGATGCCCACAAGTCTATGGGGCCTGATGGTATCCACCCGAGGGTCCTGAGAGAGCTGGCAGATGTCATTGCCAAACCCCTGTCCATTATCTTTGGGCAGTCTTGGCTCACTGGGGAAGTTCCGCTGGACTGGAGGCTGGCGGATGTTACCCCCATTTGCAAAAAAGGGCAGAAGGAGGATCTGGGGAACTACAGGCCTGTCAGTCTGACCTCGGTGATGGGCAAAGTCATGGAACAGGTTATCTTGAGTGCTATTAATGAGCACATACAGGTTAACCAGGTGATCAGGCCCAGTCAACATGGGTTTATGAAAGGCAGGTCTTGCCAATCAAACCTGATCACCTTCTATGATGGGGTGACCTGCCTGGTTGACGAGGGAAGGGCTGTGGATGTAGTTTTCCTTGACCTTAGAAAAGCCTTTGATAGAGTCTCTCATAGTGTTCTGGTTTTGAAACTGATAACTGCTGGCCTGGGTAGTTTAACCCTCCTTTGGGTTAAAAACTGGCTGGATGGCCGGGCCCAAAGAGTGGTGGTAAATGGGGCTAAATCCAGCTGGAGGCCGGTCACCAGTGGGGTTCCCCAGGGCTCAGTGCTGGGTCCAGTTCTGTTTAACATCTTTATCAATGACCTGGATGAGGGGATTGAATGTACCCTCAGTAAATTTGCGGACGACACCAAGCTGGGAGGCTGTGTCGATTTGCTCGAGGGTAGGGAGGCCCTTCAGAGGGATTTGAACAGACTGGATCGTTGGGCTGAGGCCAATGGCATGAGCTTTAATAAGGCCAAGTGCAGAGTCCTTCACTTGGGGTGTAAAAACCCCAAGCATTTCTACAGGCTCGGGGAAGAGTGGCTGAAGAGTGGCTGGAGAGCTGCCTGGCGGAGAAGGACCTGGGGCTGTTGGTTGACTACTGGCTTGATATGAGCCAGCAGTGTGCCCAGGTGGCCAAGAAGGCCAATGGGATACTGGCATGTATCAAGAATAGTGTGACCAGCAGGAACAGGGAAGTGATCCTGCCCCTGTACTCGGCACTGGTGAGGCTGCACCTGGAATATTGTGTCCAGTTTTGGGCCCCTCGCTTTGAGAGATATTAAGCTCCTGGAGCAGGCCCAAAGAAGGGCGACTAAACTGGTGAAGGGGCTGGAAAATAAAACTTCTGAGGAGTGGCTGAGGGGAATTGGGGCTGTTTAGCCTAAAGAAGAGGAGGCTGAGGGGAGACCTGATTACAGCCTACAAATACTTGAGAAAAGATGGTGAGGAAGTGGAGGAAGGGCTCTTTACATTAGTTATGGGTGATAGGACAAGAGGAAATGGGTATAAGCTTAGTCAGGGGAGATTCAGGTTGGATGTTAGAAAGAATTTCTTCTCTGAAAGGGTTGTCAGCCACTGGAATAGGCTGCCCAGGGAGGTGGTTGAGTCCCCATTGCTGGATGTGTTTAAGAAAAGGGTGGACAAACGGCTTAGGGACATGGTTTAATGGGGGATTAGGGACGGTTGGACTGGATGATCTCTAAGGTCTTTTCCAACCTAGAAATTCTATGATTCTTCAAGGACTCCAACAACATTAGGTGGCAGCAGACTTCTCCTCTGTCTTAACATATCTTTACTGTCACCCTCTCAGTCTGTATCAATTTGGACTGGAGATATGAATTAATTTCCTGTATTTTTTTTGTGTTGTGAAAAGGGGTGATACAGAAATGTGTAAAAACACTATGGTCTAAAGTGAAGGAACTCCAGCAGGATGCAATAGTTGAGGTGGGTTTTTGGAAACTGCTCAGGTTTGATATCAAAGAAAGTTCCTGAGAATCAGTTAAAAAAATAATTATCTTGTGCAAAACAGACTCTTAAATCCTTCAAGGATTTGGGAAGTTATTTTTTGATGATTTCAAATCAAGAGTAGCCAGTGTCCTAAATATTCCTGAAGGTTATGACAGAGGTTATAATCTCTAAACTCTCTAACCCTATCAGCAAGGAAAAACAGCACTTTTGGTTGCCCAATACATACGTACATACATGTACATATGTGTATATATGCATATATGTATGTGTGTGTGCATATCCATATCTATGAATATATATATTTATATAAAATATATTTGGTAAATACATACATATATGTATATATGTATAAGTATATACAATATGTAACTTATGTTTTATGATAAATAATGTCAGTCTACTTAAAACTTAAAATATGGATGACAATTCATGTTTGACTTGGATCAGACCATAATACCTTTGGCTGGAATAGCAAAGAGGAGATGTTCTTAAGGGTGTGACTGCAAGTAATTTTGGGAGTCAGGCATTTTAAAAAATATTTATTCATTTGAATATGCCTTCATCATCTCTTTTTTTCTGTGCTTGATAAGAGAAGACAACTATGTATTCTGTTACATCTCTTTGTTGTGCTTTCATTTGGTATGTTAAGCATGTCTCTGTCATGCTTTCATTTGAAATGTGAAGTTCTTCAGGTACAAGCCCATAAGATATATTTTAGAGGGTCAAAGAAACAGACATATCTTACAAAATTCCAAAAAGGACAGGACTTCTGATTTTTATCCTACAAAGTTGCAGAAAATAGAAAGGATTTGAGACAGAACATAGATAATAGTCTTAAGGGCAACAGTCTCACTGGATGAACCCTGAAAACGTTACAAAGCATTCTTTAGACAACCCTGTGCTGTGTATTTTTCAATTATTTTTTTCCAGATTCACATGAAATGTATATTATTGTATGTCTGAACATAAAATAAATAAATAATACAGATTTAAAATTACAGTTACTGTTTAAGCCCAGATGGCAGCAGTTTTGATAGTTTGAAGTCCCTTTAAAGTTCCAATTTGATAGAAATAAACTAAATAAAATTCCTTTAACTAATAGTTGGTTTAGATGTTTCTTTAGCCTAATTGAATGAATTTAATTTAATTTTCAAGGACTTTTAACTTCTGTCCCAAATGAGAATTTAAAAACCAGCTGCTATTGTGGAACAGCCTGGAGAGAGATGAGACGTATTTCAGTTTATCAGGAAAGCAGTACAAGTTGAGCATTTAAATATACAGCCTTATAGCCCTACTGGAACTAATTGGCTATAATGTTTCTTAGCTGTATTTGAAATTTAACAAATTGGTAAATTAGAGCTGTAAAGAGCCATACCCCAGAGATTTAAACTTCAGCACATGAGCTCCTCGTTCTTTATCCATTAGGTTAATGGCTTGCTTGCCTCACTCATTTCTACTGCTTGTGTTTATCTGTCTGTTTCTGCGAAGAATTGGAGAGAAGAAATGTTGTTGTTTGCTATCAAAATCAGACACTTTTCTGCAATGGTCAGTTGAATTTGACACAGAAGCAGCAGTAATACACACTGAAAGCTGGGCTTGTGACAAAAAGTAGGTGTAAAATATGATCCAGGCTTAGAAATGTAGAATTAGAAACTTTCTGCAGTTTCACTGTAATATTTACGTTTGAATGATCTTACTTTTTTTCCTTCCATGAGCATAACTTGTTGATAGTGAGACATATATTACCTAAAGAATTTTAGTAATTCTGGTTATATTTTTTTAAGTTGGAAAAAATCCTCAAGAATAGCATGATTAACTTGTAATAGGCAAGTGAACTGTTGCCGTTACTGAAAGAGTCTGATTTAATTGTAAGATGTTAACGACTTTTACTGATAATGCTGTAAGGAAGGGGGTTCCCCTTAAGTGTAAGTAATCTTGCATGTCTGAAATCTCTGCCATAGATTTTTGTCTTAAACCTAAGTGGCAATGGTTTCTGTCAAAGTGACAACCGTTATGTTTCCTGATTACTGCAGGATTGTTATGAAAAGCTATGAAGGAACAGCCCTGCACTGATAGGGGTAAAAGTACGTGTCCTAATATTAACTCTTAGAAAAAAGATTTTATAATGCTTTTATGTATTAATGTTTCATCATTAATATTTCATTTTACAGAATTCAGATAATTTAATTACAGGATTCTGAAAACCTGGCTTTCCTCCTCTTCATCTGGATGTCAGTCTCTTACGTATACCCAACATAAACCAGATATTTCTCTTTGGCTGACCGTCTATTGAAGGTTTGTATGATAATCTCTGATTTTTTTTTTTCCAGAAAAAAGCAGAATTCTGGCAAATAATCTTGGATTTTTGTCCCTTTTAGTCTCAGCTGTCATTTGTAGTTTTCTTCAGTCTCCCTAGCTCCATGTTTCTGTGTCCTTTTCTGCTGAGGCTTAGGGGAACCCAGTTCCTCCTACTCTAGAAACCCACTAAACTGAATATTGCATTATGGGAAACTTCAGCAAAAAGTAAAATCATGTGGTCAAAAACATTTACAAGAGCTCTAAGAACTGACTTGGAGCGTTCACAGTGAAGCTGGCAACTTATGTAGAAAAGCAATGAAGTAAATCAATACACTTGACAGACATGTCAAATAAAACTACAGCAGGTTTTTTCATAGGGATGGTAATAGGACAATATACAGCCGTATCTTAAATTCTACTGATAAAAGACAATCTATCAAATAAAAGAGTTAGAGTTAACAGCACAAAGCAGTATTGTGAACACTCATACAACTAATGATTGGCAGCTGAAACAGCAGCACAAACAAATTAATGATTAATAACTGCAACTAATTCCCCAGTTGCACAGACTTATTTGCAGAATACTATTCTGCAAGAAGTTAGAAATCCACTAATGTTAATGGAGTTATGCTAAGGAGAGTAGAATCCTGAATATGCTGTATTATCCTCTATTGTTGGAGGACAGAGGGGAATTGGAATTTCTGTACTAATATCCTTCTGTAGGTTAAATGATTTCTCAGTGTTTTGCTGCATTACTTTTTCATCATTAACCAAAGTGAAAGGTGAATGTAAGTACTAGTTTCTGTGAGAAGTTCCAGAGACTTTTGAAGCAGGTCAGATGCCTTTTTTGAGGCTTTGTGCCTTCTGAAGTTAAAGTCTAGAAGAAAATGCTTTTGTAGCAACCCTTAGTAAGCAAAAGTGTTTTGTACACATTGAATAAAAATAACCTAAAAATATTTTCATACCATATATTTTAAGTATGTCATATTTAAAATGCAGGATGGTATAATTTGGATCTCTGCTTAAAAATATAAGCAATGTTCATGCAGATTAGTTAAATTCTACAATTTCGTGCTTAAAATATTAAATGAAGTGCTACTACATAGATTTTTTTCATACAAACTGAGATTAATTTAAGTAGCAATCACACAGTCTGAATTCATTTCATGTTAACACATCCATTGAAATCTTTAAAGAGAGACTGCTCTCACAACTAACCCATTACACAAGTGAGTTTAGAAGCAAACAGTATCATGGATACTGAGTTTGAAGCAAAGGTTTTATTTTAGAATTAGTGTTATGTCTTGAGAACCATTTCAGCTTTGGAGGGAGAACAAGCAACAAATTTACCTAGGATCGAGGTTGCAACTACTCTTCGAGAAACAAAGAATCATAGTAAAAGGCTTAAAAGTGGAACCAGTGCAAATCTAAAATGTCATTATTTAGCCCTGAAGAAATCACCATCAAAAAGTTGAATGAATGTGAAGCAAGGAATATATGATGAAAATAATTTCAACATACATGTGAAATGTAGCAGTTTTAAACCTAGATGAACTCTGCTGGTTATTCTACACTCAACTGTTAGAAATTATCTTTGTTGATTAAAAGTGACAAAAAATATGAGTAAAGACACATGGGTACTGTCTACACTAGAAAAGTAGACTATATATTGGGACTTGAGGAAATATAGAAACTGGGACTTGGTGTATCAAAGATCAACAAGAATATTGAAATATTGAAAAATATTCCTTATCATGTAGACTTCAAAACCTCAAAGTGTTTAGCTTGCCAAGAAAATACTATGACTTTGGTGTTTAAGGCATGATTTTATCACCATATGCAGGGTCTCAACTGTTTCCTTGAGATATCTGAGGATGTTCAAAGGATCCACATAGCACTGACAGATATGTCACAGGACCTGTGGGAGGCTATGCCCTCTGAAATAACACTGTGTCAGGGACTGTAGTCTATAGGGAATACATAAAGCATCTTGAAGATAAGTAGAAGGCTATATCTAGGCAACTGAATCACTTACTTACCATGTAGGAAAAGAAATTGATATAACAGGTTATTCAAAATCACTTACAACTGTACAATGAGGTCCAATAGCTAGGAAAAAATAGGAAGAGGGCACAGAATGTTCAGAGATACCTTTAGAGCTAGCCAAGGGCTTATGGGTTAATTTTATCATAAGAAACGTCTTAATAGGGCAGACTTTATGAAAGATATAATTTTACTTCAAACCCAGCAATTGGATTTGAAACAGTCCTATGATTCCAGAATAGAGACTGTCAGACTATATGACAGTAGTCCTTTCTGAATACAAAATCGACTGATTAGTCCAGTAAGGACTGTGATTTGTGAGGCCTCCATTTGCGTTTCCTCCTAAAAAGCCAGCATGTTTTAACTGAAGTGAACTAGCTCCATACTAATAGGTAGCATGTATTTGATATAAAAGGTAGACTATCTTGTCCCAAACCAGATGTGAAACTCAGCTGCTCAGAAAAAAAACATGATGTTCCCCTCCCCCCCCCCAATTCTGATTTAAAATAAAGAATGCACATTATCAATTTTCCTTTAAGATTTGATTTTTTTAAAAAATAAACTTACCTATCTTCTAAATGTTATATTGAGTGGCATTTTCTGTTAAATCGGAATGTTTGATATGGTATATACATTTTTTAAAAAAAATATTGAAGAGTATTACTGACTGTGTCTAACAGGATTCTTAATACAAAACATTATGTTCCTGAGAAATTTTGATCATTTTCAGACTTAAAATTGCAAAGGTTACAGCTAAAACTTGCAGCACTAAAACTCTCTATCTAATTCATTGCCAATTCTAGAGCCTTAGGCTTCACATATTTCTGCCAGTAGAAGACAGAAAAGAGCTTGATATTTATCTGAAAATATTAGGTGTGAGTTTTAAGCATATCAAGAAATGGGAAAAAAATAATGGTAAGGCTATTGCAATGGGTAGTCTTGTCAAAATAATTAACAAGGCAAATAATCATCTATGAAACTTGGCAGTTTTCAGGGCACTAACATACATTTTTGGCACATCATGTTTGCATATTCTCCTTCTGTTTGTTAAGAAATTGGTGTCTAAATAATATGGCATCTTGTCAGGAGATAATGTTGGAATCAATTAAAATGAAAGTGAGAGCTAAATAATATGTTTGGTAAGTTAAGAATGAAGTTAAAACTGATTGGAAATCTCATGGGAGAGTTGAAGCTGATTATTCTTCAGTGAGCAGAAAATGGCTAGATAAACATTTTATAATGTTTGGCAATTTTATAGGTAACTATTCTCTGCTAGTTCAGAAAAATGTAAAGGTAAACTTCTGTACTTGCTGATATACAGAAACATCACATCAGGAAACACTGAAATGAGTTAAATTCAACAGGATTTTTGAATCAAACTGACTTGACATCAAAGTGAGTTTAAATCAAAATATGTTATCATCAATGATCTAAAATTGGGTCATACAAATAGAGGGAAAACACTGAAGCAAACTGATAAAACTTGGCAAGTTTCATCAATACAAACATCCTCTGCTAAGATCTATGCTAAATCTGGCAATAACTTTGTGTTGTTGGGTTTCTGTCGTGAAAAGACAATCATACTGTATGAGCAGAAACAGGAATGATGGCAATCCATTTTGATTGCAGTAGAAGTACAAAATGACTGGTATATATTTTGATTGATGTTCACTAGCAAATTAGTGCACTTTCTTTAACATATGATTTGGAGTGTACAGGACAGCATTTATGTATACTAGAAAAGTGCAAAAATTGCATGTGTACATGCTTCTAAAGGGAGGAGTGTTTTTATCCAGTATGCTTAAGTATACTCATTAGGCTTTTCTCAGGTTAATTATAACCACATGGGTGAAAGTCTACATTTACTATCTTAATTTCTTGGCTGCTTATGGAATGGAATTAGAATTAATGAAATAATGAATTGTTGAGTTCATCTTTGTCTAGTTGGAGAGGCAGGACGTACTACTAGTAGAAGCTGAAACATGGGAAAATGAATGAACCTTCTCGGTACCTCATATACTTGTGGATTTGCCCAGTAATGTAGAGATTATCTGCACAATGAGAAAGTCAATTAGAGGTCCTCCAATTCAGTATAGAAACTAGTTTAAGCCAAGTCAGCATCAAATCCCAGCTGTGACAATGATATTTCATCACTGCCTAAAGAAGAACACAATAATTCGTGCAGCGTGATGCTTTATTGTGCTCTGTGCAGCTTCTAATTCTATTTTAGATCTTATAAATTCCTATCTATACAGTCTGTATCTTTCAGCTTGGGTACGGTATAAAAACCTCCTATGCTTCCTTTCGACATTCATCACTAATTTCCAGGGTAAGATGCTAGTAGTATACTTTTTTCCTACAAACAGAAAAACAAAAAAAGAAACTATACATACTGAGAAATCCACTTCTCTGTGCTTTCTACTTATTAGAGCCCTGGATTGTAGCTAAAACCAAAGTAAAAATGTAACAAGAATCTCAATACCTGCAATTAGTACCTACAATTATTAGCATGATCCTGCATAACTCTGCACATATGCATGATCCTCGTCTTTCATGGATTAGCCACCAGAGATAGTTTTGCAGAACCAGGACAATGGATTTTACTTCAAGTTTTATATTAAAGCTTTAAGATATAGAAACTTGCTGAAACACTTCGCTGGAATATGGCTTAGAATTACTATCAAAGCTCCAGTGTCTGCCAAGAACTAATTAAAAAGAAGCTGTCTTGAATAAACTGGATTTAAAAAGTTGTCGACATGGCAGTCAAGTTAATTATCTCATCTACTTGTGATTTTAAAGGTACAGTAATAGCTTATGTAGAATATAATTTTTAAAAAACTTTGGTAAGTGAAGCTGTAGAGTGCACATTCTATGAAGACAGACCAGAATGAGACCCATTGTGCTGAATGCATAGTGAATGGGGGAAAACTCACAGAAGTTTTGTTTATATGTAGTACATCCCAGTGCCATACAACTATTAAGGCTGCCTCTGTATTCACGATTGTGTATGGACTGTACTCTTTCTGCCCCCTTATTCTTTCAGATAATATGGCAAATACTGGGATGGAAATGGAGAGATCTGGAATATATACAACAAGAAGCTTATACCGGAATCCAGTCTTGGATATAGTAACTTGTCTGCATCCCATAAAGGGGAAATTAGGATAAATCTCTTCTACCTTAGAGTTTTGCAATACTGCAGTATGTAAAGAATTCTGCATTGGCCCCCAAAAGAGTTATTGGAAAATAATATCTGATTTTATCTGTTATGCACTTGTTCATGCCTCTACAATTTTAAGGTACTTCTTTGTTCTTCATTGCTAGGTTGTATAGCAGTTGTCATTGGCAAAAGAAATTTTCTTCTAACTACTTTGAAGAAAACTGTCCTTATGGCTCAAATGGAAAATAAGAATACTCCAAAATGTAAGGAAATTTTGCTGCTTCACTCTGCAGGTCTGCTCCTTTCATGGAACACTAGTTGATAATGTAGATATAGTCTCAGTTTCCTAAATGCTTATTCCTGTGTGTGATTAATTTTCCCCTTCAAAGCACACATAGAGAGGAAAGAGGAGTATCTGACTGTAGTGCTATTTTACAGTTATTAAACTACTTAGCAAAAATCAGTAGCAGAATATAAATCAAGAAGTCACAAGAAACTGATGTGTCTTTGAACTCCAGCCTACATAGTGTATATTCCCAAATCACTGTGTAGACATCTTACCTACTCATTGAATTCGAAAGCTTTATAGTGAATTGTAGAGAGATCATTGTACCCTTCTAAAAGATATTGCTTATTAATCTCAGTAAGTTGTAAATTATATCATAGGAGAAACAGAAATATCTACCTGTCCTTCTTTGTATCATAAAAATTCAGAAATTTAACAACATAAATGCTATTAAAATTCAGTTCTACTTGTGAAATGTACACATTTTTTTCAAGTTTTGGAGCATACAATTCTTACATTTTTATAGTAAGTGTTTCTTTCAATATTCCTTGAACAGACAAGATAATTATTTTTTTTCTCTCAGATCTTTGCGAATTTTGCAAAATGCTACTGAAGCAAACCAATGTAAAATTATGGTGAGGTCAGAATCAAAGTATGATGGTCAGATATGTCAGCCAATAACAAAGCCAATATGAGGGTTGTGTGAACTTTTACACTTACCTTAGGATATTTTTGATAATCTCACTGTCTTCCTCAAAAATATGAATGTATACAACAACCGTGGGAGTGGGCACGCAACAAATACACAAGTAATTATTAAAGAAGAAAATAAACAAGCAAGCTGGCAAATAAACAAACAAAAAATGATCAGTGTCCACCTTAACTTAAGAAGAGTCTTATCCCTTAAAAAAAGAGACTCTAAGCAGATTTCTCTTCCTTCTGCACAACACAGTTACATTAGAGGCACACTGCAGTAGAAAATGCAGCCTTTTCAGCAAAAGCTGAAACATTGTCAGCCACAGATATAAAATTTGCTTTGACATCAGATAATGAGCTTCTGGCAAAATTGTATCTTCTCCTTGCGGTTGTCTTTGCAAATCATTCACCTCAAAAAGAGCAACGTGCATTATATCCAGATTCTGACCAGATTCTACGGCTTAATAATGCAATTTTGAATTTGTTGTGTTCTGTTTCCTGTCTGTAGCTAAATGGCTGAGAATTAAATTATGCTGCCATGGATGGCATTGGAAGCTTGATTCATCATGGGGCCAGAGTTTTTTACTACATTTGCAAGTGGTTTTGCTTAATCTTTGAATTAATGTTCTCAGAAGTTTGTTAAAATTTTCAAAAAACACGAATATTAATCCACCCTCAGTCCTTTTATTGCATTTTCTTCCTCTCCACTTCACTGAGGGGAGGTGTGAGCAAGCGGCTGTGTGTTTAGTTCCCAGAGCAGCCTAAACCATGACACAGTGTTCTTGGAAGTCACGGACGAGGCCTTGGTGACCGGTGCAAAACACCAATGCCAAGCACAAGACGAGAGATGGGGGATGGAGTGGGCGGCGGCATTGTGGTAACCCCAGACACGGTTGCCGGGGCCGCAGCGCTGCCATCGCATTGTGACATCACCGAGCGACAGGTTGCTACGACGCATCCCTCGCTGCTTACATTAGGGCGCCGAGTCTCACCCAGTCACTTTGCACCTACACTCCAGCCGAGCAAGGTCGCGAGGTTTGGAGTGGGGAGTGAGGCCTTTGGTGCTGGCGTCGTGCTCGGGAAGTTGCTTGTTGCAACTCTCAGTGCCCGACCCCAGAGCCATTTCCCAAGGATTTTCCCTGGCCCTGCCAGATTCAGGCAGCCGGGACAGACAGGCACATCGCTCGCAGCAGCAGAGGTGAGCTGTGTGGGGCAATCTCACGCTGGGGAGCTGGGAGGGCGTCCTTCTTGAGGGATCTGGGTATTTCTTCCACCTCTGCCCAGGCCAGCCAACGATCGTGGCCTCTCTTCCCCTTCTTGTGCAGCACCCGTTGCTGCAGTGCCGGTGAGAGGGAGCGGCTCGACATCCCCAGTTCCCCCCAGCCCACTGTAGCACGTGGAGAGCCTGGCCACGGAGCTGGAGAAGCACTATCCCATGTCCCTGAACAGCTGGGAGGAGACCAGCTTTGTGATGCCGTGCCTTCACCGGTTCTGCTAACCATGCGTCCTGCGGTGGGCTGAGAGCAAGACCCCCGCCAGACGTGCTCCATCACTCTGCACTTCTCTCTTGGCAGGACATAATGTCGGGCAGGGAGGAAGCCATGGGGGAAAGCGGCTCTGCTGCAAGAGACGGCAGCAGCAGCCAGCAGCCCCAGGCAGGGCCAGCGGAGGAAGCAGCAGACTCCCAGTGCCCCATCTGCCTGGGAAGCATTATAAAAGCAGCGTATGTGGCCTACTGCATGCACTGCTTTTGCTTTGCCTGCATCCGGCGGTGGACCAGGCAATTCGAGAACTGCCCAGTCTGCAGGCAGCCTTGCGAGATGCTGCTGCACTCGGTGCGAGGCGACGACGACTACGAGGAGTACCTGCTCGGCTTGCCCGCCCGCCTGAGCAGGAGAATGGCCAGGGAGAGGGTCCGCAGCCGGTCCCCGCAGCGACGCTACAACCTGCGCAGTCGGCCCACGGATGGACAGTCCTCAGCTGGCAGGAGTGGCCACGAGCAGCCCGACCGTGAAGAGAGGCCGGGTGCAGCTCCAGAGCCCAACCATGAACAGAACCAGGGCGCAGCTCCAAATCCTGACAGTGCACAGAGTCAGGACGCAGCTCTGGGGCACGACCATGAGCAGAGATCAGGAGCAGCTCCAGAGCCCGACCGCGAAGAGAGGTTGGGCGTAGCTCCGGGGCCTGACCGTGCACAGAGGCTGGACGCAGCTCCCGGGACCGAGCACGAAGAGAGGCAGGGAGCTGCTCTGGGGCCTCAGCGCGCACAGCGGCACAGAGCAGCTCCGGGGCCTGACCGCAGGCAGAGGCAGAGAGCTGCTCCAGGCCCCTACCTGGCCAGGGAGAGGGCCCGCGGCCGGTCCCCGCGACGACGCTACAACCTGCACAGTCGGCCCACGGACGGACAGTCCTCAGCTGGCAGGAGTGGGCGCGAGCAGCCCGAGCGTGAAGAGAGGCCGGGTGCAGCTCCAGAGCCCAACCGTGAACAGAACCAGGGCGCTGCTCCAAATCTTGACAGTGCACAGAGTCAGGACGCAGCTCTGGGGCACGACCACCAGCCGAGATCAGGAGCAGCTCCAGAGCCCGACCACGAAGAGAGGCAGGGAGAAGCTCCGGGGCCTCATCGTGCACAGCGGCACGGAGCAGCTCCGGGGCCTGACCGCAGGCGGAGGCAGAGAGCTGCTCCAGGCCCCTACCTGGCCACGGAGAGGGCCCGCGGACAGTCCCCGCGGCGACGCTACAACCTGCGCAGTCGGCCCACGGACGGACACTCCTCGGCTGGCAGGAGCGGCCATTAGCAGCCTGACCGCAAAGCGAGGCCAGGAGCAGCTCCGGGGCCTGACCGCGCACAGAGGCTGGACACAGCTCCAGGGCCCTCCAACACCGCCTCCCAGCAGGCTCCCGCACCCACCGCTTCTCGAGATCCAACACCGTTGGGCACGGGAGAGCACGCAGCTGGCCCTGCTGCTGCTCTGGACCTACACAATGGCACCGTGCGGCTGCGTCCCCTCAGCATCCGACTTTCCGCATCCAATAAACATTGTCGTGCTTTCTGGGATGTGTGTATTTCATGATCAAAGAGCAACCCACCGCAGGGCATGCTTTCCATCACTGTCTCGGCAGTGCGGGAAAGCCAAAGGGGAGAAAGAGTTTCTCTGAGTGCACCATGATGATCAGAGATGCCTGAGCCTGAGAGAGGTTGTAGAGAATGAAACTCATGACTAAGTAGTGATGCATTTGAAGTCCATGGAACAACCCACGCCAGAGCAGGTGGCACCTCCCTAAGAAGCCATGACTCTGTGGAAAAAGCCTGCGCTGGAGCAATCTGACGGATAAGGATTGCATCCTGCTGCAAGGATTCATGTTGGAGAAATCTGAGGACTGTCCCATGAGTAGGGGATCCATTGGAGCAGGGGAAAAGAGCATCAGGAGTCCTCCTCCGTTAAGGAAGGAGTGGCAGAAACAATGTGTGAGGAATATTAACAGGAATATTAGTCCTACTTTATATTTTTGTTTATAACTGTCAAATCTGATTTAGGACGAATGCTTTGTGAGTGCACTGCTTTTATGAAGCCAAATAACAACTGACTGAAATGTCCATCAGGCCCAAATAAGATATTGTGCCCAAATGCATTGCACTGAATGAAAAAAAAAAAAAAAAAAGGAAACAAATCTGGAGGAGATGTGATGCTTCCCAGGTTTTCCTGTTAGTGCTGAGAAGTGTGTGACTGCAATGTACTACACCCCCACCCTTGCCAAGTACAGAATACTCATGTCTAGCCAACTTTTTTTTTGTTGTGCACTTGCAGTAACTGTACTTTTTGTTTCTCAACTCAGGATTGTTAGTAGGTTTCATCTAAAGAAAATATCTCACCACTAGCAATAACTTTGACCCAAATGAGATCTGCAGTTCTGTCCTTTTTTGACAGAGATTGAGCAAAAGCCTGAGGAAAGAGTTCTGTGCTGGGCTGATAAACAAAAGTGATATTGAAACAAGTAGTGTCTTTGTATGAAGACCCTGAAAGCTGCAAAAACTTAAAGAAATGGCGCAATATGCTTTATATGGTTGTAAATTCCAGCTTGCTTGTGTTTGTAGTATCAAATTCCATCACAAACAATTGGATGTTCTGGTTCCAGTACAATCTATCTATCAGTCTATCTGTATCAAAATAAGATGTACTCCACATCTTGAGCAGAATGTACTACATTGCCATAGTTATTTATTTCTCTAAAGTCATAAACATGACCTTAGGTATGTGTTCAATTTGGTATGCAAGAATGGTGTATATTTAAAAAATCGTTAATATTCTTGAATCATCAAGTAACTATACACGTAATTATGGTTAGGTATGCTAGTTTTCCTTAATAAATTAGGATTTATAGGAGAGAAAGAACTAATTGTTTTATGAGATTTCTTTTTAATTAAAAAAAAAGTCTACCTGAATGAGTTCTCTAGGTAATATGCCACAGAAAAATCTGGCTCAGAATCAAACCGCCTGCAGAAGAAATTGGTTACACAGACATAAATTTTGCTCATGAAATTTTGCTCGCCGTTACCTGGGGAGTGAAAATAACAGATACTTACTATTTACCAGATAATTCTCAGGCCATAAAAGAAAACAATCCTTTTCTTCCTCTGAGGAACAAAGTCTTAAAAATATACACAGTGACATAAATGTGTGCAGTGACATTTTTAAAATACGTAGTCTGTTGTTAAGCATACAGATGCTGAACAAAGCATTATCAAATCCCTAATGCATCTCTTCCACAATTAGTATTAGTGTTTGATTTTTTTGTCACCTATCAGAAGTGTCTATGAGATATAAAAGCTTAAGTCATATTATAAAAATTTGCTGATGTGATGTAGAATGTAGCACCTCCATGCAGGAATTACTTATCCAGATGCTCAAGATGCTTGTGAAACCCTGCCAAGGTACTACTTATACCCTGAAATTATTAAATCCTTTTTTTCACTTCTGGTCCTATACACTTCTCAGGTTAAAATCATAGCTGTAGTTTTAGGTCACATAGACATGTATATTTTGCCCTAACTCTTGATAACTGGAACTGAGTCTTATCTAATCTTTTTCAGAGTTGGAACTTTCCTTCTGAGCAGAATCTCAGAAGCTTTCAGCCTTTCCTCAGTGAGCCACAATCAGGATTTCACCTGACTGTGCAGCATAATATCCCTGGTAAGTGTATAGAACTTTTTTTCAACTCGTTACTTTTTTAGTATTGAGTATGAGATATCTTCTCTGCACCCCAAGGCTTGGGCACATTGGATTTTCCTTTGTGTTTCTTTGTCAAATGCTTATACTATACCACTGAACTTGTGCATTATTTTTGACCCTGATGTATTATTATGATGCTCTAGCCCACAAGCCTCATCCTAGCAATAAGAAAACAATAGCCTTAAATTGGTTTGAATATGGATGTCACTTCACCAACCAGTCATGCAGATGAGTTCTTTTTAAAATAAAAAGTCTTCTGAAAGGTCACTGATATTTATATTTTAAGTGGAAACTCAGAGCAATATTAAAGTGTTTGGAGTTCTTAGATTTGTACGAATAGCTTTACTGTTCCTGCAGTGCATGACAAAAATGCTGACAGGGAACCCTCAGGCCACCTGCTAGGCATAGCAGCATTCGCTATGTGCCATATTAAAGGCTGAATGGCAAGGTTGACACTGAGTTGCTCAATAAAATAGATCTTTCACATCCTGCAAGAAATGAAATGCTAGTGTTTCAGGACAAGCATCTATAACCACCCAAGAGAGCACTGCAATATTTATATTTTTTTAATGGGATTTCAGTCTTCTATCTCCTTTAGCCCCCAGCTGGGAATAGGAAAAGTAAGGAGAACTGAGGAGTGAAATCCAAGAATTCAAGTAGCATTGAGATATTTGGGTTTTTTACTCCACATTTATAGTCGTGCTACATGCCATAGATATGACATTTTGACATTATCTAAGCTCTACATTTGAATGAAGCAGGAGCTGCTTGTTGGATTACAAGATTTCTCTTGCAAAGAAAGCTAATTGAAGCTGTGGCTTCATATTAGAAAAAAAAAATCTGCAAGCATCCTTTGATTTTAATTTATTTTAAATTTAAAAAAAATAAAAAAGAAATTTACAAGTCTGAACCTGCACTCTGATTTCTTAGCATGACCACCAGGCCATTAGTCTTTTACTCTTGTAGAGAGAGAGTCTGTTTTCACAAAGCTTAAGTTGCAGACTGCATTAAGAATTGACCTTCCTATTAAAGTTAATAGTGAGTAATTCAGAATCTAGCCAGAATTACACTAAGTAATAGATCCATGAAGTAATGCTGATGTAATCACGGATGTGATGTCAGACACTGAATGAAATTTCCGAGATTTCCTTTGGAAACTGTGGTTGCTATCCAAAGCCATTCAGAAGAAAAAGAGATTGTACATGAGAAAAAACTGCTTATTTGACCTTAATCCAACTGGAAGATTATATAGCATGATCAGATTATAGGGAAAGAAGGCAGCTATGGGAACGAAACTCCAAATCTTTAAGGATTCTTTCTCCAGGAAAGGTATTTAGCTAATTATTTTCTTCTGTTGTCTTGTAATTTAACAAATTAGCAGAAGAGTAGGGATTGTTTTGTCACTTTATATCTCCATTTTCTGTTTAACTCAATGAATTTCTGGTGTGTCAGCACATCAAATCTGAAATAAAATTTGCAGCTAGGAAAGAAGATGATACGCCACATGGTGGTGTCTGATGGACAATTAGAAAGCAAACCTCTTGTGAGGGATAGACAATATTTATACACACAGGGTCCACCTTTGCTGAAACAGGAACCTTTAACATAACTTGTCAACAGTATACTTACCTTCGGGAGGTAGCCTGAAGATCAAGCATGTAAATTCTCATGGAAACAAAAGCTTTTCAATAGATAAAAGATACAAAATGATAATGAAAAATGTTCTGTTTCCTCTAATGTATTCTAAATCAAACACTCTATAGTATGATATGTTTTGGGTTAATTAGTTTAATCCATTTTTAATTAAGCTGATGTTTCCATGCCAACAAATGGTTTTTAAATTGTGGAAATCTCGGTGATGTAGTGTGAGAGTAAAAAATTAATTGCCTAAAACATTATTTTGTTGTAATTCTTTTAACTGATATGTGAAGTGCCACATTTTTAGCTCAAGTTCAGCTAATGGCCCCAGCTCCAGTTCTGTGAGCGAATCATTTAGCTAAACTATGCTCATACATCAAGTCTGATTGTGCCACAGTAAATAACTTCTCTAAAATTCCATCTTTAAATGGGCATGTGTTGGAAATGAGATATTCTCTATCAACAGATACTGCATATACGTCTACAACACCTCAGACCACTTTTTTCTATTTAGATTGATTACCCCAAGATTGTTTCATAGATTAGGAAGAAATGTTGCATCAGCAGTTATAAACATAGCTGTAATGCGATGCAGAATATGGTCTTGGAGGAAAATAAAGAAATCTTAAATAGATTATAGGGGTTTTCTTACATTCAGACTCACTCAGTTGTAAAATGCGGCATATGAACTGTGCAAACAGTATGTAGTTAACGTGGCCAATTTGGAATAGATTTCCTTACCTTCTCTTCCCTTTGCTTCGCTTCTCTTCCCTTTTTTTTTTTTTTCTCTCTTTTCTTTCTTGTGTTTGTATTCACTACTTAAGTTCCTTATTGTTCCTGCTAAAAAATAATGCTGATATTTTTTATCTGACTTCCAAACACTGTGGAAACCCTGTTATGTTTGGAAACAATCCATGAGAACAGAAGTTTCAGATAAAGCAAATAACATTAAGCAGTTATTAAAGGAAATACATAAACAGCCTTGACAGAGCTGGAGCCTGAGGATCCATTCTGCCAGGCCTATGTCTCAGATCTCTAGGCTCTTTCATCCCCATACTTTTCTCCTCCTGATCCCTTAAGTCGTGAAATATATCCCAGGATGGCACAGTTCAGCAGCACGGGGAAGAAGGCACCACAAGTAGACTAAATCCTCTTCAAGGATTTGAGAACAATGAGTAAAAATTCTCTAAAGCTGATGATTGTACAAAATCCAGATTTCTTACTTCTTGGTTCACTGGCCTAATCTCTGAGCTGATGCTTATAAAGACAATGACACAACCAGCAACAACATTAAAAGGAAAAGAGAGACTCTTCTCATTTTACAAAAGGAAGAGGTTACACATCTAACCTGAGAAGAGGATCTCAAACTAATAATCCAAGACTGACAATAACCTCTTCTTACAGCTCAGAATTAAGTTTATAGACCATGAAAGGTATAGGGTTTCAGGTTCATTCTGCTTTCTCGTTTTCTATTGATCAGTTCAAGATGGAATCGGTTGTAAATCCCTACTGTGCCGCTTAAACTATATTGGGCCCTTCAGCATACAGGACGTTCTGCACAATTCTAACACTACCATGTCAACAATTTTGTGGATCTATTTCTAGAATTTTAAATTTCTTAATACCAATAGAGTCAACGCATCTAAATCTAGCCTTATGAGTATCGAATAAGCACACAAAGTAACAGTTTTTCTATTTTCTGAATTAATTTATTAAAGCCTCTTAAATTATATATCACATTAAATCTTTAAGTTATAGACACTCATGCCAGTTTTGACAGCTTTTTTTTTTTTTTTGGTCAAATTTTAATGAGCACTTCTCTTGATGCCCATGTCATGTTCTGTTTCTGGCTGCTTCAATTAAAGAGACAATCATTGCCGTGTCTAAAGTCTAACTTCTCTAACAATCTGATTAAAATGAGTATGACACTGAATGTGCCTCTTTTGCCACTGGTTTAAAAGATATAGTGATAATTATGCCAGATTGCTAGAACTCAACTCTTTGAGAACAGAACATTGCTGATTAAGAGGTGTGTGTCACAAATTGTCTTCATTTTTCACTAGGTTCTTCCCATGAAACTCCATTTTCCCAAGAGGATATAAAAATAGTCTTTTCAAAAACAAATTAAAGAACTAAGGAATTCAAAATAGTGACCCTTTCTATCAAGTAAACTCAAACTGCAAAATGATGAAAGGCTCCAAGAATATTCTGTGGGATGACAACTAATCCATATTGTTGTCGTGGCAACCAGAATGAACCCAAACTTGTTTTTATGCTAGAAATTGAAAACATTACTGTCAGTTAGTAAAACTAATTACTTTTAATTACTAATATATCTTGAAAAGTTCGAAATTTCCAAACACAAGTGCTAACTAGTAGATTTATACAAAAATTTAGAATCAGGAGAAATAGTAAATATTAATTCTTTATATTTGGAACAAGAATTATAAGAAACTTATTTTTCATTAGGAAAAAAAGTATTCTGAGCTATCATTTTTGCTAGTTTAGAAAATATCACACTAAGAGCAGAAGCTCAAATCTTACACTCGTACTGCAGGAAGATGATATTAAAATCATCATTTTGTGTCTTTTTGTGCGAGGGTGTTGTGAAATTTATTAGAACTACTAGAAAAATCATAGCTGGTTGAGAAGATGAGATTAGGTGAAAAATCTGTAAATATGACTAGCACACTAGATGATTTCTAAAGTAATACTTGCAGTTTTTAAATAGTAACCATTGACAGCTAGGCTGTGTAGCAGAGAAAAGCTAAGCTAAGATCTGTTTCAGTGGGAATTTCACAAGAAAACAATTTTTGTAACATTTTAGGAAAAGAAAAGATACTCTCAATATTTTTCTTCCAGAAAAACTAGTTTGCAATGAGACATCTTTTCTTCCATCCCTGTTATACAAATCACTAATGACAAAATTGGTTTAACTTGAATTAATCAATTCTTAAACAATTGTGTGTTCTCCACTAAGCAAGGTACATGGCTTTGTTCTCCAGCTAATTCACAAACATGGCCCTTGATAGTTTAATTTGAAGGCAATGCCTGCAAAGCAGTCACACTTGAAATCTTACTGAGATACTGATATTTGAGAGAATGGTGGTGTAACCTGCTAAAGTGGAGATTTTGCAGTGAATTCCAGCACTGTAGGGATTAATTACTGAAAGCAAGAATCATCAATGGTTTTCTTCCCTTTTGATTATTCGGTGACACTGGTAAATGTTGTATTTGCAAGATAAAGAATCCTATATTGTTAGTACATACACTTTGTAAGCAATGGATACAAGAACATCCATACATACGAATGCATTTGAACAAAACTATAAATTTTCTGAGAGTGGAATTGTTCAGGTTCTAAAGGCTCAGTGGTCCCAGGTCATATAATATCTCCATTTGCCTTCTATACCAAGAGACATGAAAATCCAAATGTAAAGTCTGTTTTTGTTCCAGGAATAATATTATATAGGGACTCTAGATTTTTTCCTCTAAGAGATTTCCAGTGACTCAGAACATAAAAAACAATACATGTTTATCTCTTACAAACTAGACATACAATGCAGTAGTCTACCTTGACTCTTGATCCACCTAGACGTGTCAGACATCTTTCTTGCTATTAACTTTTTTACAGGATAATGGATTTTCTATTTATTATTACTAATAACAATGAAGTTCAGACTATATTGACGTAAAGTTAAAAGGATTTAGTCCAATCTCTTCAAATCATGGCATCACTGACACGTCTCCTCGGTTTCCATGTATGCACAATAAAGGGACTAAGGTACCAGATGGAATATGTTGCAATACTAGCTCTCAGCTGGTTTGGTATTGTAATTGAGGCAATAAGCAATTAACTCTAATTATTGTCATGAAGAAAAGCAAGCATGGCCTTGCTAGGCTAGGGACTTGATATGGCTAGGGACTTAGTGGCATATATCAGAATGTACAATCATTGAGTAGTGACTTTTCATAGCAAATCTACTCTCTAACATGTAAATTTTATTAGAAGAATATGTTGGTCGGTAATAAGACCCATGAGCTTGTAAGAAATAACAGCCAATCCAGGTGTCTTCTGAGTGCATTGAATGATCAGCTAGGGTTTTAATCAGACTTAGGTTTGCAAAAGCTATTTCTGTATAGATGTTAGCTTTAGGTGTTTTGAAAACTGATATGCGGTGTATATCACAAACAATTAATTCAGTGTTCTGTTTTTTTTCTTTCACATTCTGAGAAGTTTAAAGATAAAGGGTAATCCAATAATAAGGATTGGGGAGGGAAGATTAATGTAAGGACCTCATTAAGCAGCACTGAGATTGCTAATTCAACCTGCTATTTCTTCTTAGGAATGTAAGATTAGGATTTATAGTTATCTGAAAGAAGCAGAATTTTAAAAATAGCATAAGATCCATTACAATGAAGACGAAAAATGATAATAGTTTAGCACGATGTTTTAATTAATACTGGGCTAACCCTGGGCGACTGGAAATGTCAACTGCAATTGGCCGTGTCAAGCCACAAATGTGTGCAGTCTAGTGACCAAAAAGATGATAATTTGAGGAAAGCAGAAAGGATGAATTGTAAAGCACCTCACACTAATAGACATGAAACTTAGAAGAAATGGAAACAGCATTTCTTGTGCTGGACTGTGACAGCCATTGATACTGGCACTAAGCACTAACTTCTGGCAGTGCCAAACTAGTTTAATCCAGGGTTTTCTGCAAAATATGATTGTGAAAATAATGCATATTTTTCAATGTGTAGTTTTAATAGCCTCATTTTGGCTCCTCTTTGTCTGTTTTTCTCTGCATGCAATGAAAATACATATTAAATCTTTTCCCTTCACTTTCTTTTGTAGAGAAGATTGGTGTCTGAAATTCAACTGTAGCAAGTTCATTTTCTGCAAGTAATACTATCACGTGTGCCATTCTTTAGCAGAAAAAAATGCTATTCAAAGTTCTCTGCAGGGTTAAGAAACTTTCTATTTATGCTGTAACATTACTGTTTCCACCATCTTCAGAGCACAATATGAGGAAGGCAGCTGCTGAAAGACAAAATGTTATCTTATAAATAAAGCATTTATGTACCCCGTCTTTTGAATAACGTTTACTTGCCGAAAATGGAATATACAGCAAATAAATAATATTACCTAGGAGTGTGCTAGATGGTAGAATGTTTTCCTTAAATTTTTAAGTTCTTCACTACTACACAGTCCTATTGTGTCTCTCGAGGATTGACAAAGTCTTCCTGTATATTAAATATCACTTCGAAGAGTTTGTGTTTTGGTTAGAAATGTAATTCCAGCTCCAAGAGCACATCAGATGCTATGTAAGAATTAACTAAACCCAAAACCCAAAGCCAGTGATAAGAAAATGTAAATGACTGTTTTCAGGCACTGCTTAAAGCATTGACTGAAATGTAATTATAAACTTCCTGCAATAATATTGGAGAGATTATTTAGTAAAAGTTTCATAGGTCGGTGCAGAAAAGCAATGTAGTGTGTAATTCTTTGTAAATATTTTCTTTTCTACCCTACTGTGAAATACCTCTGTGTACAGCCATGCAGCACTTGAACCAGCATGACAACAAATACTCAGAATCTCTCAACCCAAATTAAGATCGAGATGAAAGCTTCTCGTTAAGATAGATAGAGAGACAGACAGACATGCATGCATGTAGAATCTCTTGGACTATGAGTCACCCAAAGAATCCTCTTCAGAACGAAATTTGCATTTAGTTTGTTTGTTTTCTAAGTAGTCTATTCTACTGTTAATCATGTCAGGTTCTGAAAATCTTCCAGTGAAATACTGAGCCAGATGACTAATATCATTCACCTGTTGCTTGTTTTCTCGTCTTAGCTTCTGGAGCAATATACATAGTGGGCTGATTTGGTTTTAGGATGTTTTTATTACTATTAGTAATTTAATAAGCGTGCTAGAGGGGGGCAGATTTGAGGCAAGCTCCTTGCCCTTGGAATAAAAAATAGTCATATCTGTGCCAGTGCTTAATTTCTGGTCTTTCTTCTGCTGTGTTTTCCAGGATTTTTTCCTGGGAGCATTTGGTAAGCTTTCTGATGTGTTTGGATGTGTAAAGTAGGCATTTTACTGATACCTAAATCTTTTATTCTTGAGCTTATCTATACTGTTCTACCAGGCGATTAACAAGCCTCTTGTATTCCTTTTGCATCTATGCTCAGTAAATATTTTGTGCAGATGTTTCATTTACTAGGGTTTATCAAAATGGTTTATCCCAACTTTAGCTGCTGTTATATTGAATACAGGCTACGGTTAACTGTGTAGCTCTTTATTATTACATGGCAATTCACTATATTGCACATTGTTTTCAAAACTTGTTGAAGTATTAATTCAACTGGAGTTTTCTGCCCCATCTCACTCTTCTCCTGTAGAGTTTGGATATGCATCCCTTGTTTCTCAAACTTGGACATTGCCGGACATGCATTGCTACTGCACGTGATTTGAGCTGCTGCAGTGGAATTGTACTTTTCCACCCCACAGCCTAGAGATCTGGACAATTACTTTCATTATTCCTCCTAAAAGTCATCTTTGGAAATGTATGGAGTGACCCTTGCTGGATCACAAAATGCATGGAAGCATTTGTGTAGAAGCATTTGTCTACAATGTGTAGAAGCAGGTAGGAGGACATGCTGGAGCTGGCCCCATCTGATGTGTAAACTGAGAACTGAAGTGAGCATAACCAAGCACTCTGTACACTAGGAATATTAATTACTTTTCTCTATGAGAAAATAACATACCAAAAAAAAAAAAAAAGATTTTCAAACTGGCCTCTGGAATGAAGAAACTCACTTAACTCTCATGCAGTTGCAAGTTAGGTGACTAAGAAAACAGTTATCTTGTGCCGTTTCTGAGAATCTAGAATTCACAGTATTGTAGACCTAAAGTTACAATCTAATTGTCTATTTTTGCTGTATGATTTTAACAGTAGTTTTACCTACATTTTAGGCTCACCACCACTACGTATGCAAAATGTGAAATAACTTTTAGACCAGTAGCAAGCGTGTTCCCATTCATTACCAATCCTCTGTACCTTCAAGTCAGTTTAAAATCAAAGTTTTATTTTTTTTCTGATTTTAGTTCAAATTGCTTTTCCATGCTGCATTAAGTGACCAGATTTTATATCATAGAACATGTTACTTTGCTTTGTAGATACTATATGAACGTATTTAAATGACAGCTACTTAATGTTATGGTGATATTTTACACCAAGTAAAGTGTGTTCAAATTCATTAGATTTAGAGAAAGTGCAAATCAGGCAACAATGGATAATCGCTTTATTCCTGTAGTAGTTATTGCTTCAGGCAGATGGGATTATTTAATGAGTCACTGAAGAAATGCTGTAGCAGAGGATTTTAGCACTGTACCTTCAGAGTGTCTAAGAAAACTCAAGGTGTGAGAAAGAAATACTATTGCAGTATACTCATAACAAATGCACATTTTCTGTGATTTTTATCTTTAATCTTTTTCTCTTATTTACAGAAAAATAAAAGCAAAATAAAACCGCTGATCTGAATACTCAGAAGTCATGAGTTCCTACAACTCAATTTTGGTTCAGTTCAGGACAGTTGCCAAGCACTGGCTTTTCAGACCATCTCAGTGTGGCAGTTTGCTGCCTTAGCACAGGTAACTAGTGCAACTTCAGATATTTCAGATCCATCTGGCCTCCATCTATTACCTTTGGAAGGTATGGTTATCCTCTAGGTCTTGTGCCATATGTACCAGCCTCATTTCAGATACTCTAGAGCATCTCAGATAGTATATATTTAGGCAGTTGAATTCCACACTCAGTGTCCACCAGTTGAAAGCTAGTCACTTTTACCATGTCCCAAATTGAGACCACAAAAATCAGGCCACAGAACATCAGTATAAATCCTTCTAAAATGATGACTTTTTTTTTTTTTTTCATTTGATTGAGCTGAGGAACAAAGATTTACAGTCAAAGCATAGCCCAGGGTCAATGAGTAAACTGTATTTGAAATAAAGAGGAAAAAAGTAGAACTGATTTGCCACCGAGAGAAACAGTGTGGATTGGGCAAATTCTACTGTCAGATAAAGCCATTGTATTCTGTAAAAGTACCATCCAGAAACTATCATGTGAGTAGCAGAATATCTTTAAGCTCAGGAAAAATTGGGAAGGGTAACAATTATGACCCTTGCAGAAGAGAAAAGAAGGAACACCTGTTGTAAAGAGAAAGAAAAGGAAGTGTGAAAGAAAAGTGAGATATGCCTAATTTTGTACTACTGTTGTAGATACTATAGTAATTTCCTGGCCTTATGTATTTCTAGTGTGTACTAAGATCAGAACCAAGGAAGGGATGGTGACTGACTTCCCACTAATTACTTCTTAGAAAATCAGAACCTGGATACTTAGTGCCTTTAGAATGTTATTAGTCACATTTATACAATATTTTCACGGAATAGGATTCATATGAAAATTATTTTAAAGTATTATCTGCAGCTGGGAAAGCAACATGGGGTTTTTTTGTGGGCTTTTTTTTTTTTTTAATAGTATTTCTGAACTGAAGAAATAGGAAAGATGGTTTGATCAAAATAAAATGGAAATGATGGTATTCTTAATTGCATGGAATTAAAAACAGCCAACAGTAGTACAACTCCAGACTGGACAAATTCAAATGTTGTGTTAAACCTTAGGTAAAATTTTATTTTCAGACAGTTGTGGCGGTGTGACAATGTAGCCCTGAAACAGCAGCCCTCATGCTCGAGTAGGGCAAAGTCATAGCAATTTTCCTAGAAAGAAGAAGAGATTCATAGCTGTGTTAACTTTACAAATTCCTCTCTGCACGTGTATGAGACCGCTTCTATTACAGAAATTATGTAGATCAACTGTAGTATAAAAATTGGTTCAGTTGTTTTCCACTTTTGATTACATCTTTGTTATATGGTTTATTATGGACTAAAAACTTCCTGAAAGCATCATGAAATAAAATGAGACTAAGATCACATCTGCTTATTTCTAACTATAAAGGCACACACACTGTACTCTAGTATGAACTGAAAAAGCATAGAAACACGGGACTTAGTATCTTTGTTGCACAGTCGGGATAGGAAACCAGGTGATAATAACTTGGAAAATAACCACTAGCTGGTTTTAGATATAGAGAAAGTCAAAGAAATTGGCCTGAAGCTGTAAGACTTATGCTGACAAACTAATTTTAAAAGAAATATATTTTTAAGACAGTAGCCCCTTTGGAGTAGAGGGAAAAGGCCTCTATGCATGGACATCCAGCCCCAGTATGTGCAATATGTAAGGGCCAGGATACTGCTCAGAACTCAACAATGTTGAGCAGTAAGACGCTGTTTCCCTGGGTCTGCACTGGCTGTCTGAACTGGACAGAAGGGACATGAGCCTTGCCAAGTTGTGTGAATGCCATATGACAGAAATCTTGTACTTGAAACTTTGTAATAGACACTGCTATCTACCCACTAAACCCATCCTGCTTAGTAAATAAGTTTCAGATTATGTCACTCAATGATGTGGTTCTTTTCTTGCAGTAAACCCACTCTAAGTCCCTCCTTGACATATCTACACAGTACTTACAGTCGTTTCATAGCTGTCTCATCTTCATGCTAGTCTAATTTGCATGTCACAGTACCTGAGCTAGCTCAACTGTGCCTACATTAGGACTTTACATGTATATCTCATCAGTCACGAAAAAGACTTACACACGAGTATAATCTTGGCTGAAAATCCAGATCTTCTTAGCAACAGATTTCTGTACATTCTTACTTTGCAGAATAGTGGCTGGTGCATCACTGTGAGCTGGATGGATCAAAGAAGTAAGAACAGTTTCATAATTTTAGCAGCAGTAAAGAATGCAAACAATCTTTTAGAATCTACTGAAAAACCCCTGTAATGTTAGGCATAGTATAATAGATATTAATTCATAGCTAAAATATACTTTTAAATATGTAGCACATATTTTTTTATATTAAAAAAAAAGGAAAAATGAGAACACAGGGTAAATTTATATTGTTTATATAAACAAAAGTTTGAGACTTTGTTAACAGAGGGAAGAAAACCTTTGTGAGATCACCATAGTTTTTTTCAGGCCTAAGCAAAAATATCAACAGAGTTTTAGAATAACTGTATAAGTTTTCTCAAAATTCTCAGTCCTGGCATTCCACTGTTTGCCCATCAGTGCCTTCTGAATTTAGAAAACCTAGCCTCCTCTGTGCTTTCAGTTTTGTCACTGTCTTCTGCCACAGCAATTTATTTGGGATTTCAATGAGGAAAATACCTACTAGCTTTATCTTACATATTTGCTTCCACACCTAAGTATATACTTACATTTCTGCTTAAGTTTTTCTACTCTGAAATAAATTAAGAAGATATGCAAAGATACTTGCTTTCAGATTTTTCTTGCATTTTCTGTCTCATTCTGGCCAAGGATGCAGCAAGTCTTCCTGCAGTGTAGCGCTGTAAGCAAGCTTTATACTGTGGAAGGAACACAACTTGATCATGTCTGAAAAAGGCTGTTCATGGTTTTAGAAGCTGACTTAAAATATTCACACATAGAGCATATTTATTTAACTCTTGTGACTGTTAATAAACACCAAATTATTTGCCTGTTGAATTATTGTGACACTAATAGCCATGCAAGCAGTGTCTGATATGCTCAGATTGGGTTTGCATTTAGTTCTAGAGGCAAAAGTTTAGACTGATGAACAATGTAAATGAGTCATTCTTGGGCCTTGGCACTGGAGTATGTTATAATTGTAGCATAATGAGATAATGAAGAGACTCTGACTTTTTTTTTTTTCTAATTTAGAGAGGCTTGGGGATACAAATAGTTGAAAACAGAGAATACCAATTAGCGTCTCCATTTCCCTCCGCTCTTCTGCCCTCCCTTCCGTAGTCCCTTTCCATTATAGACCTATTTCAGAATTACAGTTAATACATTTTCATGATAATAGGAGTCTTTGAATAAGGAACAAAATGTATCACATGTAGGACATTTTTTGAGCATGCTATACACAAAGGTGGAATTGAAGAGACAAACTCATTCCAGATTTCAGTGTTTTGAAACTTCATTTTAGATTTCAAAAGCAGCAATTACATGATGATGTTTGATGTACTCCAAAACTGATATTTCATATATAGCACATCTGATATTTGTTGAAACTGCTAGAAAAAACACTCTAACCATCATAATTTAAATATCATCTTATTCACACTCTCTTCAGGACACTTTAAAACAGGCCTAGAAGGGTCTATTAAATTGCATTTAAGCCCCGTACACTTTGCAGGTGTCCAGTATAATGAACACTTTAAATGACTATGCTCTAAGGTTAATTTGTTCTGTAAAATTGCCCAGACCCCTCTAGAGTATTCATTAGTAGAATAAAACAGAGACCTAATCCAGATAGATGCTAAAGAATTATCATTATTGCTGTAAGGATGACTTTGATAAAATTCTAATTGGTATTGCCGCATGGGGACTGAACAAACGAAGCAGATTATGATAAATACTGGGTTTCAGACCTCTCTAACTAAATTCTCAGAATAGAGTAAAATAAAGTTATCAAATTCATCTGAAAACAGACAGCCACCTTAATGTACTCCAGAATTTCTTTGAGTGGCATGAAAGATGAAATTTTACTCAACTGCATATAATTACACCAAATGTCAGCACAATACAATTAGAGCTAAAAGACCATTGCAGCACTCATTTTGCTTTTAGCAGCATCTTCATTGCAAACAGTCTTTTGTCTTATTAGTGCAGGACTGACAGATTTAAACCTGTAGTTATACAGATTCATCCATAATAATATCAAACGATTGTATTTTCTCTTTGCATTATATGAAAAGGAGAAATTTTCTGCTGAGCCACTTAAACATGAACAAGAATTTATATTATCTAAATAAAATTAAAATACAGCATTTTATTTAGATTTTGGATCTATAACTGGTAAAATTCCTGTGTCATGCAACCACAATTCCTATGCCATTAAAACACATTGTGAGTTAAGTAGTCATTGTATAGGTCCATCAAATAGAAATTTTAATTCTTTGATTGTCATTTTGGTTTTTTACTTTAGCAAAAATTATAAATTGGTATGTTTTTATGTGGGTAAATATTAAATGATCATCCATATTGATCTACTTTCAACTACATCACTCTTGGAAGAGTAATTCCACTCAACATGAGTTATGGTAGCAGAAAATAACGTTTATTTTTATTACAAGTCAGTTGTCACTGTAAAACAATGTCTTCTTTCTATGCTGTGTTCACCTGTAGAACGCTATTATTCTGGATATTTTTATTTTATGACAATATGAAAAGTCAGATTATTATTAAGATTGTTTATAATACCCTTAAAGGCCTTTTAATTTCAAGAAGTACACATATTAGTATAGTCTACATAAAGTCAGGTGTCATATATAGTTGGGCTGAATGTGCTACTATGTCGTTATGTCTTTTTTTAATAATGACAAAAGTTCTGGAGTAAGTAAATGGCATATACACGTACAAAGTTTCTGAGTAAATAGGACACAAATTTTTATTCACACTTAAAGAAATTTAAGACAGACCTGGTTAAGTAAGGTTTTTTTTTTAAAAAAAAAACAGAATCAGTATTTCCTACTGAACTGGGGTTTTCTAGTCTAGGATTCAAATTTGAAGCCATTTATTCCTACAAAAAATTATGCAACATGTCAATGGACTGTAAGAATAATATTCAGGAAGTTACCATATGAATTATGTAAAATTTAGAGATAAGTTAAGATCCTAAAATTAAGGGAAAACAAACAATAGAAGGTCTGGGTTGTGGGATTTTTTAAAAAAAAAAAATGTTCAGGCAGGTTAGTTGTCCTGGTTTCAGCTGGGACAGAGTTAGTTCTTCTTTGTAGCAGCCAGAAGAGCTCCATGTTTTGGTTTCAGTCTGGAACTCGTTATGATAAGAATGCTGATAGTGCACTGATGTTTATAGTTGGCACTGAGACCTCAAGGACTTTTCAGCTTCCCATGTTCTTGCCAGCGTGCAGGAGCACAACAGGCTTGGGGGGAGCATGGCTGGGACAGAGGATCCACAGCTCCTCTTATGGTTTGAACTGAGATTTAGGATTGAGGGCCAAACTGGCCAATGGATTATTCCATGTCATGCAACATCATGCCCAGTAAAAAGATGAGGGTTAACTGGAAAGAAGGGCCTTCACTCTTCTGGGTGCTCTCACATTCATTCACTCTTAGTGCTCTCTCTCTCTCTCTCTTTTTCGGGCCTCTCACTCATCCAGGATTGCAATGTCAGGAATTACCTCTTTCTGGATTGTTAGTCTGGGACAGGATGGGTCTTAGTCACCAGGTAGTGAGCAATTACACTGTGTGTCACCTGTTTGTATATATTATTATCATTATACATATGTATATATTCATATAGTAGTAGTAGTAGTAGTATTAAATTGTTCTTATCTGAACCCACGGGTCTCTTCCCCTTTTCTCCTTTAGTTCTCTTCTCCAACCCCAGGGGGTGGAGGAGAGTGAGCGAGCGGCTGTGTGGCGTTTAGTTACCAGCCAGCCTAAACCATGACATTAGTGGAAATATCTTTATGTATAAATTTTTAGCAGTCTTCAAACAAATATCATATCTATGTTCTTTCTTTACAGTGTTTACTTAGAATCACTAAAGGTTATAGCTGAGCATAGACTGAATAAAAAGATGCCATATAATTCAGAGAGACCAATATAATGTGATTTTGCTGTGAATCTGATCTATTTCTATAAACAAATTCTCAGATTTAATTCTTTTAAAGTAAGTGTTTCTATGACTTCTTTTTATTGTTGATAGCCATCTGTTCCTTTACACTGCATTGGAAAATCATAAAAAAAAAACAACAACGTAATATGATCTATTGAGTTTTTCCTCATGAATATTTCCTAATGATGTCGTAAGATTTTATCACCTATACTATATGTCATCAGCGGGCAACACTGAGACCACAAACACTTGCACCACGGGCTCCTGTAATGTATGCTTCTAAGAGGCAATCCTAGTATACGTTTTTAGTCAAAGATTGAATATTTAGGATTCAGGTATATATTTCTCACTCCTTTTTACTCTGTCACATTATTAAATACAGAATTATGCAGCATGAGCAATATTTTTATCATAAGGTATATTGATCAGGAAAGCTGCTGCAATTGTAATTTATCCATGTGTGTCACAAGAGTATTTCAAATGGCTCTATTATACCTGTCTGTTCAAGTGTGCACAATTAAAATGTTATGGCATCAGTTATAAACAAGACTAAGATGTTCTGTATCATCTATTCTCAGGTCAAAAAGAAGTAATGAACAAAATCTCTACATATTCTCTGAAAGAAAAGTTTTATGGAGAGTGGTAATATTTTAATTTTATATAGCGGAAGTTTGACTATTTTTTTTCAACTATAAATATCAACCAAAAAATATCCCCCCTGCTCACCCCTTTTTTTCCCCCTTATCCCTTTAGACTACCATTCTGTACATCACTATCCCTATCAATTTCTCTACATCTACCTTTATAGTGTCACAGACCTGTAGTTACCTGCATTTGAAGAACTTGGAGGCCTCACAAACACACCATTTTCTTCTGTCAGTTCTGGAACACAGATATTCAATTTTCCTCTCCCTATCAACCCTGCTCCACTGCAGCTTTTCACACCTAACACTTGCTTCTCTGTTCTCCCTGTTTTACTAAAAGAGCTTTCTGTTTTGGCAGTTGTTTCACCCAGAGAGACAGACAACTGGCAAATATACAAGTTTATGTGCATTCTGTTCGAGGCTGGCCGTCTCTGTTCACGCTTTTCTGTGTATCTAATCCCTCTAGCCAAATCTCAGAAACTTTAAAAACAGGCATTGCCATACCCTTCCTACAAAGCAAGAACTTTCAGACTGCTAATTGAGTATCTCTGTCACATATCCAGTCCTATATTTTTGTTTAATGACTATAAAATTGATTCCTAATTGTTCTACTTTATTCCAGAATAAGCTACACATGCTGCGTAGGATGCACTTTGTCTTAGAATATGTGCAGTCAGCAGTACTGATTCCTTAGAGTATAGGAGATTACATCTGGTAGTGATAGACATCCAGGTAGTATGAAAAATCGTTATAAGGTTAAAGAAAATTAGATTTCAAAATAATAACGATCTATGTATTTATAACATCACATACTGAGGAATTCAGAATACATATCTGGTAAGTCCCCATTGGAGAACAAAGGAGAAAGCATTTCCAGCATTCTTGAATAAATAGGAATTTGTTCCGCTTAGCTGGAAGCTTTTCAAATTGTTTTAGCTGATATGTAACTGATTAATTGAAAAGGACCTAAATGTATTTGCAAAAATTAGAAGCTAAATAACATCTTTACTGGAATACAGATAAATGAAAAATAATATGTACTTTGATTTCATCAGTTGTTTGAATGAGTTCAGTCAGTGTGTTGGTGATTCAAATTAATTCTTTTTGAACAGTCATGCAAATTTTGCTTTTGTGAAAAATTTTCAGTGAAAGAATGACTTGACATAGTGGAACTAAGACCATTGAAATATATTTCTCATGCTGATTTCTGTCAGTTGAGGCTGATACAAAGAATGAGAGACAGAGAAGGAGAAGAGAATGAAAGACTTCTGATAAAAACAAAAAGCAGACCTCTGCAGTATCATGATTTATTTTATTTCCTGGAAAAACATTCTGAAGACCCTACGGATAAGACATTTTGAATGCTCTGGTTATAGTGCTGTTACCTACCATGGAAGATCTGTCTCAATTTGCTGTTATAGTGTCTCAAGCTTCTCTACTGTTAAGTGCTGTGGATGTCTCTTGTTCCTTATCACTGCAGGTTCACCCGTGCTACATTCTGTAGCATTCTGGAAAATTTCTAGCTTCCATCTTGTCACATAATCAGATTATTTAAACTAGTGTCTACCTTTCTACTTCCTCCATTCACAAATCATCATAGATATACATAAACTATATCTTTTCAGCTCCCATATCATTCCAAATCTTTTTGCCGTCCCATCTATCTACCTTCACACTACTTACTGTCTTCTGTTGTCTACTATACCCTGAGCTATAATTGAGTTAGATGCTTAAATCAATGTACTAAATAATGCTTTTATCTAATTTAGGTTCAGCATGAAGAATATGATTAGGTCTGAGTTATCTAACTTTTTTTTTTTTCCTGACAGATAGCTAATGGTAACTAAAAATTTTGTTCCCTAGAGAGGCTTTTAAATTACATCCCATTTAAGTCCAGTTCTGAATTACTAGACATTTAAATTTTGTGGGTTTAAGATTAGTTGTTTTGCACTCACAAACATTAAGAGCAAAGAAAACATAGGGGAAAGGAGATTAGCAAACTATTGGGAAAAGCATAGGGAAAAAATGTGTCCTAATAAATGATAATTTTCCCATTCAGCACGTTTATCGAATGTTTGTCGGCTCAGTTCTATATGTCTTGGTGGTCACACGTGTCTATGAATCATCACTTTGTACTTCCCTATACAATAAACTTCCAATATGGTTCAGTGTGAGAGGGTAGTATAATCCTAAAGTAATGAAACGATCTCAGAGGGAGGCTAGTAATCTTCCTATTGCCTGACAGAACATATATGACATTAGCTTTATTTATTTGCTGGGTAAATTATTTTACAGATTTCCGTTAAATCTAAAAATGTGTTGTCAGACTAAGAAAACATCCTTATATGTCCTTTGGCAAATTCATCATAGTGGCAAAAATCTCTGATAAACGTGGCATTCTTCATCACAGTACTTCAAAAAGACAAGCTTTTTTTTTTTTCTCTCTTTTTGATTCTGATACCATACAATGAGCTGTTGTACATTGATGGTCATGCCTAAGAGTATCATCAGACAAATTTTGGACAGAAAGCACATGTACACCACGGCATGCTTGATATCCATCAGGTAACTGTAGTTATACTTGCTGCATCATCATTCCTTAGAAGTGAACTTTTTGCTCAGCACATTAGTACATTATATTGTTACAAAGCCATTTGCACTAGCTGAGTATTCACTACAGGATGAAGTTCAAATAATTGATTTTGGCATAGACTGCACTAAGTGATCTGTGAACTTCAAGACTGAAATGTTTTCCTTTCTGCTACCATTTGGTGACAGTAGATATCAGTGATTGATTTCCTTCTATTTTGCCTGAAGATTTCTTTTTTGGGTTATTCTATGTACTTAAGTCTGGGAGTTCTTTCAAACAAACTGCTAATTTATCCATTTTTAATTATTCAAAAGGGATAACTTTTAAGACTAAATCATTTCTGGAAAAAGCTGTGCTAAGAAAAATATATTCAAGGCCAGGTGCAGCCCAAGTGTCATTTAGAAGAGGAGAGCCTTCTCAATGTAGGGATTACTGTCTGTACTGCATGGCAAAACCTTGGATGAAATTACTTGTACTTGGATGAAACGGAGGGCTGCTGAAACAGATAGGCAGCATGGCTGTTGAGCAGAGTTGCAGCCACACTCTCGCTTCCATTCCTCACATAGTCCAAGCACAACAGCAAGAAAATGGGGAGAGGGACTAATGGTGAACATAAAGGCCTCTTAATTCCTTTCTCCCAAGTGTATCCAGATCATCCTAATTTAATTTGTTAAACCTACGTATCCAATATGAAACTTCTGAATCATCAGTCTTCAGAATATGCATTCAAAAATACTGTGCATAAGAGGGAAATATACAATCACATATGGGATGTATGGATAGACAGGTGAACAGGAGAAAGAAACCTCAATGAGTACCTATGGACAGATATCAGTCTTAGGCATAAGCATAAATGGTAATGAGAACAATGCGTGTCAGGTCATACCCTTCAAAGCAGTTGGAGAGGTATAAGTGAAGAGAGCTAAGAACAGAAAATATTAAACTATACCTGAAGCTTTTCAGGGCCACCAAGCAACTGAATTTTCAGGCATATTAATGAAAGCAGGAAAATAGGTACCTTCACAAGAGAATCCTTCTGGGAGTAGTCTTTTTGGGAAATTATTCTGCACTGGTATGCAGAGCTTACCCGATTATTTCTGGTCATGTCTGCACGTAAAATTTTCCAGGTGCCTAATAGTTACTAAGTATTATAAAGGTTTCAGGAAAAAAAAATCACATGACATAACAGTGCTCATAGCACCAAGAGCCATTTAGAATCTGTAATAGGTCACTCAAGTCCTACTCAAATACAATGGTGAGACATAAAATTAATTGACATTCAATATAGCCTAAAATGTCTAATATGAAACCTATTTGCAAAATGCCTTGTTGTTTTCATTACATTTATTCATCTGAGTGTTATCAATGCAACACGGGTCCTCTTAAAATTGTTTACTAGTAAATGGGTAATGTGTTCAGATGTTAATTACTCTGTTTCTACTTAAGATTAAACGAAAAAGAATTACCATTAGCCACTGAAAACATTTGATTGGCAACTACTCCTTACTATATGAAGGCTATTGCAGTGAACCAAAGTATGATTCTCCAATGAAATAGTTTATAAACTAAAGTCAGACTAGAAATCTTAAATATAACTGCTGCCTTCAAAGGAGTGCCAAACTGTGTGTGAAATCCAGGCATCCAGCATGAATGGAAGGGTCTCTGAAAGGTCAGGTCAAAGCCTGCTCAATATTGAAGGCTAATTTTCAAAATGCACAGTTAACAATTTTAGTCTTTCCCCCACCCGCTTTCTTACACACATTAGAAATATTGTTTCAGATAGATATATTCAGCCATGTTTTAAAGAGCATTAGTTTCTGGGGCAAATGGAAAATTAGAAGCTGAGTTTGATCTCAGGGTCTATCTATTGCAGTAACTTACATCTCAGTTTGTTGTTCTCAGTCTAAATCTCAGGTTTGTAACATTTGATATGCATTTCAAATACATAGTGTAATCTGCAGTCTGTTACACCATTGTGTAATGTGCCGTAAAGAAACAAGAATGTACAATTAATGATTTAGTATATATTTCAACATGATCAAATGCAGAAAATATCCATGTCTTTTTTCATTGAAAGAAAAGAGCTATTGCTATTCCCTGCAGAGGTGAGGGGTGGAATCTGCGGGGTTTATGTGATGGGGTTTTTGGTAGCAGGAGAGGGTCTGCAGAATTAGCCCCTGTGAGGAGATGCGAGAAGCTCCAGAACCAGTCGAATCGATCTCTGTCCAGGTCAAACCTGTCTCTAGTCAGGGCTAAGTCAATCAGTGCCTCTGTGAACACTATATTTAAGAAGGGGACAAAGGAACCTGAGCCAGGAGGCACCTGCAGTGAAGAGAGAGGGGAGATGAGGGGTGGCCTCACCCCCTGGCCCCAACCTCCCAGGCGAGCGGCTGCCTGTGCTGGTCCGCGACCACTTGGCTGGAGATGGCTGCAGTGGCGTGGCTCCAAGAGCACCAAAGTGCTCTGCTCCCAGGGCACCCAGGGCAGAATTTGTCCTGCCAAGGCTGCCAAAGTTTGTTGGGCTGGTCAGGCCCAGAGCAGCTGCAGCAGAGAGAGGACTGAGATCTGAGAGAAACCATGATGGATGACCATGATGACCATGAGCCAGCAATGTGCCCTTGTGGCCAAGAATGCCAATGGCATCCTGGGGTGTATTAGAAGGGGTGTGGTTAAGAGGTCAAGAGAGGTTCTCCTCCCCCTCGACTCTGCCCTGGTGAGGCTGCATCTGGAATATTGTGTCCAGTTCTGGGCCCCTCAGTTCAAGAAGGACAGGAACTGCTTGAGAGAGTCCAGCACAGGGCCACAAAGATGATTAAGGGAGTGGAGCATCTCCCTTATGAGGAAAGGCTGAGGGAGCTGGGTCTCATTAGCTTGGAGAAGAGGAGACTGAGGGGGGACCTAATTAATGTTTATAAATATGTAAAGGGTGACTGCCATGAGGATGGAGCCAGGCTCTTCTCAGTGGCACCCAACAATAGGACAAGGGGAAATGGATGTAAGCTGGAACATAGGAGGTTCCACTTAAACCCTTCCCAGTAAGGGTAATAGAACACTGGAACAGGCTGCCCAGAGACGTTGTGGAGTCTCTTTCTCTGGAGACGTTCAAAACCCACCTGGACGCGTTCTTGTGTGATCTGATCCAGGTGGTCCTTCTCCGGCAGGGGGATTAGACTAGATGATCCTTTGAGATCCCTTCCAATCCCTGTGATTCTGTGAAACAACTCTGGGAAAGTGAAGTATCTGGGTGGATTACCTCTCTTTCTCTTGAATTCATTCAGTGGCTATCCTCCTGACTCTTCTTGTCCTTACATAGTTTTAGTTCGATTAAATAATCTTGCAGTGAATGTAATGTTGCCCACATGTTAGAATGCAACTCAACCCAGAGTATAGTCATTATAGAGGCTGAAATTTCTTGGAAGTGAAATAGTTAACAGCAATGGCACTTAAAAGATCATAACAAGTAAGAAATTAAGTTAGACTAAAAAAGGATAAGTTTTTTAGCATCATTCTGTTTCTAATAATTTCATACAATAAATGCAAGGAATGGGAAATTTTATTAGAATAATTTACTACTCAGCTAGAGTAATTCATGAGATATAATAATTTATTATTCACCTCTTGTTCTTACAGGAGTTCTAATGCAAACTTGATTTACTTTTCTTCTTCTCTGTTTTTCTTCTCAGTACTGTGCCTGGCATTTAAGAATGAAAACTGTGCAAAGAAATAACTGTAAAATATATAAATATATAAATATACACACATATTAACACAATGTGATTGCAAATATAAATGAACTAAAATATTACTTGAATTATACATAGCAATTTTTGTAAAACTAACCTTATGTATTCTAGGAATTATGTGCATAATAATTGCATGCATTTTCCACTGAAGAAAGTGAAATGCCAGATAGAGATATGATGGTGTGACTATATAAATCAGTAATTAATTTGATCCAAAAAATTGCTGTCTCAATTTGGGGCTATCATTTTTCTGGTCTAACGGGATGGGCTATGCCTTCGTATGTGCTTTTCTGTACTGCATTGAACATCAACAAGTGACACTATTATTATAAATTTTTCTTATTATTTTTATTTATGTATGTTTGAAAAGTCTTACTTTATAAAGCATTATGAAGAGTTATCTTTAGTTCATAATGCAAGTAATAGATGATCAGTAAAAGCTTCAATTTATTGTTCAGTTGCATTCTTATTACGCAAATTGCATGTTAGAATAACAAATGATAGTCTGAATGATAACGCAATACTGATGCTAATTTATCCTTTTATATTTACTTCCATATTTTATAGTTTTCCATGTTCATTTAATTATAAAATAATCACTAATTTCATTCTGTAACTAAAAATGAAAATAAAAAATTGTCTGAACCAGGAACATACTAAAATGTTCTGAACTACTAATTAGGACTAAAAGCTACAGCAGGTTCATTTCTCAGAGTTAGAAATTTTTAAGAGGAATATGATCTGGACAGATTTTATTATTCAGGGAACCTGAAGGAAAATAATTAAGCTCTGTCCATATTTCTTGGCAAGAGCTTTAATGAGACTCAATCTCTACTTTCCTATAGGTGTCTATTGCACATGCTGATTTATGGAAAAATATTAGAGCATTCAGTAATGAGATTTTCTGCTAGTGAAATAGACTGTTCTAATTCATACACCGATATAGTTAGAGCCCAAACAAAATATGTGCTCTCTAAACAGTCAGTTATTTCAGTGAAAATTGTTTTATACATTGTTTGCAAATATGGCATTGAAGCAAATTAATGTATTAGATAAAACAGTTTTATAGAATCATAGAATCATAGAATCGTTAGGGCTGGAAGGGACCTTCAAAGGTCATCTAGTCCAACCCCCCTGCAAGGAACAGGGATATCTCCAACTAGATCAGGTTGCTCAGGGCCTCATCCAACCGGGCCTTGAACGTCTCCAGGGATGGAGCATCCACCACCTCTCTGGGCAACCTGTTCCAGTGTTCTACAACTCTCATGGTAAAAAATTTTTTCCTAATATCCAATCTGAATCTACCTCCCTCTATTTTAAAACCATTACCCCTTGTCCTATCACAACAGGCCCTCCTGAACAGCCTCTCCCCATCTTTCTTGTAGGCCCCCTTGAAGTACTGGAAGACCGCTATAAGGTCACCCCGGAGCCTCCTCTTCTCCAGGCTGAACAGCCCCAACTCTTTCAGCCTGTCCTCATAGGAAAGGTGCTCCAGCCCTCTTATCATCTTCGTGGCCCTCCTCTGGACCCTCTCCAACTGGTCCATGTCCTTCTTATGTTGGGGGCTCCAGAACTGGACGCAATACTCCAAGTGAGGTCTCACGAGGGCAGAGTAGAGGGGGAGAATCACTTCCCTCAACCTGCTGGCCACGCTCCTCTTGATGCAGCCCAGGACGCGGTTGGCCTTCTGGGCCGCAAGAGCACATTGCCGGCTCATATTGAGCTTCTCGTCCACCAGTACTCCCAAGTCCTTCTCCTCAGGGCTGCTCATGATCCATTCTCCACCCAGTCTGTAATTGTGCCTGGGATTGCCATGACCCAGATGTAGGACCTTGCACTTGGCCTGGTTAAACTTCATGAGGTTGGTACGGGCCCACCTCTCCAGCCTGTCGAGGTCCCTCTGGATGGCATCCCTCCCTTCCAGCGTGTCGACGGCACCACACAGCTTGGTGTCATCGGCGAACTTGCTGAGGGTGCACTCCATGCCACTGTCCACGTCACCGACAAAGATGTTGAAGAGGGCCGGGCCCAACACGGACCCCTGAGGGACGCCACTCGTGACCGGTCTCCACATGGACATCGAGCCGTTGACCACTACTCTCTGAGTATGGCCATTGAGCCAATTCCTTATCCACCGAGTGGTCCATCCATCAAACCCATGCCTCTCTAGTTTAGAGAGAAGAATGAAGAGAAGAAGAAAAGAAGAAAACTGCATGGATACAAATACAGAAACTGGATAGGAAATTATCTGTTAATGGTCTGAAATTATGGCAGTAAGAGCTAGAAGTAAAACTGATGGGAAGGTGGTGCACATTTTTTTTGAAAAATTGTTCTTCGTCAACATTTCCTGGTTAAGTCAATTGGGCATTTCAGAGAGGGTACTTTGGAGGCTCTATATACAATTTGTGGATGACACTGAGCTAGCTGTGTCTCCTCATACACCAAAACAAGAAGCAGGGCAGGATCAAAACACACAATGACCATGGCAAACTAAAAGGCTGGTCTAAAATTTAGACAAAATGTAACAGTACGAAAAAGCACAATATTTCAAGAGAAATTAAATAAAAAGTATAAGTTGAAGAATAAGAGGCCTGAAAAAGATCATGACCCAACTATGAAACAGCAGTTAATATGGTGAGGGTGCCTGCACATCCTCCTTTCTTGGTAAAATGGCCTGGATAACAACAGATGATACAGTGGGAATACAAGTCTACACAGTTTGTTTGTATACAGGACCAGAACTTTCTGTTCTGATGTGCCAAAAGTGAATGCTAAAAAAGAAGCTACAAATTGCTATCATAAAAGAATGCAGTAACAAGGGGTTATCAGAGGACTCTTTAAACAAAGAGGAATAAGCTCAAAAAAACCCAACAAAACCAAAACAAACCAGAAGCAGAAAAATGATTAATAGTTTCAAGAGAGAGAAAGAGAAATAGAGCAGCAGTGAGAACATGTTTTGGTGCTCTCAGAGTATCCCTTGAGCATCATGGCCTCTGCTCATATTCGTCTGCGTCTTGACCACCGCCTCTGGGTCCTTTTCTGCTGGGCAGATTTCCAGCCACTCTTCTCCAAGCTTGTAGTGTTGCATGGGCTTGTTGTGACCCAAGTGCAGGACCTGGCCTTTAACCTTGTTGAACCTCATACGATTGGGCTCAGCTCATTGATACAGACTGTCCAGATCCCTCTGAAGAGCCTCAGGCAGATCAACACTCTCACTCAACTTGGTTTTATCTGTAAACTTAGTGAGGGTGCAGACATCATAGAATCATAGAATGGTTTGGGTTGGAAGGGACCTTAAAGATCATCTAGTTCCAACCCCTCTGCCATGGTCAGGGATACCTTCCACTAAACCAGGTTGCTCAAAGCCTCATCCAACCTGGCCTTGAAGACCTCCAGGGATGAGGCATCTACAACTCCCCTGGCCAACCTGTTCCAGTTCTTCACCACCCTCATTGTAAAAAATTTCTTCCTTCGATCTAATCAAATCTACCCTCATTCAGTTTAAAGCCATTGCCCCTTGTTCTGTAACTACACACCCTTGTAAAAAGTCCGTCTCCAGCTTTCCTGTAGACCTCCTTTAGGTACAGGAAGTCTGCTATAAGGTCTCTCAGGAGCCTTCTCTTCTCCAGGCTGAACAACCCCAACTTTCTCAGCCTGTCTTCATAGAAGAGGACAAGTGCTCCAGCCCACGGTTTATCTTTGTGGCCCTTACCTGGACTCACTGCAACAGCTCCATATCCTTCTTATGTTTGGGGACCTCAGAGCTGAACACAGTACTGCAGGTGGGATCTTGTGAGAGCAGAGTAGAGGGGGAGAATCACCTAGCTTGACCTGCTGGCCACGCTTGATGAAGTCCAGGATGCGGTTGGCTTTCTGGGCTGCAAGCACACATTGCCGGCTCATGTTGAGCTTCTCAACAACCAACACCTCCAAGTCCTTCTCCTCCAGGCTGTTCTCAATCCATTCTCTGTCCAGCCTGTGTTTGTGCTTGAGATTACCCTGACCCATGTGCAGGACCTTGCACTGGGCCTTGTTGAATTTCATGAGCTAACATGAACTAGCCCCAGTGCTGAGCCCTCAAGAACACCACTTGTGACCAGCTGCCAACTGAATTTAACTCCATTCACCACAACTCTTTGGGCCCAACCATCCAGACAGCTTTTTATTCAGAGAAGAGTACACCTGTCTTTGAGCAGCCAGTTTCTCCAGGAGAATGCTGTGGGAAACAGTGTTAATACAAGTTTTACTAAAGTCCATGTAAACAACATCCGCAGACTTTCTCTCATGCACTAAGCAGGTTACCTTGTCACAGAAGATCAGGTTAGTCAAGCAGGACCTGCCTTTCATAAATCCAGGGTGACTGGGTGTGATTGCCTGGTTGCTCTGTATGTGTCACATGATGACACTCAAGATGATCTGCTCCATAACCTTCCCTGGCACCAAACTCAGAGTGATAGGCCTGTAGTTCTTGTATGGATCATTTGACTCATAGATCCAAATCAAGTTTCTCAGCAATGCCCAGCACACAGGCGACTCAATGTCTAGCACACAGGTGACACAGGGGGGGTTGTAGAAGCAACCCAGCTTTGTGTTGCATTGAGGCAGAGACGACTCACGGGGAGCTGTGTAGATCGCTCAGCCCTGAGTTGTCTGATGGGTCAGTGCTGCATTATTCAAAGAATCAAAACTTGATTTGAGCCTTGAAATCCCTCAACAAAGAATATGCCCTGAGTCTCAATCCAACCATTGTCCAGTTGCCTGAGACAAGGTATTCAGGCACAATCGATAAGGGGAAACTCCCTGTCTCACCTTTAAAGACTCTCCTCAGGCATGGTACCTACACAGTCACGTACATCAGGGGATAAAAGCCCTACTATTTGGGTTGGGAATCGGGAGCTGCTTCTCCAACTACACAGCTGGTCTGGGAGGAGATTCTTCCCCCCTTGATGCCAGCCAAGGTAACTTCCCTGGGATTTCGAGCCCTTACCTGAGGGGGTAAGTGATTTCTTTTTTTTCCTTTTTAGCATGCTTTAAGTCTAGTGCGCTTATGTGTTCTCTCTCTCTCATGTGTGTAATAGCGCATTCCGTGACTCTCTTGTGAGCTGTGATAGTGCATTGTAATAGTGTATATTTTGGTTTCAAATTGCAATGGTGCATTCCTCCATTGTATCTATACGAACCTGTAATAGTGGTGTATTGAATCTGCAAGTGCAGTTCAAGAAAATTGTTATCTTGGACTTTACAGTTAAACCTGTAAGTGCAGTGCAAATAGACCATTTGCTTGGACCTTGTAGTCGAGTCTCTTTTCATCACAGCTCCCTAGATCCTCCTTCTGGACCTTCTTGTAGATAGGCATCACATTTGCTAACCTCCACTCAACTGAGACCTCCCTGGACTGCTGATAAATGATGAAAAGTGGTCTGGTGAGCACTTCTGCCAGCTCCCTCAGCACTCTTGGGTGGATCTCACCTGGCCCTATAGACTTGTGCATGTCTAAGTGGTGCAGCAAGTTGCAAATCATTTCCCCTTGGACTATGGGGGCTTCATTCTGCTCTCCTTCTCTGTCTTCCATCTAAGGGGGCTGAGTACCCCAAGAACAACTGGTCTTACTATTAAAGCCTGAGACAAAGAAGGCATAAAATATCTCAGCCTTTTCCTCGTCTTTTGTCATTATGTTTCCCCCTACATCCAGTAAATGATGAAGATTCTTCTTAGAATCCTCCTTTTGTTACTACTATATTTATAGCAACATTTTTTACTATCTCTTACCACAGTAGCCAGATTAAGTTCTAGTTGGGCTTCGACCCTTCTAATTTTCTCCCTGCATAACCTCATGACATCTTCGTAATCCTGAAGAATTGCCTTCTCCTCCTTCTGGAGGCCATAAACTCTCCTTTTTTTCCTTCAGTTCCAGACAAATGCCTCTGTTCAGCCAGGCTGGTCTTCTTCCCTGCCTGCTCCTTAAGTTTGATTTAAACCACTTTAGCCGACCAGTTTTTTCCTCTGAAACGTCACATATTGTTCTCAGAAAGGAAATAGTTTGGAGAGAAGGAACCTTACAGAAGACTGCAGGATGCTGTTATTTTATTCTTTTAAGCGTGGATTATACTTTTAGTAGAGCACTGTTTAATTTCAGAATTACCAATACGATATCACCAAAAAATAGTCTACAGTAGTGTGGAAATATGAAAAGAATCTTGGATTTATGAGAAACAATGAAAGAATTTCATTTGTTGAGTCTAGAGAAGAGAAGATTGAGAAAAGATATGGCTGCAATTTTACAAAATGTAAGACAGGATACAAAGGAATTATCATCTCAATGATCACTGTGGTAAGCACACCTGTTCACACAGAAACAGCATTAAAAATAAATGAAACTGAAGTAATCATTGATTGAGATTGCATATTAAGAATGCTCTCCAAATATTGAGTTTGGGAAGTTCATACTTCTATTAAAGTGATTGATTTGAGGGGAAATCAATTTTATTGGTTTCAAGAAAGTTTCACTGAAAGCACAGACAGATTTCTGTACTTCTTTGAAGTAAAATTGAATTTTTTTATTATTTGAGTCCAGAGTAAGAACTCCTGCAGTGAATCTTCTAGGAATTCCACTGTACTATTGCTCTGAAAGCAAATGACCTACACTTGAAGGACTCCATAGCAGGAGAAGTACTTGAGGTATGAGTCGCAAGGAAATAAACAAAAGAAATATCAATATTGTTTGGTTAACCTTGTGAAAAAGCTCTGCATTTCCACTCTTCTCTATCTTTCCAACACTGGCAGTAAAGCTGGAATAACAGACTCTGGCCTCCCAGGTGATATTTTATGCCTTTTTCCTTCTCCAGCTATTCACATTTTCCTCTTTAGACAAGCCACCAGGTGGTGTTACCAAGGGATGAATACTGGTAAGAATACAACATATTCAAGGCAATCACTCCTCACCTGGTGTCACTTGCTTCTTTTTGCAGTCTTATTATGATTATACCCTACCCTAATTTGCATTGGATTAGTGGAATTTCCCTGTCTCTTTAACAGAAAGGAACATATGGCACATAGCTTTAAAAGTGTGCTACCAAACATAATGAATGTTGGATTGACATTGTTACACCCATAGGCTTTGTTGATAAAAACAAATATTTATACACTATGACATTCTTTCTGCAAATTGCTACCCCTACTCAATGTATGATTCATGAGAAAAAGGATCAGATAGAACAGACTTGGCAAATGGGTAGAAACAGAAATAAACAAGCAGAGAGTAGAGCGAAATTCTGTATTACTGAATACAGGACCATATTGCCATTGCTAGAAACAGATCATAAACTTTTTACTAATTTTTGAGGGCCTCAGGACTGAGGTTTGTCGGGCTTGATCTATTTGAACTTTTCTTGACCTGCCTGCAGCTTTGTTTTACTTGATTCTTCTGTGAAAGCAATTTCTCTAATTGACAAGGTGTCCACAACTAATTTGTTTCAATTTTATTTCTCTCTGAATGGTCCTACCATTTATATTGATAAAGCAGTTATTCTGTGTAGAATGAGATATTTATGACTCTAAAATAATGATGTAACACAGAGAAACACATACCTGGTATGATAGCAGAGGCCTTGAGAAGCAGAGACACAGCGTGAAGCATAAAAGAGTACAGACCTGGGATGATAAGGGATGAGTCTCAAGGAAACAAGCAAGAAGAATTCCAATGGGTTTTGATTAACCCCATGACAAGGCTCTGACTTCCTACCCTTCCCTGTCCTCCTTTACACCTCAAGATCTCCTAACCTATGAAAGCTATGCCATTTTTTTCACTGTGACTCCTTTTAAAGGCAGGACATACCTATTAGTCTTTATGGTATATGAAATGATCTTCTTATGAAGTGAGTAAGAATTTGCTAAATTGCCACCATGCTGAGTATAACTATCTTAGAACTTGATAGATTCTGTGTCTTGACACAGTGTCTTGACCCAGATTTATTTTAAAATTCAGGAAGGCGACTATTTGACAGCGAGTGGTAAATATTCTGGATGTGGCAGACATGTTGGAATCACTGTACTTTACACGACATAAAGAAATAATCTCGAAATTTCAGACAGAAAGAATTTAATTCTCATATTATTATTTCTTATTAAACTATAAAGTTCTAAAATTTTACTAGTTTAGGTATTAAAAATGTATATGCGAGGTACATAAAGATAATGTCTATGCACAGGTTTGTCATATATGTGTATATGTATGTATGCGTGTGTGTGTATATATGTATACATAGTATACAAATACCCAGAATTTCACAAAGGTTGATGTTTGTAATGAGAGTTTCATAGGTTTCATAGGTAAACAATATGGTCATAACATTATTCAAGTGGGTTTTGAACTCTGAACTGAGAATTCCTAGAGAAATCAGAGCTTGTCTTCTAAAAATAATTATATTTTTTTTTTTTTTAACAGAGTCTTTTGCTAATCTATGTATTAGAACTGCAGAAGGGAGGGTTAGTCCCACATAAGAATTTCTTCCAAGGAAGAAACTATGCAATTGGCTCTGTGGCTATGCTTTATGTAATATATAGTAACCATCGAGTTATTTCATGGATTTCTATTTTGAGAAATAATAGCTGCTTATATAATGCCAAGTATGTTGTTTTTATGGATTGTTACAAGAATATATAGCAATATATTGCCCTGTTACCAGGAGCCTTTCTTTTCCTGCCTCTTGGAAACTCTATTTCTTCTTGTTAAGTACTTTTTTTGGTGACCATTTCATAAAGCAGTTGGACAACTTCATATGGTAATACTGATGTTGTGCCTCATACTGAACATAAATCATGTGTGTGGCAGCTCCTGGCACCCCACATTATACTGGCACTTCTGTTTGTCTTCAGCTGTGGTTTTAAACATTTGTAAATTTCCAGTTCAGCTAACAATTTCTCACATTACAGATATTCTTGATCTCAAATGTCTGTTAAATAGAATATCAATAGGTGTCAATCAGTGAGTCTTTGATGCTATCCCCTGCAAGATAATGACACTAAATACCTTACTACTTCACCCTGCAGGCTTTCAATATCTGTTTATTATTTTGACACTGATTTCCAATAGCCGTACTATGTAGGCTGTATGTCTAAACCCAGACTTCATGGCATATTCTTTGAAGTCATGTTGAGTAATCTACAGCTTATTCTCAGACATTGCTATATTAAACCTATCATATCCCACAAAACCAGTTTTGACTTGCAGACAGTCACCTTTTTTGCTATCACACCCTCCAGTAAAGCTAACTTAGGGGAATGTTAATAATAGAATTGTAAAAATTTAGAACTGGAGGGTACTTTAAAGGTTCATGCAGTCCTGTAGTTCTCAAACTGTTGTTAACTGATTTAAAAAGTCCGTTGACTATTTCATAGGAATATGAAGAAGATTAATAAAAAATTAGCTATCTGAAATTTGCTGAAATTGTACAAGATGTTGATCTTAAATAGGTATTAATATCTCCTGCAATTTAAAAAATTACCCTTTATGTGCCTCTAGGGTTCAGAAGATATGTTATCTGAAAAGTTGCTTAATTATTTTTGGTTTAAAAATGAGAAAACTGCTCAGACAAATGAGGGGAAGGGACAATCCAATGGAACAACTCAATTCCAAAAGTGGTAAGAAAAGCAGTTCCTTCTTGGTTTATCGCACAGTTGTCACAGCTTTGAGTCGAGACTATTATTTTGTTCCAGTTTGGAGGTACAGTTAAAGAGTTTTTTAGAATCAAACAGTCCATAGCCATGTTTTTCTTCGTCTTCAGCTATTTATTTTTTATTTGGCTGGCACCAGTGGCATCATGACAGTAGACACAATTCCTTGTATTCTAATGTATATATATATGTTTCCTGTTATTATAACAGGGCTGTCAACTCTGAGTCATGACCGGTGATTTAGCTACGAGAAAGAAAGCTTTTGCAACTTGTGTCTAACAGTGGGCCAGTGGCTAAATAAAAGAACAGTGAAGAAAAAAAATCACTTTTACTGTCTTTTAGCAATGAGCACTTAGCTGTAAGTACTGTTCAGAAAAAAAACCTGAAATAATCTCTCAACTTCTATTATCATTAAAAGGATGAATGTTATGAGAACCCTAAAAGAAAACTAGCTTATATAGATGAAATTATGTTTAAATGGGCTTTACTTAGACTGTGTCAACTGATGAAAAATAATTTCAAGGATATGTTACAAAGTATTTGCTAATGGAAAAATGAAACTCTTTGATCTTTAACACCACCTTGAAAGAAGGCGCCTTCATTTCAAAGACAATAGGGAAAATTTTTTCTAACATAAATTGAATTAACTGGAAAAAAAATGACGACAGGAAAGAAAATTTTCTGTTCAGCTGCTCCTGTGAATGCAGAAGTGCTCAAATAATCTCTTTGTATAAGACACCAAATTATGAATATTAGAAAATTCAAAAAGTCACAGGAGATCAGTAACTACCATGAAGCAGAAAAGAAGAAACTCCTATGGTGGGTGAAAAGTTGTATTCAAGCAAGCAAATTTAATAGCTCTTGCAGATAATACCAATACACAGTGTTTTCAAGACATGACCAAAAATATACCATTTTCAATCACTGTTAAAATAATCTCTACTCTACTTTGCATCTAGAAGAGACTGCAGAGGTTTTACTGTTAATAATTTTTTTTTATTATTTTAAATAAGAATCAGAATGGGAACCATTGGAAGCTATGTTTGTCACTCTTTTCCTACTTGAGCATGGGCAGATATATATATTTATATACACATACAATGTAGTTAATAGTTTTGTACAGGAAAATTATATGGACTGGGGCCATTACACAAGAATTTCACAGATGTTGCATGTTCAGTGATGACAAGTCTTGCTGTGCTGGTCTTGGTGAATTCAAAAAATGGTCGCTAATATTTCCAAAGAGCTTTGTAGTATTCACAAAAAAACCCACCCATTGACAGCAAGAAAATGCCAGGCTATATAAAAAGTGTTTTGAATGTTGCAATGAAAAGGATTTGCCTTATCAAAGCTTGACCGATGAAGTGACATGTATTTCAACTTTCTGTAATGATGGATTGTGAACATGATGGTTTGTCTCGCGTTCTCATATGAGGTAGCTATCAAAAATACTTGCTATTTTTTCAAAGTGTTCAGAAATGCTTTTTTCCTGAACATTCATTTGAACTATCATATAAGCATGAAAGTGAAACCCTGCTTAACAGGTTTTCTTACATCTCTGGTGTTTTCTTGTGTCTTAATGACCTTGATCCAGTACAGCAAGAAAAGAGTATAATGGTTTATCATATAGCTGGAAAAAAATAGGATTTTATCCAGAAGCTTCAACTCCAGGTTGAAAGAGAAAACTGCTTTGAAACTGCTTTGACGTGTTTAAAACCTTTCACACATTGTGACTGAAAAAGGTTGCCACTCAATAGTGATGTAAAAAACTGAACAAAATATTTCGCTGTCACTTTCATTAGTGTAATGAATGAAAGAATGACTGGATATGAAAACCATTTGCAAAATCTTGAAATTTTGGTTATGATTTAACAGACAAGGAAGAAGTTCAAGGGTGTTGTGATGGAGAGTAAAACTTCAATTTATATAGAAATCTCTTGTTTTATTATGATAAAAATAAACACTTTTGCCATATGTTAGCAAGTAAAACCAGAGTAGTTTTCTTGCCAATATCACTGTATAGTCATAGAACTTCACTATTTCAGCCTCGCTAGTAATGGAAGTGAAATACTGGTGTAGCCTGGAGTGATGCTGTTGGAAACAGACATTGATCCTTTTGAAACTTCCCTCACTTTGAATTTCAACCCTCTCGTTAGAACTGATATATATAATTGTAGACATGCAGAATCACAACTTTTTTATTGTCCTATCAAATATTTCATCAATAGATTTAAACTTTTTTGACCCATGTGAAACCTTTTTTTGTCATATATAGGAAAAACACCTTGTTGCCATAAAGGCATGGTATTTTCTGTGTACTCTTTATGAACATACTCTCTTAAAAATACCTGAGGGCTGCTATCTGCTTTTTTCTCAGTCTTTTCAAGTCCAAATTAAGCCAGATTTTTTGGGTCTATTTTTGCTTTGTGGGAAAATTTTCAAAGCTTCTAAACATTTTTGTTAACATACTCTGGATTCAAATTTTGTCTACATCTTATAGTTCAGTGGCCAAAAAAAAACAGCATTCCAACTGAAACCTCACCAGTGCCAAGTAGAGCAGAATAATTACCATCTGTGTTTTACATTTTACACCTCTGTCAAATCCTACTAAAATGGCTAGTGCCCTGAGTCACTATACAGGTTACTCAGATTCTAATAGCAATTTTCCTCATGTTTCCACAGTCTTTTTTTCAGTACAGCTGCCGTGTAAAATATTTAACCTTTTCTACCTTTGTATGTGATTTTTTTTCCTGAAGTGTGTTAATAGTTTTGCTTTTATCCTTATTTTTCTTCATTTTATTGATTTCTTCAGTTTCTAAAGAACATTTCAAATTTGATTTCTTTTGCTTGATGTGAGAGAAAGATAAAGACAGGCCATTAAATACATGGTTTTTAATTGGATTCAACCTTCTTAAAAGTCACATTAAAATTATTAAAGAAAATATTGTACGCTTACACTGTAGAAACAACAAGATTGATGTTAAGCACTCTATTACTAACCTTCTATATGGATTCCTATGGAAATCCCTGACAATTTATAAGCATATTCACAGTCCCTTTGGCTTATGCTTACAGAGTGCACTCAAAAGCATGATTTATTTTCATAATCCCTGCTTCACACACTCTTTATGGATTTGCAAACTCTTGCAAGATTTTACAATCCATTGCATTTCTTCCGTCTTTTGTCAATACACTGTGTTGGCAATCCCTGTGAATACAAGCTTTCTTGCTGTTCTTTTTTAACTCTGACCTGTAACACTGAAAGTCTTTTGTTTCACAGTAGCTTTTTCTTCACATTGTCAGACTCCTGTTCACTCTTGAGCCAGACCTGCTGAGTCAGGGACACATTTTCACCAACACTCTCCCACTTCCTCACTCTCTTTTCCTGGCCTTTGCCACAAGTTCCCTTAGTGACCTAGTAAGTCAGTGAATCAGTTATTAGGTCCAGTGTTGTAAGATCTACCCATATGTCATAGAATCATAGAATGGTTTGGGTTGGAAGGTACTTCAAAAATCACGTAGTTCCAATCCCCCTGCCATGGGCAGGGACTCCCTCCACTACACCAGGTTGCTCAATTCCTCATCCAACCTGGCCTTGAACACTTCCAGGGATAGGGCATCCACAACTTCTCTGGGCAACCTGTTCCAGTGCCTCAGCACCCTCACAGTGAAAAATTTCTTCCTTATATCTAATCTAAATCTACCCTCATTCAATTTAAAGCTGTTGTCATTCTCTAGTTATTCACAAGATGTTTTATACATTATCTTTCCTTCATCTGACCTGTTAAAAGGTGCCTCTATTTTATACTTATTTTAGGGTTGGGTTACAGTTTAACTTCTGTCCCATGCTTTTGCCTTTATTGTCATCTGTGTAAGCTAATTGAAAATAAGTAGAAAAATGGTGCTGCAGAACAACTGTTCTCAAAAGTAAGGCTGTATATTACATATTTTTTCTTTTTACTGACATTTATTTATAGAATCGTAGAATCATAGAATGGTTTGGGCTGGAAGGGCCTTGAACACTTCCAGGGATGGGGCATCCACAAGTTATCTGAGCAACCTCTTCTAGTGCCTCACCGCCCTCAGAGTGAAGAATTCCTTCCTTCCTTCTTTCAGTTTAAATTCATTGCCCCTTGTTCTACATGCCCTTGCAAAAAGCCCCTCTCCAGCTTTCTTGTAGACCCTTTTTTGGTACTGGAAGTCTGCTATAAAGTCTCCCTGGAGCCTTCTCTTCTACAGGCTGAACAGCCCCACCTCTCTTAGCCTGTCTTCACAGGAGAGGTGCTCCAGCCCTCAGATCATCTTCGTGGCCCTCCTCTGGACCCGCTGCAACAGCTTCATATCCTTCTTATGTTGAAGACCTCAGAGCTGAACACAGTACTCCAGGTGGGTTCTCACGAGAGCAGAGCAGAGGGGCAGAATCACCTCACTCAATCTGCTGGCCACGCTTCTTTGGATGCAGCCCACCCAGGATACGGCTGGCTTTCTGGGCTGCAAGCACACATTGCTGGCTTGTGTTGAGCTTCTATCAACCAACACCTCCAAGTCCTTCTCCTCCGGGCTGCTTTCAATCCATTCTCCTCCCAGCCTGTGTTCGTGCTTGGAATTGACCCGACCCACGTGCAGGACCTTGCACTTGGCCTTGTTGAACTTCATTAGGTTCTCACAGACCTACCTCTCCAGCCTGTCAAGGTCCCTCTGGATGGCATCCCTTCCCTCCAGCGTGTCTACCACACCCCACAGCTTGGTGTCGTCAGTAAACTTGCTGAGGGTGCACTCGATCTCACTGTCCATGTTGCCGACAAAGATGTTAAACAGCGCCAACCCCATTGCTTCCAGTTAGAGAATGAAACAGGACTAGTGATTGTTTCCTTTGTCTTTCCTATTTTCAGAGATTGAGTATCTCAGAGCTCCATTATTTTACCCCTCCCTTTTAGAACTAATGATGAACCTAAGGTAAATAGTTTCTTTTATTCCTGGCCAGACACAGTGTAGCAAATAGTCACTACTATGGGATACAATGCTTGACAAATATTATTTTATTCAGTATATTATTTTCTAAACTTATATGAGTCTTTTCCTAAGCTAACATGAGATTCCTAAAGATATTATTTTAAAACATGTTGACATTGACTAATTATCTGCTTTCCTTATATCTCTCTCTACATATATATCTATATATATGCCTAGAGACTCAAACTATTGTAACTTTGTCACCTGTTTTTTAGGAAGATAGCTTACCTTTTGGAATACAGTGTCTATAGACACTGGAACGTTTGGAATAATACTTTGATGAAATGATGCTGATGTAACACAGAGCAAAACTTATTTGAGTTAATGATTTTGTTTTGATAGGTGTGACATTTTGCTTTAGTTTAGTTTAGTATTTATAGTTCTCGGTTTGGGGTATACTCTGGAGATTTTATTTTGCGATGGTTTATAAATGGATATGGAATCACATGTTTGAACAAGCAGCCTTCGAGAACTGATATGGACATCAGCAGCGTAATCCATATGCCTGACCTGCTTCTCAATTAAACTTTGTCTAATAAAACTAAATGCACATTGCTTCCTCCTGTACGTAAACAGACAAGAAGATGACATTGAGTGTCTTAGAATGGAGATTTCCAGATCATTATGCTGAGGATAAAATTCTCTAATGTACAGAAGAACTACTCATGGGTAAAAAATCTGATCCTCTATCCATCTGATTATTGTGTACAAGGAAAGTCATACTGAGATGTTCAGGAGTATTTCTTTGTACTGCAGGGAGTAAATGTAAAGCCTGTTCATGCTACATAGTCACCTCTTGTTCTCCTTGCTGGAATTCCACAACTTTTTCTAAAATGTCATGTTTCAAGGTAAGTGGACTTGGTAATTCAGTTCTTGAAACGGAGGAGGAATTTTATTTTATTGTACAACTGTGGAAAGTTTTTTGCAGTAAAATTAGAAATCTTATTGAGAGGTAGAAGGTTGATATTCACAGACTGCCATTGCAGCTGTCACCATAATCCCCTGATGGGACTGATAGTTCTTGAGTTAAACTAAGGTCTTTAGTTAAGCCAAAAATATCTTGATTTGTGTAGCTGGGTGCCAATTTCTTGACTATATCTTGACTTTTACTCTTAGCAGATGGAATGAATAGAAGGCTGTACATTGTTATGAGAAAATTATGCTTTCTCTTTCTGTTCTTTTGAATTTAAATGACCATGTCTGGCACGCTTCCTGCTCAATATTTTGTTCACGATGCTTTTTCCTATGGCCTTCAAGGACTTCTACAGTAAAACTATTTTGTTACACACATTGTGTAGATCTAAGTCTTTTGGATAACCAAAGATTTCCTTGAAGTCTGATGTTGCAGTTAATAAGTAGCTACTCTCAACTCTAAGTAATACAACTGTTTTATGGTTTTTTTTTGTCTGAGCCAGCGTACTAATCACAGAGTCAGATGAAAAGCGACATAAATGGAGAAGATCTTGTGAAAATTTGCTCTCCTTGGGCATTCAAAGAGAAAATAAACATTAAGTAACATAAAACTTGCCTTATTTTTTACTTTTTTAATATAAATTACACTATATTTGGAATCATAGTAATAAAGCTTTTCTACTTTTTTCCTGATTCTCTATATTTTATTGTCTCACACTGTACCTCTACCTACCTAGCAGATAAATGGGAGTCTGTGTTGATCAAAGATGAGACATGAAAACTCAGTAAAAGTTTGAATGAAAAAAAGATCTGAATAGTATTAGGTTAAAGACTTTTGCATACTAAAATATGAAACCAAAGTAGAAGCAGATTGCATTTTTATTTTTATCAAATCTTCATCTTCTGGCTTCCTAAATGCAATTTGGAAATTACTTTTTGACTTTTATGTTTTCAGTTCACCTACACGTCTAATCCCGTCTGTAGTTGAAATAATAATTTTCTTTCACATACATGAATGTGGTACTTGTATAATTTGGGTTTTGTTTCTAATAATTACTTTTTTGTAAATCTTGATTTTGATGAAACCTAATATAAAGTAATCTTTAAGAGAATAAGTTTCATGTCCTGTAACCACCTCAAAGTTGCCGTGTTGGAGACTAAATATTCTTGTGACTAAATATTCTTGTGATGTAACTCAACATTCCTAGGGGGATGTAGCTTTAAAGTGTCTGATGCTCATGAATATGCTTATCATGTGATGCCATGTGTCAAATCCCACTCTAGCACTTCTACTACGTGATATTCTGCAAGGAGGCTCACATCAAGTATTTAGAAGTTGAATAAAATGAAACCTCAGAAAAAGATGGAAGAAAAACATTGTCAAGAAAATAGTTCTATCGCATACAAAGATAAAAAGGAAGAATATCATTGCAAGGGTATAGGACTCCTGAGGAAAAAAAAATATTAAAACTCATTATTTTAATTTAAATTGTTAAGTAGTCTTTCTTTTATTGAGGATTATAATCACTTCTAATGCTGATAGCAACCATGAATATACACACTAACAGGAATATATAGAAAAAGGGGTGAATACCTTAACTGTGCAGAGAAACAACATCAAAACCTTTTAAATGACACATAAATCTTAATTCAAATACATTATTCTTTTGCTGAGCCCTTTACATAGAGGTAAATTTGAACACTTATAGAATTAAAATTATAACACCGTTAGCATATTCTGGAGAAAAATGTTACAAGGAGACAAAGCAAATGATCTTAAATTTATCACCTTGAACCAAAATGACCTCAAACTTAAATGAAGTTCCTAGTCATCTTTGGAGGCCGTCTCAGCATGAATTGATGAGAAAATTCCTCTGCAAAGAATAGATTACATGTTCACGGTATATTTGAATTTAACTTCTTTGCCAAATTTATACATTTGGTTATGGTCTTGAGATGTAGGATGGATGCACTGGACACGAGAGATACTTCTCTTTCAAGAGATAGTCACTGAAACAAATAAAAGATTTATAGTTTACCTATTTTATTTAAAACTTGTATTATCTCCAGACAGTTTTGAGTAAAATTCCTTTTTGTGTGTTTTTCTTCACAGTTCATTCTTTCACTGGAAATCTGTAAGCCAGCACAGAAGTCCTTTGGGGAATTTTTCAGAGCTCTTCCTTACAGCTAGGCCAGATGTTTTCACTGCATGGTTTTCTTATTTCATCTTTCTATAGCAGTTTGTTACAGTGTTTGGAGAATCTGTGTGTAATCTGTATATTTTGCAACTTCTACAATCTCTTGATGCCAATGTAAATGTATGAAAGCATTAATAGTTATTATTATAAAAAATACATTTTCTGGGGAACTTTGCTGAAAAACAATAGTTGAATGCCTTGCACAAATGTACCTTGCACACTTTTCTAATAATTTTTCCAAATGAACTATAGTCATTTCTCATAAATTTGCTCAAATTTTGTAGCTTAGATACATATAAATCTGTTTAAATACTGATTTATTAGTTAAAATAGGATCTGGCAATAGTAAATAATTAGAGAACACAGAAGTATCTAGTGTTTAATAGAAGTTGTGAAAATCCCAGCAGAAAAAGCATTACAGGTTAGCTCAAAGGACCATGTGGTCCCAAGTTTATTTAGCAGGGGACAGAAATGAAGGCTCAGGAAAGAGGGCAAGAACAGATTAAAGAGTAGGTGTTCCTTTCCCAAATATTCTGCTAGCGTAAGGCCAAAAAATCAAAACATTGTTTCTGAAATATTTAATGACTTTGTCTTATTGAAATGCATGGGACATTAGGTCCTGAATTACTTTGTGAATTAATGTTTTCATTTCCATTTTAATGATGAGTTTTCAAATTGAGATCCTAAAATCTCATGTTCAGATGCTACCCTGCATTTGAGATGAACAAAATGTCTGGAACTGGAGACCCTCAGTGTTCTCCAGCATGCTAACTGAACACCTAAAGAGCCCATCAGCAGAGGTGAGAGGTGAGGTATCCAGTGCAGTACTAGTTTCATTGCGAGCTGCAGATTAAGCATAGACTTCCTTTTTACCTGCCTGGATTGTTATGGTCAGCTTTCTTGTAAAGTATTTACAGGATCAGACTACATGGAAAACAAAATAGAAGATTGTTGTGACTCCAATCTTCCCATCTTTCCAGCTTCTCAGTGTTTGGGACATTCACATTAGATACAGAAGTCACAGATTCAACTCCAATTCAATGTTCCAACCTCCATTTTTTAGTCTTTTGGAGGAAAAATTCCTGTATTTTTTTCTTACTGAAGTCTTCCTAGCAAAGCCTTTCTATTACAGTATCTCCTAATGGGATCTTCAGAATCAATTAAGTATACAAGATATATAAGTCCATCATTGCTTCTGAAGAACTACGAATAAACCCAAGGTTTTTCAAAAAATACTACTACTCCTGGAGATATGTAAAATAGTTCTGATAGCACGCCATGCTATCTTAAAGGCAAAATTCAATGCACAGTCTATATCCTCTTTCTGAAGCTCAACAGAAGACCACCATTTTTATAAACAACTGGAAACATGTATGTCTTCCCACGATGTCAATATTTTTCTGGGATGTGAATGACTATGCTTCAAACTGTGCTCTTCTGTATTTGAGTTGAATGTGTATGTCACAGATCACTTCCAGAGTGAGAAGATAATCAACAGTTCTGATGTCTAGGAAGACATTTTTCTTAGCTCTGATATAGTGAGCCTGATATAAAATATTAGCTTTAAGCCAACTGGTAGTTCACTCGTGGCTTTCCTTGGATTTGATCAAGAATGAACATCTTGATGTTGGATTTGTATTTTAGGAAGCTTTTCAATATGGGTCAGAATAGTACATATTTAAAGTAGACAGAATGAGATAAAATAATTTGTCTCTCTAACTTGCCTGCCAAAATTTCATAAAAGAACCTTATAAGCTTGTGAAATATTTGTTAATTTGGTAGCATTCTGCTAGACACCTATCTGTGCAAGCAGATTGACACCTCTGCTAGACACCTATCTGTGCAACAGTTGAAACATCGAATTTTAGAATGACTGAAATTAAATTATATAAATTCTAACTTGTTAAATAAAGATATGTTTAATCTTGACTATCCTATAAGGCAAATCAATGAATTGGGTTTGTAGTCAAAAAATAATTTTAGTTTTGTGATCTTTTAAATATTAAGTAATAAAAATGTGTATCAATTTTACTTTCTGACTTCTCTGCTAGTTCATTTTTTACTTTCAATTATTTTTTCATGGAACTCTACACTTCTCTCCTTCCTGCCTCCCTCATCCCTCTCTCTTAAGGTGCAGTACATCAATTATTTAAATAGATAGGCAATTCAGTGAATAAGGGTAGTAGACAATAAATAATAATTTAGGAGGATAATAAAATGAGGATAGAACATAAAATAATTATGTTTTATAAGTCATACTGTCAAACTTGTTAATGATACAGTCCTGCATCCAAAATATGTGTTGTTACTATTGCATGAACTTATACCTTTTTACCTATGGAACTTCTATCAATTAACTGAAAAAAATGCAGTAAATATATACGCTGTTTTCACAGGAAGTTCCAGCATGATCCAGTTTAATCTTAGCTGGTTGTACTCATTGTGTATGACAAATCACAGCTCATTAGTCTGCTGCCTTATTTATAGTTTCAGGTTTTCAAAATTGTAATTTCTAAATACTTTGGTTTTCTCCACACACATTTACACAATCTTTTCAGAACATCCTGGACCACGGATTACACGAAGTAAGCACGAGTTCTGTACACTCTCTTAGATAATGCATACTGCGCAGTACATCAGACTGCTGTCCTGCCTGTCATCTTCATTTTTAGCATGCATGAACGCTCGGTTTGAGTGCATTCCAAAAATGAAGTACATTGTGTTGAAAACTGAAACGATCTGCTGAATTTTAGTATGGAAAATTGTTTTCCTATACAAAATGATTGTCTTTTAGAAAACACTTTTCTAGGTCAGAATTTTTCCTGGTAGATATAGTTCATAAAAATAGTTTGTATAAAACTGTGCTACTCTAGAAGATATAGGGGAATTTTGCCTGCAAATCCTGTTTATTGCGTCTTCCTTATGTCAAAATGCTCAGATCCAAAACATAGTTTGAGTGGAACCGTCTCGTTTCTCTTAGCTGCTCCATGTACAGGCATCTTGAACCCAGTAAGAAATTAACAGCTACTTGATCTTATGAGTTCATAAGTAACATTGTACTTCTTTCTATTGTCCCCCAGTTTCATATACAAGCCAAGAAAAATTGTTGTCCCAAAACTTGCGTTCATCACCCAGTGTGCAAAGAGCCAATACACACACACAGAGTGGAGGTATTTCCTTTTATTACTTGTATGTGATTATATGGATGCCTGTCCCAAGACAGCACACCGAGGCTTCAAATCGATGGCCATACACAAAATGCTAACTTATTTATCTTCCTAATACGTATACATTGTTATTTTATTAAATGATTGGTTGAAATCTCTTCACCTAGCATATAAATTAGCACACATGCTTAGTCCTTCTTCTCCGCCTTTTTCTTTTGAGTCAATGGTATAATTGGGCTAGGTGGTCTGTGGGTCAGTGGTCATGATCTCCTCCTGGCAGAATTACATTTCCCCTAGTTTCTTCTTTCTTTTGGCAAATCTAAGCAGTTCTTCATGGGTTGCTGATTAAGCAAGAGATTAATCACTTTAAGTTTATGCTTTTGACAAATATATATAAAGGTACATTTTTTTTAAGATCCTATTTCCACAATTTCCTTAATCTGGTAGAGTTAATTTCTAACTCATAGTATTTTGAAATCAAATTCATTGCAAGAAAGACTAGATTCTTGAAGGACGGAGGTTCTTGGATGAGATAGATTTCTAGATGCCCCTCTGCATTTGAACAATTATTTAAACAATTGTATGTATATATTGTGTTTAAGCAAATATTTAAACACCATTGATAGTAAAACCAATCATCTTCCTAGTTGCTACCAAACTCTTTCAGTGCTTATGGCTGTGCTGGGTTGCACACACAAAAATGTCTAGGAAAAGACTTTGTCTGATATTTCAGTGTCCAATGTTCAACATATGAGAAGAATTCATAATGTAGGAGTTCCTTTAAATTTCTTAAATGGGACCAGAGACCATCCTTATGCCATACCTGTGTCACCTTAACATTGAGGTCAGCATCTGTCATTTCTATACCAACCAATCTTATGGGAGACACAGTTTAAATATGTCATCCAAACCAAAAAAAACCCAGCTTTTCAGGCTTTAAATATGAACAGTTCTTTTGCTCCTTTTCTTCACTTACCTAAGCCTTGTTCATTGGTTATTCGGAGGTATAATCACTGTTTTGAATACAATCCTTAAACAGGAATTACTGTGAAATCCAAACACATACCTTTAAGTAAATTGAGAGCTGACAAGCTGCTGAGTTATTTTAACATTCTGTCTTTGACCAGTGGACATGGTGATAGCTTATACTGAACAGCTTAGGCAAGTAATTCTTAACAACTGCAAAATAAAATGCATAAAATGTATGAAAAAGAAAATACTAATCCAGTGTGTGCAAGCAGTTATTGGCACCTGTAAATGCTGAATGAAGAGTGTCATGGAAATACGTGTTTCTTACATAGACATATAAATTTGTGTCTTCTCTTCCTAGTCTCTGTTTCCTACTCATCAGCTTAATCAGCAACATTCAGCATATCTCAGTCTTTCACCAGACCGGTATGTCCATGGCTTTTTTTGAGTCTCTCCTGTACCATCCCCAATTCACTGAGTTGCCTTTTAATTTAAATGTGTTTACTGCACTTTGGGAACCTCTGTTTTGGAAGTCTAACACTTCTATGTATTGTCTAAGTGTTTCTAGATGTGTAACTCAGGGTTGTGAGTTGTGCTAAGTGGCAAGGTGAATAAAAGCCCTAGATTTAAAAAGAGAGGAGACATGATCAACTGCACATTGAATTTCTAATTTCAGCAAATAAAAAATATGCTTTAATTCTTGGAAGGAAGGAATACTCTGCTCTTCTAGACAGCAAGTTTTTGAGATCTCAAAGCCAAATAGTGTATATTGACTATGATACTTGTATAGGAATAATCAAATTAGAATTTTGGCCTTGAAACATATTGATATTTTATATTTTGTTATGGAAACTACTGATGCTAATAAGAAATACTTTTAATTACTATTTTGCTGTCAGAGCTTTAACTTTATGATTAAATCAAATTAAAATACTTTATATAATAATAATTCTAACAATTATTGTCAACTTGCAATGAATACATATGAAAATTATTGTATTTCATCTACTTAAGAACAAATACTATGTTAGATACCAGAGAATAGTCATTACATGAAAGTTATTTCCTAGAAACAGCTACATGCCGGGATGTAGACATGCACTAAACTCCACCACAATAGAGAGAAATGTCTGATGAACAAAAAAAAGTGCTTGTTTAGTAGTTTTCTTGCCACACCTACAGTTTCAGTGAAAATAGAAGTGTCACCATGAAGCTTGTCTTCAACATGTTTCAGGAATTTATGGAGCTCCTACTAAAGTATACAAAAATTAGTAAGACTATATACTTGAGAAATAATGTAAAAATGGGGTTAAAGCTATTATTGTTTATAAGAACTGGATTTTGGTAACTGTCTTCCCTTTCACAGTCTAATTATTTAATTATTTTTTTAAAAAATGCCTACCTAGATGTTGAAATGTTCTATTAGCTGAAAATATACATAACTTCATAATAATTGGACATCTTGTCATTTTTTAATTACTTCTATAAAGGCAACTGCAGGTGTGAGTGATCTGTTACTGACATATACTGTTAGCATGGCTCTAAATGGGTTCAAGACCACAGGAGGAAATTATAACATCCTTGTGAATGTTGCTCACAAGAAAAGAATTGTTTTGAGGAAAGTATTGTGGGAGGCTTTTTGTCGTTTTTGGTTTTATCTTTGAAGAGAATAGATCTTTAATGGGTTCATGTTTTTATATTGGGAGGAAGGAAGAAAACTCTATGTTGATGCTCTAGAAAATCAAATGTTGCCCTAGGTTATGAATGAGTAGACAGCAACATTTCAGAGAGAAATTAGGAATGGCCCCATTAAAAGTATCTACTGTGTTGGAAAATATGTCTTCTGAAAGCATTGACATTCTAATGAACAGCATCCAATGCATGTTTGTGTGTGTATGTTTGTGTTTATGTGGATAAAAAAATCACATTATGATTGGTCATTTTCTTTGGGATACAGGATACACAAAACTTGCGCAAAATTTCCGTTGCAATTTGCACATTAATGAAAAGAAACATTCATGCAGCATACATAATTTAAAACACTAAAGCATGAAGCATCTGTTCAGTGCAGTTAGGATTGTCTCGTGTCCTCCACACGCATATTTCTCACTTGTAGAACTGAAGAATATTGAGATAAATTGATGTTTCTTTAAGAAAATGAGCAGGTGCTGGAGTTTATTATGTACTTTATCAATTTTAGAAAGGCATAATGAGCTTGTCTTAAGGGCTGCATTTTTATAAAATACAAAAATTCATTGCCACTTTTGCAGTCCTCTGCATGATATAACTGCCACTGCATTATATAAATAAAACATGTCCATAAATACTTCATAAGGAAGATACTTCCACATAAGCTTGTGAATACAATAAGAGTTTTCTTATTAAAAAAAATCCTGTCATTTTATTTGATTTTATTAGAATTTTTATATTTTTTGATTGTACACAAGACTCTGCTTGGCTATCTGGTTTCTTTTTAAAAATGGAAACAAAAGATATAAAAAATGTAGCTGTAGAGGTGATGACATAATACTGAAAATGTCTAATTCCATGCTTCCCTTCCACTTTTACAGTCATTTATGCCTGTATATATTATATGGAGAATATCAGTGGGCTAATATTCTTTGATTCTAGAGTAAACAACAACTGCATTGGCTGTCAGTATATTTCAAAACCAAAGTCTTCAGAACTGAGAACGCATTCTGTTCCTTTGTCTTAAGGAGTAACTAAACTTACCTACATGGATTAAGGAATTATTTATCTCATTGTTCCTTAGTTAAAAGCAAAATCAGACATGCAAAATATGATAGGTCAATCATTAAAGGCTAATGGAACAATCAGCACCATTCAATAAGCTAAAATAATTGAAAACAAGACAAAATGCTGCTAGGATTAAAGAATAAAAACAGAAGAAAAAATAACAACATGGAATGGCAATCTGTGTCACTTCAATACCATGATGAAAAGGGTTTATGAGATACTTTAAAATCTGAATAGGAAAATAGTAAATAAAACAGGGAACTAATAACACATGCTGATATTAAGTAGTAACACCTCTGTTTTGTTAATATTAGTGAAGCCACTAATGAAGTAGTGTATTGTGTCCCAGAATTGATAGACAATGTGGAAAATTGAGGGATGTAGGAAAAAGGAACTGTAAAAGCATGTGTATTCAGGGATGCTTGTCTTATTTTGAGATATTGGATCTATTTAGTTCATTAAAAGTTAATCACATCTAATCACAGTTCATTCATATTATGGTTCTCTGTGAATCATAGAATTATCAAATGGTTAGGGTTGGAAGGGACCTCAAAGATTCGTCTAGTTCCAACCCCCCTGCCATGGGCAGGGAAACCCTCCACTACACCAGGTTGCCCAAAGCCTCATCCAACCTGGCCTTGAACACCTCCAGGGATGGGGCATCTACAACTTCTCTAGGCAACCTGTTGCAGTGCCTCACTACCCTCAGAGTGAAAAGCTTCTTTTTTATATCCGATCTAAATCTCCCCTCTTTCAGTTTAAATCTATTGCCCCTTATCCTATCACTCACTACATGCCTTTGTAAAAAGTCCCTCTTCAGCTTTCCTGTAGGTCCCCTTTAAGCGTAACAGATAAAAATGCCACAGTTTAGGAACTATAACTAAAAAGATTTACCAAATAAAGTTGAACTTTTTAGCACACATAATTAGCTGCTGAAGTGACTCTTGTATGGTGGACCTGGTCTTAGTCAAAATCTTTAAATCAAAGGGTATGTCTTTTTTAAATGATAGGAAAGAAAACAGAATGAACTATCTTTTTTTTTTTATATTCCTGTAACCTGTGTAACATAGCAATCCTTCCAATCAGCTCTAGAGAGCTTACTTCTCTAGATATAACTACAAAATTAAAGACTACAGATCTTTGACATTGCTGCATTTACTGATAGTGTAGACATAAAAGACCAGACATATGAAAAACCAAAATCATATTAAAGTAAATGGAAGATATTTCTTTAATTATCATAAAATAAGTGATCAGGGAAGGAAATATAGAGTTTTGGTTGTTTGCCAAATATTGTAGTCACTACATCACTGTCTAAAGCATAACCATGAGTAATAGCTCAAATTAATTTATTCTCTGCTTGCCTGCCTCTAATCTGCAGGTAAGCATATTGCAGGCATATTCAAAAATATACCAAATGAAGATATTGACATCAACCAACATATTTTTTTTGTTTCCACTTAACAGATAAATTAATGTAGATAATCTAGATACTGTTACACTCTCTAAAATCGTGTAAAGACACTACAACCAACTGTAGTAAATTCCACTTCTGAATGAGCAAAACACAGACATAGTAAGCAAGACTGGAGAGCTTCTAATATGAAATATTACCTAAGGTAAAACTGTGTGTGACAAAGAGGCGAGTGTTCAGATGAAGCCTAAGCAGAAAGAGGATGAATGGGATAATAAGTCACAAAGGAAGAGGCCATCAGCTTTATTTTGTAGGACAGAAAAGAAGAAGAATGATACCAGATTGATTTTTTTCCTGCTATTTAAAAATTATCTGGTTTAGCTGTAGTCTGAATGGCTGAAAAATGCAAATTTTAATTTACTTACTAATAACGAACATAAAATGTTGAAGAAATAGAAGTAAAATTTTTCAATTTTCTTATTTAAATTATCATTTTCATAGAATCATAAAATGCCTCAAGTTGGAAGGGACCCATAAGGATCACTGAGTTCAACTTCTTGCTCCTTGCAGGACTCCCTAAAAGCAAATCATATGACTAAGAGCATCACCCAGACATTCCTTGTACTCTGATAGACTTGGTGTCATGCCCACTTCTCTGGGGAGCCTTTTCCAGTGATTGCCCACCCTCTCAGTGAAGAACCTGTTTAGTTATTCTCTGTCTTGTTAAAAATTCTGTTCTGTGTTTAACCTAGCAAGTATGATTTTGTCTTGCTAATAAAAAGCCACAGACTGCATTGACATGGCAGTGGAGGTTTCAGGACTTGTTTGGGTCACTTTTAGCCTGAGCTGATTTTGATTTATTCTAGCTACAATGATTGTTCAGCGATCAAGTAACTCTTGCCCAAATTTCCTTTAACCCTATGTAATTGTGTGGCATGACATCTATTGTCAAATAATTGATACTAAAATTAAGCATTCTATGAAAAGTGAACTACTTATGACCCTAGCTACAGCTGTATTTTGGCAGTGTACTCAGATACACATAATTATATCAGAGGCATCAGACTGTGAACTGAAATCACAGTAGACAACTGTCAGTGAAGGAGTGCAACCTTGGTATTCAGGTAAAAATGCTTTCAGCAAAACAAAGAGAACAGAAAAACAAGTATAACGTAGAAATGGGAACCTAAGTAGATTGTGTTAGCAACCATACGAAAATATGCAGAAACAGAATTAAGAAAGAAGAAACCCCCCACTACCATCATACTGACACAATACTACCTGGCTAAGAACTCAGGACTTTGATAACTCACTATGAATCCCACTTAAGAGTGGTAACATTGACAATAGGACCCAAAGGAATGCAGAAAGATGAGCCCAACATAAGATAGAAGGGTAGGTGCTAGGAAATTTCTGTATGTGTATTTGTCAGTAACAGATCATTTGGACTCTGAGTGCTAGTGTTGTGATATTTAGACTAATAACAGTTACACTTGATTGTTATTGTACTTGGCTTGGATAACTAATTTTTTTTTTTAGGGTAACAATAAATTCCCATCTTCATATGTGAGATATGTTCCCTTTGCTTCCAACAAATTTTGCATATAACAACATAAAATTGACACATTGACAACTTAAGGAAGGTAAAAGAAGAAAATAATACTACTACAGCATCTTGATCAAAGATGCCAAAAGACTTCATGCTTACTGGAAGCTGTGTCTGTAGTCAGATGTCACTGATCAGATCTGATTGCCAGATTACTGTCAATCAGCAGTGTTTTGTTGGTGTTTATGCTGACTTCGCAATAACAAAGCCAAGTAAAAGCCGTGTGGTCACTAATGGTGGATAATGTCCATTGACAATAAATAGAATCAACTAATTCAATGTGATGGCCACTCAAGATTTATCTTGCAATATATTTACTTCCACCTAAGAAAACAGAATAAACTGGTTTTGCATTTCTTTACTTCATCTTGAGCCACCAAATACCTTACTCTATGTATGTCTTGCCACACATTTAGTTTGTGCACAGGTCTTAAGATAGAAAATGTGCATCCTGCAGGGTCATAACTAGTTTATGACCAAAGTTACCTAAGTAAATTTAGTAACTCCACATTAAAATATAAGTGTGTTTTGGTAGCAAGATGGACCACTCGGTGGATAAGGAATTGGCTCAATGGCCGCACTCAGAGAGTAGTGGTCAACGGCTCGATGTCCAAGTGGAGACCGGTCACGAGTGGCGTCCCTCAGGGGTCCGTGTTGGGCCTGGCCCTCTTCAACATCTTTGTCGGTGACGTGGACAGTGGCATGGAGTGCACCCTCAGCAAGTTTGCCGACGACACCAAGCTGTGTGGTGCTGTCGACACGCTGGAAGGGAGGGATGCCATCCAGAGGGACCTCGACAGGCTGGAGAGGTGGGCCCGTGTCAACCTCATGAAGTTCAACCAGGCCAAATGCAAGGTCCTACATCTGGGTCGTGGCAATCCCAGGCACAAATACAGACTGGGTGGTGAATGGATTGAGAGCAGCCCTGAGGAGAAGGACTTGGGAGTACTGGTGGACGAGAAGCTCAATATGAGCCGGCAATGTGCTCTTGCGGCCCAGAAGGCCAACCACATCCTGGGCTGCATCAAGAGGAGCGTGGCCAGCAGGTCGAGAGAGGTGATTCTTCCCCTCTACTCTGCCCTCGTGAGACCTCACTTGGAGTACTGCATCCAGTTCTGGAGCCCCCAACATAAGAAGGACATGGACCAGTTGGAGAGGGTCCAGAGGAGGGCCACGAAGATGATAAGAGGGCTGGAGCACCTTTCCTATGAGGACAGGCTGAAAGAGTTGGGGCTGTTCAGCCTGGAGAAGAGGAGGCTCCGGGGTGACCTTATAGCGGTCTTCCAGTACCTCAAGGGGGCCTACAAGAAAGATGGGGAGAGGCTGTTCAGGAGGGCCTGTTGTGATAGGACAAGGGGTAATGGTTTTAAAATAGAGGGAGGTAGATTCAGGTTGGATATCAGGAAAAAATTTTTTACCATGAGAGTTGTAGAACACTGGAACAGGTTGCCCAGAGAGGTGGTGGATGCTCCATCCCCGGAGACATTCAAGGCCAGGTTGGACGAGGCCCTGAGCAACCTGATCTAGTTGGAGATATCCCTGTTCCTTACAGGGGGGTTGGACTAGATGACCTTTGAAGGTCCCTTCCAGCCCTAACCATTCTATGATTCTATGATTCTAAGACTCACAAGAGTGACCACTGTATTAGAAACCTGCTGTTGATGCGCATAGAATTATAAAATGGTTTGACTTGGAAGGGACCTTAGAGATCGTGATCTCTATCTTAGAGGACCTTAGAGACTGACTGGCCTGTAGTTCCCTGGGTCTTTCTTTTTAAAAATGAGGACTATGTTTCACTTTTTCCAGTTGGTGGGCACTTCACCAGACGGCCACAATTTCTCAAATATGATGGATAGTGGCTTAGCGACTTCATCAGCCCGTTCCCTCAGGACCCACGGATGCACCTCATCAGGTCCCATGGACTTGTGCACCTTCAGGTTCCTTAGATGGTCTTGAACCTGATCTTCTATGGTGAACTTTACTTCATTCTCTCAGTCCCTACCTTTGCCTTCTGTGACTCGGGCTGTGCGGCTTGAGCATATGCCAGCGAAGACTGAGGCAAAGAAATTGTTGAGTGCCTCATCCTTCTCCATATCCTGGATAGCCAGGTCTCCCGTTTCCTTCTGGAGAGGGATCATATTTTCCCTAGTCTTCCTTTTATCACTGTGTCGTGGGTTAGGCCGACCCCCCCCCCCAGCCGATCACTCACCCTCACCCACCCTCAGGAATGAGGGAGAGAATTAAAGGATAAACGGGAAACCCGTGGGTTGAGATAAGAACAATTTAATACAGATGATTTAATACACAGTGTAGATGCTCACCACCCCCTCGTATGCGAAGCCCGTCTCATCACGAAACTGCAAATCCCGGACGAATGCGAGGCCCCGAAATAGAGAGGGGCAGAGAGAGAGAGAGTACTCCGAGAGTGGGAGTACTGGGAGAGAGAGAAAAAAAAGACAATAGAGCAAAAGCGCAGCAAGCGCGAAAGAGCAAAAGTGGTGAAAGAGGCAAAGCTCAAACGCCTTTCTGTCCGGCTGCCCCTCACTTTTATACTGGGCATGACGCTGCATGATATGGAATACTAATTGGCCAGTTTGGCCCTCAATCTTAAGTTCCACCACAAATCACAAGGGGAATCGTGTCCCCCTTGTCCCAGCTATGCTCCCCCCTTATCCCGCTGTGCTTCTGCACTCCGGCACACTGAAAAGTCCTTGGAGTCTCAAACATCAGCTTGCTATCAACATTCTTCTCAGAGCGAGCCTCTGAGTAAAACCAAAACACGGAGCTCTTCTAGCTGCTAAAAAGAAGAGCTAACTCTGTCCCAGCTAAAACCAGAACACACTGACATATCTATAGAAGTTTTTCTTGTTGCCCTTGAATTCCCTGGCCAGATTTATTACTATCAGGGATTTGGCTTTTCTAACCTGATCACCCTGGTTGCTCAAACAATTTCTCTATATTCTTCCCAGGCTACCTGTCCTTACTTCCATCCTCTGTAGGCCTTCTTTTTGTGTCTAAGTTGGTTCAGGAGCTACTTGTTCATCCATGCAGGCCTCCTGATATTCCTGCTTAACTTCCTCTTTATGGGGATGCACCACTCCTGAGTTTGGAGGAGGTGATCCTTGAATACTATCCAGCTTTCTTGAGCCCCTCTTCCCTCCAGGGCTTTATCCCATTGTACTCTACCAAGCAGATCCCTGAAGAAGCCAAAGTCTGCTCTCCTGAAGTCCAGGGTAGTGAACTTGCTCTGTGCTCTCCTCGCCACCTTAAGAATCTTGAACTGCAACTTTCATGGTCACTACAGCCAAGGTTGCCCTTGAGCTTCACGTTCCCCACCAGCTCCTCCTTGTTGGTGAGAACAAGATTCAGCATAGCACCTCTCTTTGTTGATAGCTCTATTACTTGGAGAAGGAAGTTATGATCAATGTACTTCAGGAACCTCCTGGATTGCTCATATCCTACTGTGTTATCGAGGTAGTTGAAGTCCTCCATGAGGACCAGGGCTAGTGAATGTGAGGCTGCTCCTATCTGTTTATAGAGGGCTTCATCTGCTCTGGTTTTTTGGTCAGGTGACCAAAAAATGTCACCTGTCCCTGCCTTCCCTTTAATCCTGACCCATAAGCTCTTTATTGACTCCTCATCCATGCCTAGGTGGAACTCATGCACTCCAACTGGTCATTGACATAGAGAGCAACACCTCCTCCTCATCTCCCCTGCCTTTCCTTCCTAAAGAGCCTGTATCCTTCCACTCCAGTCATAGGATTCATCCCATCACGTTTGCATGATGCCAATAAGATCATAACCCTGCAGGCATGTACACACCTCTAACTCCTCTTGTTTATTCTCCATGCTATGTGCATTTGCATAGAGGCATCTAAGTTGAGCCCCAGATGAATTTGACTTCCCAGCTGGAGTGGCTGGAATTCCTCTCTGCTGCTCTTCAGGTGCTCATAGCTTGTCTTGATCAAGCTTGATATTATCCCCTTCCTCTTTGAATCTAGTTTAAAGCCCTGTCAATGAGCCCTGCTAGCTGTTGTGCTAAGACCCTCGTTCCCCTTTGAGGAAGGCAAATCCCATCTGGTGCTGTGTAGGTCATCCCATTGTTGAAAAACCTAAAATATATAGACGACACCAGCCATGGAGCCATGTATTAATAGACTGGGCACATCTGTTTCTTCCAGTGTCAGTGCTCGCAACTGGAAGGAGAGAGGAAAAGATACCCTTACCAGCTGGCCCAGGGCCCTGAAGTGTCTCTTGATCGCCCTTGGACTTCATGTTGCAGTTTCTTCGCCATCCACATGGAAGAGCAGTAATGGGTAGTAGTTATAAATAATAATAAATAGGGATTTCCCCCCACCTTCCTTCTTCCTCCAGCTTTATATGCTAAGCATGATGTCATATAGTATAGAATATCCCTTTGGTCAGTTGGGTCAGCTGTCCCAGCTGTGTCCCCTCCCAGCTTCTTGTGCACCTCCAGCCTACTCGCTGGTGGGGTGGAGTGAGAAACAGAAAAGGCCTTGGCTCTGTGTAAGCACTGCTCAGCAGTAACAAAAACAACCCTGCATTATAAACATTGTTTTCAACACAAATCCAAAACATAACCTCATACTAGCTACTATGGAGAAAATTAACTCTATCCCAGTCAAAAGCAGCACAATCTGTATGTCAAGATAACTACCACTGCTGTAGAAAAACGTTTGGCATAAACAGAAAAGAGCTTAGTCATAAATCTTAACTAATGTAGTTATGTAGTACTTATACGTTTCTACATCAAATGGCAAGTTCTCATTCTCTTTCCAAATGCTGTGAACTTTATATTAAGTAACTAGATGATGATCTAGTCTAGTCAAAAGGGTATTGAATGTTGAAAACTTGTTACCATTTGCTTACCTCCTTGTCAAACGATGTCGTTTGCGCTATATGATGACATTTTCTAGCTTAGTACTTCCTCTTAAATTAAACTTTCAAAAAAGTTAAACTAGTGATTTGCATGCCTTAATTCCTTGGAGAGTTGTTTCCTTGGATCCTGACATTCACTATCAAGTGCAGGATTCATTTACATAAGTTTGGCAGTGTGTGTTCTGAATCAATATCCTCCAAGCTGCATGCTGGCATCACTTCATCCACGTTAGATTTGCACACTATGTTGTTCTGACAAGTACTACCAATGTGTTCTACTTTAAAAAAAAATCTTTTTGATTTTATGTTGTCTATTAACGTTTTAAGCTGAGTGCATGGACTTACAGTTTATTTCTTAATAACAAGTTAATAAAGATAAGTCTAATGATTTTTCTTGCTATTAGAAAAGAAAAAAAAAAACCAAACATGTTTTAAAGGGGGGCATTTATTTCTAAAAGGAAATATTCCTCAGAAAAGAAACTAGCACCAACTTCTAAGTCAAGGTAATTTTTGAAATAGCATGAAATATCACTAAGAGCAAGAATGAATGACGAAAGAAATGCTAAACTATTAAAATATCTCTGAACACACATATCACGGAATGACACAGTGTCAGACCAATAGAGGTCAGTTCAATAAAAGTCAGGGGCAATTCAACCAGTCTACCAGTTTCCCAAGAAAGACAAGACCCTTGTATCCAACCCGCCTGCCCACTCTGGGCAGCCCCCTAAGTCGGAGGATGTTTGCCTAACCTATTCAGGGACTCCGCCAGCAGTGCAATGGGTCATCCTCCCTTCTATTGTATCAATTATAAAGTTTCCGGAAACTTATATTAAAATAACAAATTTTATTACTGGTGCTCGCGACAGGATACAGATTCAAAGATAGCTGGTGATAGGGACTGACTGTGAAAACAGATTTGATTTGGAATAATATAAAATTAGAACTGATCAGTGATAATACTAAATAGCTAGCAAGGTGTTAGTAAGTAAATGCACATAACACAGATCTCTTACCCAACAGGTGTCCCTACGGGGGGATGAAGAGAGGTCCAGCCCATCGACTGATCCCAGACGTTTTGATAGAAGTCTTCACTCCTAACATCCCCCTTCTCTTTAGCTATTTTGTACTATTTCTTTACTTTTAGGTGGAGCTTGAGTGACTCTAGTCATACATACCTTTATTAGGATTAGTGTAAATTTTTCGCACTTCAATTTAAAGGTATAGACAAGAAGAAATTCGAGGCGCCTGCTCAGTGAGGGGTGGTCGCAGCCCGGAGGTGGGTAGCTTTTGAGGTGGAGGTGTGTTTTGGTATTATAATGATATTATAATGACCAAAGTTCAACTACAGGACATGATTTCACCATTTGTTGCTGAGGAGGCAGTTGCAATCCATCTTTCTTGCCAGCAGATATGACTCTTTATCTCTGATAACAGGGATGAGCCGTGGTACCTCCGCACCACTCTACTACCTGTCTCAGGGATATCGCACATTCCATGGGGCCAGATGAAGGCCTTACCCATTCATACATCCATTCCCACGCACTCTGTTCCTGGGAACAGCAACTGTGTATCTCCTCAAAGCTACTTTAATATTACAGCTCATTATTTAAGATGTAAACTGAACTTTAGGGAACAATATTCTCCCATTCCCTCAATTTCTGTTATTTTTCCACAACACAATAGGAAATTATACTTTCAGGCGAAATATGGATTCATCTTATCTAGTTAAAGTAACTAGACTCTAGTAACTCTTTCAAGTAAAAGCTAAAATACAGATGCCTATCTTATTTCATTAGTTGTTTAGATAACACTGTAATCTCAACATAGTTACTGTAATTAGTTTTAATACTGCATTCATCCTTAGCCGAGGAAACTAGCAATGGGTCCCCTGTGTTGCCTCTCAGGGCTAGTCTCCATCCTACAGAGATGTGCAGCCTCTGCTCAACTCCACAGACCCTGTTTACCATGCATATAATCGTCTAATTATTTACTAATTTGTGAAAGTTGCAAATGAGAAATTCAGTCCATTTCTTATAGCCTTTGTTTAGAAAGAGTGTTGAAGAGCCTTATGAAGAAGCAACAGAACCTGATGCTTAGCTTGGAGTCATCATTCATAGTAGTCATACAAGAAAGATTTTAAATCTGTAAGTCCAGGTCCAAGCATGAACTCTGCTCTACACATATACTAATACCTCAAATATGTGGGCAATTCCACTTCATGTGTATCTGGTCTGGGAAATCAAAAGCAAGGATGTGAATGTTGGCCATATTATTCCACTCTAGCCTGTAAACTACAAATCCTGAAGAATATGTTTGATCAAACACATTGACTTCTGCCAGTTATTTCTTTGCTAAAACATCTGGGGTTTTTTTCTGTAGTAAATTCATCATGCTCCATTTTTATATTGAAACACCATTTTGTTTACTTTCTTTTTTTTTTTGTAGGAGGACTAAACCAAAAGGTAAGTATCACCAATGCCCTTTTCATACAAGAAATGCTTATTCACTAGCTTGTCTGAGGTCAGTCAAGAGCCAGTAACAACCTACGATTAGCCTGTTAAGATGTTTGTACATTCTTAACATGCATTTTGATATAGAATGCAGCATTTAGTGAAAGATAATTTGCCACTTAAGAATACCAAGTAGCTATCAAAGGAAGAAGAAAGATTCAAAAGTTCTTGAAACAATGAATAATATCTAAAAAGGTAAGTATAGAAGATGACTTCTAGTCTGACAAAGAAACATTTCCATGTTTCCATGAAAGAGGGAAATTTTGCTCTAAGAAGGTTGCCACTTGTGCAATTATGGAAAACATTATGGAAAAAACGTGACAGAATGAAACAATCCATTTAACACTATGAAATCTCAAAGGCCTACTGATAATAAAGATTGAGTTACTTTACCAAGATGAGCAAGCATTTGTAAGGCCTGAAATTCTATCATCTTAACAGGGAAACAACAAATCAGCTGAAAAAGGGAGAGACAGATCACTCTGTAAACACTCGATAAGATTAAAGGTAGCTTTTCCTTCACTTCTTTACCTATTTTGTTTATAAGACTTTATAATCATATAATTTATTTGAGATACTATAACAATGGCTTGTAACTCTAAAAGCAGTTACATGAAGCGTGGTTTAAAGTAGTTCTATTCAACCTGACATTTTCATGTCTGAGTGGGGCAAACTGAAGTCTTGAGAAACTTATAGCAATGCCCCAGCACATCCTCCACTGAGTCTAAGGATGACAGGACTATCATTAAATATTCACAACCCAGATAAAAAGCTCGTATTACAAGATAAAAGTTTTGCAGTATCTTCCACTAGCAATGGTGAAAGCTCTCTAGAATTCAGAAGATTCTTAGCCTTCCAACCTTGAGGGTCATAGGAACAGTCAGGCAGTCAGACAATAAGATTGTGTCACTGTTGTCCAGTTAAAGTTTACTCATGATGATAAAAGTACAAGTCACAATAGTTATCAAGAGGGATTTGTTCTTGTAGTTTTGAGGTGGAGTTTTTTTGGGTGTGTCTGTACTTCTTAGGGGAAAGAGAACACAAGAAGTGCGCAAGTCCTGCATGTTTGTGTAAGAAAGCTACTGATCAGAAAGTTACTTGTTTAAGGACCACTTTGCCCAAATAAATCTTGTATATGATAACTGGCTGAACCGTTCTTCTTTCCAGCACGATGAAATAAGTCAAAGTTGTCAAATTCTTCACTTCTATACTCAAAGTTCCACATAGAACGTAGTGAAGAACTGAGGATCCTAACTGCCTTGACTGCAGTGATATCAAAGGCCACAAAAGAGTAGTAAACCAGTATGATCAAAGTCACATTGCTAAAGCAAGAATGCCCTCGAAGATCATACTATCTAAACCCTTATGAGGAACTTTTAAACTAACTAGATCAAAAACAGTACTAAATTCAATTAGTGTATTTGATGTAAATAAATGCAAATTCCCACATATTTAAAATAATTAATCTGGTAAAATTTACCTGTAATAGAACTAGAAGTGGATTTTTTCAGTAAGGCATAGTTTTTTTTCACTAAAAACATGGTTTCTTCATATAAAAAAAAAATTAAAAATAATAAAAAAAAGAAGCACATTTTGTACTAAGCAGTTACTCTTCAAACATGTTTAGGTACAGCTACTCCCTTATGGTAAAGTCAAGCAATTTAATTTATCCATATCCTTGAAAGATAAAGTAAAGAGGAAATATATTTAAAAAAAAGCTAAAGCGTTCCAAGATTTCTTGCAACTTGAATAAAATTATATATTTTTCCTTACTTGCCTTCACTTATTTTGACTTCACCATTTGTTTAATAGAAGGATCCTATATGTCTGCAACTCAGGTGATTGGTAACATTACCTCACATAATACAAGCCTAATGTAATTCTATTGTTAATTTTCTTATTCTAATTCAAATTGATTTTGTAACAATTTAAAATGTTGATCTTGCGAATGCACAGGTGCTTAACATAATATGTAAGAGTAATTCTATTATATTAGCGATGCTTCTTACATCTTTGATTTCAGGTATGCAGATATTTGCAGAATCTGAGCCTACAAATATATATTTGTTTTTCTTTGACAAAATAAGTAAACATGAATATTCCCACCATTGAATATTTGAATATGTACAATAAAAACATGTAAGTATTTTCTGTCCTAAGAGCATTTGATCATCTTGGTATTTCTGTAATGTTGTGATCACTGCTTTTGCTTCAAGAAACATTACTGACTTCCCTTCATAATATGCCTATAAAGTAGAGAGGTATTATTTTAAAATATTTTCTCCATGTTATGAATGGGCAGCTGAGATCACAAGGTATTCACTGAAATATAAATTTGTGCCTTGACCTGAGAGTCATGTTTTAGGTTCATGATAAGAAAATGGACAGATTGTGTCATAAAGAAAGCTAATTTATTTTGATGTTTGATATTTGTAGTCCCTAATTCAATGTCATATCTCGTCTTTTTTGTAGGTGAAGTTTACATTAGTCATACTTTATGTCCCAGCAGTGGATGGGTGGAGTAGACCCATCCTTGGCTAAGCATTAGATGCAATGCTAATAATAGCTTCTAAAGTAAAGACTGTATATCCTCTTGGCCTGAGAGAATGATAAAAACTAAATTAGACTAGACTAGAATACAAGTAGAACAGAACAGGAGATAGTTCCTCTTCCACTTTAGTGACCTCATGTAAATAACAAAACTTATAGCAGCTGCCGATAGGTCAAAATAGCCTTAAATCTACTTACATGTACAGTAAGCCCAAATCTAGAACTGAAAATACTTTGGAAGTAAAGATCACTGTAGTTGAATTACCACTTTCCTCAATTTGCTCTCATTTTGAAAGTATAACACTCAGAGGAAAAAAAAGAAAAAGAAACATGTCAATAGAAGTGGGTCTTTTATGCTTCTACGTTGGGCAAAAGACAGAGGGGCTTGTGTTTTATGAAAAGATTAATATGAATCTTAATTAAAAAGTTAATTCTTATTTTGATTAAAAGTATACTTCCTGAAGTAATTAGTTCATTTTTAAAAGAAAACAATGCTTAAACTGTTTTGACACATTTACATTATATATTCGGTGGAATACTGAAATGTACACATAGTAAAAATAGCCACCGTGGAATGCAAGCATAAGGGTAATATTATGGAATATCACTGACAGAAGTAAAGAAGGGCATATCTTATGAAAGTTTCCAAATGACCTTAAATTGTATCAACGACTATGTTTGAGAATAGAGATTCAATTAGTCAGTATCACCCTGTTATTGAAACACCCAGACAAATATTGCATTCAAGATTGTACGTGTGGTCTCAGCAGAGCCATATGGAGATAGATGATCACCTCCCTGCTCTGTTATACTACCACTTTGCTTTGCAAGCTGGTGTTTAATTTGCTGCCCACACACCACTCATTTGGGTGTCAGCACCAAATGTGTTTATGCCAACTGTGTTCAGTTTGTTATTCCTTCGAGGTATCTGCTTACATTTCCTATTGCAAGATTTCAGGACTGAACGATTTCATATTACAAAGATGACACAATGAAAACTGCAAATCATAAAAGAACAAAGGAAGAATGGTTGGAACATATCTTCATTACAAAAATCTATCCTGAACAATTACAGGCACAGAAAATGTTCCTTTGATGGATTCATGGTAAATTTCATTTTGTAGGTCCCTATCCTTCTCTCAAATCATCTGAGACAGTATCTATACAGAGATTTATTGCTTTTCAGAAGATTTCTTGCTCTATTTTCATGGAATTCAATGAATATTCATTGTAACATATATTTTTCTAATACCGCTGCTAAAACACAGATCATGGTCTACCCAGTCTTCATTAAGAGTTACGATTATTTGGCACAGTATTCTCTAATTGGGGTTTATGAAGATTGCTGTCCTCAGAATTGCCAGTACATTATGCCAATGCATACTCAAACCATACTGTTCATGCTATGACTTTGACAACTAATTCAGGTAATGCCGTTGACAATAAAAGATCATCTGTTTCAGTAATCTGTACAAAAGCATGTGATGTTTTATGTAAATATAGGTTACATTCTGTTGTGTTTACCATTTTAGTAGTAAAGCTACTATTTAGTAACTTTACATATTACAGCATATATCACAAGGGAAAAATGGAAGGAAAAAATCTACTGTGTTGTAATCAGCAGAATTTAGTTTTCATTTTTTCTTATTATTTTTAAAAATTATCTAAAGAGCTATACCTTAGCAAACTATGTTAACTTAAACATAACAAGAATAATAACATTGATTTTATTAAATTACATCATGGCATGATAAAAATAATCAGTGGCAGTTTATTATTCGGAGGCCCTTAGTCTGAACACAATAATTTAATTTATCAGTTGATTACATATGAAGAGAAAAGCTACATTAAGTACCATGAGGAATTCTGGACCAGATCTCCGTTGCTATATAGTAATATAGTTAGAATAACACTAATGGAGCTACAATGACGTACATTGTTTAAAGACGTGATTTACTGCACACATGAGTAAAATCTTGTTCATGATAATACATAGGGGTAAAATTTAGTTTGACTATTTCCTTCATGATGCTAAAAATACAGGAAAATTAGGAGAGAAAGTAGGAGAAAAAATAAAAACTAAGATCAAATGGTAGAAGGAAAAAAGAAGGGGGAAAAGTGAAAAAGAAAAGAAAGTGGAAATAAACAAAATCTAGTATGTTGGATCGGTTCTTATCTAGTTTAAGGTTGGACATTTCCAGATGTAGAGATATTTCCATCCATGTGTTTTCAGAGCTAGTGCAAGATAACCTTTGATTCGACACTTGTAACTGAGATGAAGTTTTAGCATAACTTCTGCAGGGTACAGAAAAAAACCTTATGCACAACTTTAGCTGACATTGCGTGGTCAGTTAGCCTTGACTAACAACCAGACTCCCACCCAGCCGCTCACTCACTCCTCCAGCCCCCCAGGGAAGACAGGAGTAGTGGAAAAAACAGGAAGAACAGGAATGAAAAATCTTAAGGGTCGAGAAAAAGATGACGCGATCACTTACCAATTACTATTGCAGGAAAAGCAGACTTGACTTTGGGAAAATTCACTATATTTATTGTGAATTAAAATAAATATTTAATCATTGAATCAGATAGTGGGAAACAAAAGGGCGGACATTAAATCTGTACCTTTCCTCTCTCCTTTCCGGGGCTGAACTTCACTATTTCACTCCAGACTACTCTCCACCCCGCCTTACTGTCGCCACTGGCCATGCTTGGTCTCTTCAGCAAGGAATTTAGTGGTGCAGGAAGAGGAGGTTGTGGTCAATACATAGTGGTTTCTCTCTGTCACTCTTTCCTCACACCTTTCCTCTCTTCCAGTGCAGGTCTGTGGGAAAGACAATATGCAAAATAGATCCCAACTAACAGGAAAGAGGTAAACACATAAATAAAAAGGGAAATGGGAAAAAAAATAGTTTAGAAATAAAACATACTAAGAAGAATAAAGGAGAAGACCATTTTATGAAATGTATATATAGAGAAATGAAAAGAACAGTAAAATGGAGACAAGCAAATTGTAATTATAATGAAGTGGTGTACTAATCACGTGTATGGTTAATAACCGTAACATAGGCACATGGCACAGTAGAGATCTGAGGAAAAAATTGCAATAATTTTAAATCGGCAGTTGTTTTTGACTTGAGAATAACATAATTACAAACATGCTTTTTTTAACATGAAGTCTGTGAAGCTCTTACTGCATTCCTTAATAAGCTATACAGTTTTCCTAAGCCAGCTGGGGAAAACAAAATTAAAATCGTAAATGTGATAATTAGACAAGCATAGTGATTTGTCTGATGTAACCTACTGTAAACATTAGAAATAACATAAAATTGTGTCAAAAGGGCAAAGGAATAAAATGTTAACCTTTAGTTTCCACTTTAGCGTATTCAAAGCTACTTGAAATGATAAAAATCTAAATTACTGCACTAAAATTCTGAGTCTTAAAGGATGCAACTGTGAAGGCTGATCTAATGTAATTGAAAATGCTTATTTTATTGATACTTCACTGACTTAGATTCTGATTACAATATCTGAAACTCATACTAGTGTAGAAATACAGTGTCCTCTCTATTTTATTCATTAAGAGAAACATATAAAACCTGCAATGTGAAATACAACAGGACTGTGTATCAGCAAAATTGTATTGAAACTCAGACAGACAGATATAATTTTAAAAACTACATGTTGTTCTGCTACTGATTCACTTGGTGATTTTAATTTTTAAGCTTCAGTTTTACTATCTAAAACATAATATGACTTAAAATTCTACATAAATATAGTGCCTATCTGAAATGTTGTTATTTTATTTTAAGAAGAAACCATTTCTGCAAGACCTTATCTTTTTGCTACCCAAGTAACACAGAAAAGCTAAACTTTCAGGGAGTCTAAACATGTATTTTTTGTAAATTGCCTACAGAGGAAAATTTTATCTCTTTTTCTTTTTTATTTTCTTTTTCTCCTGAGTTTCTGACTCATGAAGACTGGCTAGTGAAAACATCAACAGATGCTCCTTGAAAGTTTTTCTGTAGAACAAAGGAACAGGAGTTATTACTGCTGCTGTAAATCAAATATACTTAGGTCAGCAGGATACTAAGTATTTAGTCTTGTGGTTCAAGTGTAAACCTTTACAAGGCTCCATTAACAAAGTTAGAAATTCTGAGGCTGTATCTCTGTCATTCGTACTGAAGATTATTGACATTTTCTGCATTATAAAATCATCAGTACAGGAAAGAATAATTCTTTGAAGACAAAGTGTGAATGACACATATTGAAGTGGGTATTTTCACTTTGGTTTGAGTATTTTTTGCTAACATAGCAAATCTACTCCAAAGACAGGGCAGTAAAGTAACTGATGTAATTAAAAAAAAAAATAGAGAACAACACCCTACCAAGCCATTATAGCAAATGAGAGAAATTCTAAAACCAGAATACCTATCTAATTACTTAAACTGGCATTTTGGAATGAACAAAACCAATAATCATTTGTGAATAGTTTAATGCCCTGATTATTAAATCATACAATCTTATTTCTTACTTTTGGATGCTTTTTCTGTTCTGTGGTTTGCATGTTTTATTTCTGCACTGCAGATTTAGGAGAACGGTGTTTGTAGCTTTTCCTGAAAAAGGATCAAGTGGATATTTTGATGCTCATTTTATCAGTTGTATGAGGACAAATCAAGGGGTTTACTGAACAGATGCCTTCCATATTCAGAAGTACCTTGAAGCTGTGTTTAACTTTAAACATTTATCTAAGTCCCATAGAAAAATGATTTGCTGAAGTGGAGTGTTTGATTCTGTCTTGTAAACGAAGGTGCCTAGTGCCATCTGAGATGCCCTGAGACATTTAAATGGGGCTGATGTATCTGACAAAGCCTACAGCAGTTATGTGCCATTCTGCACTCATAGATGGACATCAGGCAGGATATTCCAAAGCAGTTCAAATGGATGTTGACTTCTTGTCAACAAGGAGTCAGCAAGAAGTAAATAAATTGAACCCATTGTGTCAATACCTTCTTCAATGAAATTACACTTAGGGAAAGGTTAGGCTTTCAGCACTTATATATGTATAAATGGTGTGAAATGTGGAAATGTATGCTTCTGGAGAAGAACCTTTTTTGTGGAATATACAGTGACAGAAATTTGAAGGTGTGAAGGAGAGTAATTTAGAAAGAGAGGCTAATGCTGTACAGTTGAAGTGTTTTAAAGGTTGGGAGATTTGGGATTAAAGGGAATTAACCACCAGTGGACAAAGGAAAAATAATCCCCGAAGCAGTTTTAAGGACTTAGTGAAAAGTGACACAGATAGGATGTTAAAATGACTTTAAACTGCTGGTATTATCATCCTGATGGAACGAAAAAACTGAAACTAAATCTATCTTCCCAGGACAGACTGATACAGTAGCCTTGATGAAAGTCTCAAACTTTATTTAGTACAATTTCCTTAGAAACAAATTTAGCTGTGAATTTATGAGTACCAGTGCCTCATAGCTGTTGCTTTTCTTCAGCTGCTGTAGGGAGGATAAAGGAAAGACCTTTAGGCTTGAGGAGAATTTGGCTGCAGGAAACATTACGGCATTCTTCCTTAACTACATGAAGTAAAATCAAAAAGTTAAGAACCAAAAGCCAGTCAATGCAGAAAAAAGATGAGTTGGGTTTTTTCCCTCATGATAGTGGCAGCACATTTTTTAAAATTAAATTCAAACTAGGAGTTTGAAATTAGGAGAAAGAGGAGTTTGAAAAGGATTTTGGACAAACTGTGTTTGTCTTCTTACATATGTCTAAACTTTATAGCTCTGTGTAAATTAGGTTTTCTAGTTTATTGATGAGTTCCTCTCAGAAATAGCAACTATTAACGTATTTTGCATAGGAATTGGTAGTACACAACATTCTGGTATTTACTGATAATCATCAAAAATCCAATATAGCACCACTTCACAATTTGATGATATTCTATGTCAATGACGGGTATCTAGTTATGTCATGTGTTGTCCAAAGCAAATAATAAAATATGCAGTTTGCAGTTTGCTACCTTCTTCAATGGCCATGTTTAAAGAAGAAGCAAACAAAATGAACTTCAGAACTTACAGAGGAAATAGAAAAAGATATTTTGAGTACTATTTGTGTTGTAATATTACCTGAGAAGCCAAAATTAATTCTTTACATTTCAAACTAATTTGCTAAATGTTCTGCCTGTTCGAGCTAGTAAGGGATAAATGTTGAAAAAAAATTCTGAAGTAATGTACTTAAAATGAAATCTGCAACAGGATATAAAAAAGGACTTCTAAAACTGAGAAATCAATGGATCTTCTTGCAATGCCTGTAAATTTATATCCTTCAGAATTGCTTTGCACTGTTTCCAATTGTTTCAAGCCATAGAGTGTTTAGAAATACATCAATTTCCAAAGGAAACATTGGTTCTGAAATGAAAGTATTTGGAAAAGGCATGCATAACTTTAAAAGGAATCAGTGAAGCACAAGGAACCCATAGACAAATCCTCCTTATTATTCACAAAAAATTGTGATAGAAAATCAAAGTAAATGAAGTGCGTTTGTAATGTCTTTGATACTTGAATAAAAAAAAGTTTCTATTTTACCTATTGCAACATATTCTTTATACCTCCCTCATTCCAATTTTATCATTCAAATGGGCCCTGAAAGTAATACACTGACCACTGCTAGCCAAGAAAGAGGTCTTTTGGAATGTTTCATTAGAAACAAAGTGGTTATTCTCTAGTTCTAGCCAGATCCCAATTTACATTTTCGCTATGATTCTTACAATTGCAAACTTTTGACCTTGCAAAGGAAGAAATACTTCTTCATTTCTTTCTGTGCAAACTGGTTTATAGGGCTGTGGCAGATCAGACATCACATTTCATCTCACAAATACTAGGATTTCATTACTAGACAGAAATACATATTATGTTTTGGGATACTTGGAAGGGAAATTACTACTTAACTATTAAGTGTTATTAAATTGTTCCTAATTTTAGTTGTATATATTTTAATTCCTCTAAATTTTCCAGAATACACAAACATAAGCTGAATTTCCTCTAACTTATTTGTACATGTTATCATTATTTCAAAAGCAGCTTTGAGAACATGTATAAAATCTGTTCTCTCTCTCTGACCAGTCAATATTTTGCATGGTTGATAACAGTTTACAGACTTCTTTTGAAGGCAGACTCTATGAGACTGATACATTTATCTGAACCTGAAACTTCTGCACTGGGCAGAAAACAATATCTAGGGGCTCAAATGCAGACACATTGAGAATCTTCTCAAACAAGAAAAGGAAGTAGATGAGGAATTATTCCATGCAAGACCACCCTTCAGGGGCAGAAATGTGGTAGGTCAGAGTAGGGAGATGCTCACCTTACTGCTCCTTCTAAATGTTGGGGCCCTGAGGGCATCAATAAGGCTGTCTGGTCCCCCCGTTCCAGCCTATCTGGAGCCCCATTTCAGCCCCCAGTCTGAGGTCACCAGTCTCTGCCTCAGGGATGCAGTAGCATGCAGGTTTCAAGATCCAACGCAACCCTGTCCTGCCTGCCCCAAAGTGGGGGCCTCGTAGCCACTGACACCCTGGAGCAGGGTCAGGAAGCAAATTCAAGCAAGGAAACTGCTGATGAGACACCATATTCTTCTGACACTCCTCTTCTGTTGTATCATCAATGCATGACATTGCATAAACTTGCATAAACTAAGTTTGTACGTACATCCAACTTGTCTAAAATCAGAGACATGAAGCCTAGAAACCACAAATGGCTTTAACTGTGGTTACCTTAAGTGTATTTCCATAGGAATGAGGAGGACCAAACTACTCCTGTATATAACGTTTGCAATTCAATGTGTACACCTGCTTGTACACATGCAGAATGACAGTTAAGACCTGACCACACACTTACGATCCCTGCTACAATTGGTGCTTATGATTGCAGAAATTATGTGTCTTTATATTGAAAGCAAAGAGAAAATAAGATAAAGTTCTTATGATTAAAGGAAAAAAACTATGGAGATGTATATTCTTTTCTGTTCTTAACAAAGTTCTGTCTGACATTTGTGATGCTGTTTCTTTGCCTTACAGAAGCAACTTGAAGCCATATTTGCAGAATTTCTGTTCTTTAAACCAATATAAACTAATTGAACCTGTGCTTTGCATGCATACACCTGTATTAATTTCTGAGAATGCTAAAAATTCAAGCTCATGCTCTTCCATGTTTACAAGCAAAACTAACACGCTATTTTCTTAATTTTGGTTTTCATTTCTGCTTATAAACACAACAAAGGAAAACTAGTGCCACCTAATCCCAGGGTCATTGTGAAAATACATTAATACATATTGCAGAAGTGTTTTAATGTTATAATAGCAGTTTTAATAAAACACCACTACAAATTATTGATTTATGTGAAGTGCAGTTTTGGATAATATATGGTAAATAAGGTCTAGTTAAAAAAAAAAAGATCTTAAAAAAGGTAATAGAAAGAAATGCAAACAAATATTAGTGTATGAAGTGTGATTCTTTGGGGGAAAACAATATAACTACATTCATCTGACACAAAGGAGGGAAAAATTAAAGTTATATTTTGAAGTTTTCTTTTTTCATGCTCTTTAGAGCTCAACTTCAACCTTAATATTCTTACAATGTAGGACCAAGTAATTAAAATTAGTATTTAAGTGTGGCAAAAGTAAATCATACTTTTTAAAAAGGGGTTAGTCAATTAAAATTATTATTTACTGAAATCTTTTTTCATAGTTTCTAAACCCAGCCAGCTGGCAATATTAAAAGAAAAGAAAAGTAGACTCTCTCTTACAAGGTACCAATTTGAATTTCAAAATCATAGGATTGCTTCATAATTGCTTCAAGTTTGAACATTATTTCAGTTACCAGCAATCAGTTGTTTAAAAATAGTGTCCTTAAATCATAGATTTATATTTTTTTCTGGGCCATTTTCCCCTTAAAATTGACTTGACATTTAAAACATCAGCTTTTTCACAGTGTGCATCCCATCTGCAATTATGCTGCAGCCCACTCAGTCACTCAGCTCTGTCCTTGCTATAGCAATAAACCTGTTAAAAGAACACATGCTCATGGATAAAATGGATAGCAATCCAACACGCACACACACCCACAAAAGAATGAAAGAACAAAAGAAAAAAGATAAAACATGAGTATATGTTAGATAACTGGACCTCCTTACAGACACCCATTACACCATATGGTGTGGTATGTAGTATTTGTACAAGAAAGGCATATTATATGGTGGAATCTCTCCCTGCTTGATTAATTACAGGATCAACAGTAATTGACTTCTCTCTCATACATGAATACTAACATAGTGGAAGCGTTCATTTAATGTTATCATCTCATATATTTAATTTCTAATTTAGAACAGCCAATTGATAACAGTGTTTGTGTCTTTTGTCATAACTTGATAAAACTTTGTTTTAAGGAATAATGATAAAAGGTCTGGGTTTCCCTGCCTGCAAATTTTATTTGGAGAGTAGCCATTGCAAAGACTCTAAATAAATGCTTCATGTATCATGGTACATGTGTTTGACCAACCTGTTTGCACACATATTTTATACTCATTCAGTTGCTAGATTTACTCCTAGCTTACAATGGCAGACAGAGGGAATCAGAGCACGTTAGCCTGCAGTGTATTCTGTGATCATGTGTCTATACAACTTGTGGTACCTGGGCCAGCTAGTTTAAAGTTTGCTTACATTTTTCTATTCTACTGAGCTGCCAGTAGTGTAACTGAGATGCAGACATAATATTCACTTTACTTGCTTGCTTCTGTATTGATTTGCAAATCTCATCATGCAATTCATGCATTCATATAGACTGATATGGTAAAAACTGAAAACATAATTTGAAGTGAATTTACATACATACAAGTCTTCTCATGAGCAATGCAAACTGTGAAACTTTGTTTAATTGATTCTGTTCTTTCTATTTGTATTCACCTATACTGAAGAAGCTTTAATATTTTGAATTATTGTGCAATTTATGATATCTCTGTCTTTTTAAAATGTTCATGTATTTGCAATAATAATACTGTACAACTATGCTGAAGCCTTTAAGGGGATATTTTGTGCATTTCTCCTCCAGTCAGCGTATAGCAATTTTCATGAAATCTGTAGGAATTTGGCTGAAAAGTGTTTGGAATTCACCTACATGTTCAAAACCTAAAAGGTAGAAACTCATAGACAAGAAGAGGTATGTAGGATATAAGAAATTAAAATAAACTGAAAAGAAACCATACATCAATTCTGTCTTCTATTCAAAAGTTTCAAAATTACATCTGACTTTATTAACCTCTTGAAGAAAACTCCCATTACAAGCCAAAATATTGAAAAAAGAACGTCCCTAAAGTGTTGCCAAATAAGCATGAGTTTTCTTTCTGTAAGAAGTTGCTTGCCTAATTCAGAAGTTGGTGGCAGACAGCCAAACTTCCTTCCTAGATGTTAAGACTATACCATAAAATATCCCTAATGTAGTTTTCAACATTTCTGTTTATCTCCCTGGGGATAAAAGAACCTGCTGTTTCCAAGTGTCAGATTTTATACTGTGTTGCAGCGAGTTATTTTTATTTATCTTCCATTCTATGTTTTTCTGAGGCATATACAAAAGTAATCTTCAAAGCGTTATTTGCACTATTTCAAATTTTTTTTTTTTGTATTTAAGCCTTGGTTTGAAGAATATCTGGAAAAAAAAAACAAACATATATAGATCATGTCCTGGACATTGTACTCAGACTGTACACATCTAATGGATTTTTCATCATTTTTCTTCACCTTTTGGAAGACAAAAGAAGCCTGTCGTTCTAAATCAGATTTTAAATGGTACTGTTGAGAACAGATGATGTCTGGGTCACGTTTTAACTACAGCTTCCTTTCTATGTTGTGTAGATAAGAAATATCCAGGTTGTTTCCTGTTTAATTGTCTGCAAAGATTTCTGGATACTGAGATGGCCTAAGGCCAAGTCTCTCCCATGCTTAGGCTCTCCCCAGTCCAGCAGCAGAGACAGAGCTGCCAGCACTCAGGAGAGGAGATGCAGCATCCTGAATGCATGCTACAAAACCTGGTGATGCACACGGTATCCAAATGTCTTCAGCAAAATATATGACTGGTATAATGTCCTTTTGGGATCCTCAGTTATTAAAAGTGACAGATATGTTGCATACAGGTAGGCAGTTCAAACGTCATGTCTGTGAGAAGTTGCTCTTTGGCAAGAGAATCCTCTAAGGACCTCTAGTCCAAGTCCTCCCTAGTCATTTATTTCTCTTACTGAGCATGGGAGATGGGAAAAATCAGACTTTAAAGTCTGATTTAAAGACCCAAACTCAAACCTGAAAACCATATATATGAAAAAGCCCTTCCTACTCCACTTAAATGAACAAAAAAGTATGATACTCTGTTCAGCTCTGGAGTCCCCAACACAAGAAGGACATGGAGCTACTGGAGCGAGTCCAGAGGAGGGCCACGAAGATGATCTGAGGGCTGGAGCACCTCTGCTATGACGACAGGCTGAGTTGGGGCTGTTCAGCCTGGAGAAGAGAAGGCTCTGGGGTGATCTTATAGCAGCTTTCCAGTACCTAAAGGGGGCCTACAGGAAAGCTGGAGAGGGACTTTTTACAAGGGCGTGTAGTGATAGGACAAGGGGTAATGGATTTAAACTGAAAGAGGGGAGATTTCAATTAGATATAAGGAAGAAATTTTTTACATTGAGGGTGGTGAGGCAGTGGAACAGGTTGCCCAGAGAAGTTGTGGATGCCCCACCCCTGGAGGTGTTCAAGGCCAGGTTGGATGAGGCTTCGGGCAACCTGGTGTAGTGGAGGATTTCTCTGCCCATGGCAGAGGGGTTGGAACTAGATGATCTTTAAGGTCCCTTCCAACCCTAACCATTCTATGATTCTATGATTCTATGATTCCTTAAAATTCACATTTCCTTTACAGTCTCAAAGCTGAATTTCCATCAGAAGGTCATTAAAGTAGGAATTGCCCAAATATAAATGCTCTTTTTCTGCTAAGTAGAACTTTTACCTGCTTGTACAACTGAGCCCTGAAAATCTCTTTAACATATATTTAATATGAAGAAGCAGAACTAGTGAAAGCAAAAAAGAATTCCTTTCAGAAGTGCTCATAGATGTATCTAAGAATCCATAAAGGGGTTTATAGCATTAAATTCTAGTCTTTGGCTAGATGTCAAGGTAGAAAATCAGTGCTTAACTGATTCACCAGTGACTTTATTTGAAATCTGAATTAGCAGCATGGATATACCCATGAATAGGTAGATATCTTCACTCATTTATAAGCATGTATTTAAGTGCACATAGTAGAGCTAGAATAAAAACACTGATCTTGTACTTGCTTCTGTAAAGTTGTTTTGGGGAAAAAATAGGACAAAGCAATCTTGGAATTATTTTTAAAATAATAAAAGTAACAAAAGGTGAGAAAATACAGATTTTTCTTCAACAATTGTTAGTGACTGATGTAGTTATTTTAAGCTAAGATATAACACTATCTCTTCATATTTAATCTTTTTATGTACATGTATTTTTACAATTTCACTTTACTGTATAAATATGCGCACATAGTAAGAAGCAGAGTTATTCTAAGTGTTTTCTTTTTCAGTTTTATGAACAGTGCAGATAGAAAAAGACCTTACTAGAAGACTTTATATCAAATGTGGAATTACAACCATATCCTTCGTCTTTGAACTTTGTGAAACACATTAGCACTCACTGCATAGGAGAGTAAGCAGCCGAACTGTGCTTTGTAATAATAAATTATTAAACCGTCCCTTTGCAGCTCTTCCAGATATTGGTGGTAATGATTATCAAGCTTTTTTGTGTTAAGGTTATTTTCCTTCATGAAAATGACTTATTTCTCCTTTGACTTTCAAGCATTTTTATTTTTATGCATTTTGCCAGTTCCATAATTTTTGAAAATTCTCCCTTCATTTGCTATTTTAATCTATGCTATTCCCCACTGTGTCATTGTACTTCTCTCTACTACTGTGCTATGCTGTCCTCAGGCTAACATGAATAGTGTTATGTACATCTCAGAGGTTAGATGCAAATCTAGACTAACATCTTTTTGTGAACATGGCCTGGAACATCTCTCTTATGTCTGTTCAAAATGTTCAGATACTATAAGCTGAGATAACCTTATTGCAGTAGCAGTTGCTACCCTGCAAGATATAGCACATCTTTTCATACTGAAAGGTGGAGCATGTACTTGTATATGTGTTTGTCGGACACTTGCACTCTACAGGCAGTAAAGCTCCCTTTATGAAGTAACTGAAGTCCAGATGCACAGACATTTAGGGACCAAATCCAAATTGATGCTTAGATGCCATGATGGAGAATGCACCAATGGTTGTTGTTACACGAAAAGGATTGAGAACCAGTCATTTCAAACACACTGAATCCACGAACGGGTAAAATCAATGTCTGGTCTTAATTAAGAAGTATTGTTGAACTGTTTGCTTCTGTGGTTTCTATCAAATGTAGTAATTCATAGATTCATGTGGACTAAAAGATCCAAACACAATTCACAGCAAAGCATGTCATTCAATCTCCAAAGCGAGGGAAATGGCAGGACAGGCTGTGCCACGAAAGAAGGGGAGCTGGGAGCAAGAATGGCAGCAAGACACATGGAGCAGTGGTCTCACCTGCAGGTGAGCTGAACCAGGAAAATCAAGGTCAGAATCAGGTCTGGAAACAGCCATCAGGGCTAGTCTCAGACCAGTGATCATCCAGCAAGTCTACTGTGATGAGTCAAGGTCACACCAGAAATTCATATCCAGGTCTGGGCCAGAGAGGTAGAGGACCAGGTACAAATGTACCTGTCACAGCTGTGATGTAGCTCAAGTGAGGACCAAGCCAGAAATCCTCTGACTAAAATCAGATCCTAGGGAAGAGGAGATTAAGACCCTTGCTTCTAGCTCACTTCCCAACAGCTCTTCTCAGTGAAGGTGCTGACTTTGGCCTCATCCAGCTGAAGTTCTTAATTTACCTTAACTAAACTCACAGAACAGGAGGTGCATTTGAGACTCTGTTAGGAAGAGTTTTAGACTCTGTCAGGAAGAATTTTAACCTATGTCAAATCAACAAATTGTTTATTAAATCACAGGAGATCATGACAAGTCTAGAGAGTGTCATTAGTACATCTGAAGAAGACCAATACTTATTTTAATTAAGAAGCGCAGTCAGAGGAACTCCTGGATGAAAGTGAATAAATGAACATTGAGATAAGACATTAAATCTGCCTGAACTCCCCAGAAGAACTGAAGGGAGAACAGGTTAAATGAGCTAACAAGCTCTCCAGGATGAGTATCTCAGAGTAGTCCCTGACGGCTAAGTCCTGAAATATGTTCTGTGAGAGAAAGGACATTCCTTCTCATGGATGGGTGCTTTTATCAGAGTCTCCAAATAGAAATGCAGCATAAGGCACAAAACTGAAATCGTGATTGCCATCTTATAAGAATCAGAGGGCAAATCAACTGAAGTAAAAGAGAGGGAGAGAGATATTTTTCTGAAGTAATCTTGACATAATCAGATCGAATGTGTGGTTTTTTGGTTTTTTTTTTTTGTTGCTATTCATCTGTGTCTTTATACAATTTGTTACTCTGTCATCTATCCTAGCTGGTATGAATAAATGTTCTTATTTACATTTTCTCTTAAGCTGGGTGTCATTTAATGTTCTTCACTTCAGGGATGTGAGGACTAACTTGGGACACAACAGCAAGTACAAGCAAAACAAGCACTCAAGTAGCCACTGTATACCTTTCTCTGTAACAAAAACTGGGAGTGATCACCAATGTTAATTTCATGCACCAGAAAATTGCCTTCACAGGGATAAAAATATGTATAATTTTTTATCGGATTTTTTTAATCACTAAGAAGGTTCTGAGATTCACCCATGAAGAGTGTAAAGTACCTTTTTTTATTAAAAAAATAGAAATAGAATCATTTTATTTTCAGTAATAATTTCATTATAATAGCGAATGTATCTTCTTTGCAATGGGTTTTTCATCTTGTCTTGGCTACTCACTTACATTGTAACAATTCCAGAGAGTAATTAAGTGCACATTCTCCTATATTTTCTGAAGACGTAGGGATCACAGAGAAAAATTTGATCCATCTTCAAAAGCTGACCCACTTCTGCACCTGTAATTACTTTATCTCAACAAAAGTAAAACAATTAGAATATTCAATGGAATGTAGGATTGTGTGAGGCAGTAGAGGAGTGACGTTCTTAAAAACCCATTCGAATCTTTTAGAACATATGAATAGTGTCATCTCAGTCCAAAAAAATGTTCTAGCTCCATTCAAAATAATGAGGAAAACAATACATGCAGAATGAGTTTGGATTCATGTAACAAATAATGTTTGAATTTCATGGTAAATCCTACTTTTTTTTTTTTCGCTCAAGAATAATCTCACATGAAAAATAGGAGCAAGTCAAAGGGTTAATTGTTTTGTAAAGTTGTGAAATCCTATTCAGAGCTTAACCTTCAGCAATTCAGTAATGGCATCACTGTTTTTTTTCCCAAGATTTCTCCCTATTGGTGACATACCGACATCCGGTTAGAAAATTGATACAATACAATTTGAGTTACATGCTGAATTACAAATAACCACTGCAATATCAGTACACAAAGTAAACTATTCACAACTGGTTTGTGGAGTTTCAGAAAATGCAAAGAAAGAAAAAGAATCAAATATACATTCTAGGCTCTAAAAAGAATTAATGCATCTCTGGATATGCTACAAGTATTATGTAAAAATTCTTCAGTTTATATTAACATAAGCATAAAAGAATCCAAATTTACAAATTTATGGCTTTGTTGTGGGTTAGGCCGATCCGGCAACTAAACCCCAGTAAAATGGAGAGGAGAAAAATGTAATAAAGAGCTGAGGATCGAGACAGGAACAGAGGAGCACCCACCAACCACGGTCCCGGGCAAAAGAGGCTTTTTTTCTTAATGCAAAACTATTTATTAACAGCTACCTACAAAGAGAAAAGCAAACAAAAATGGTTACTTAAGAGGATAACAAGAAAACAAGGCCAGGTCTTAAAAACAACACCACTCCCTGCCTTTTCCTCCTCTTCCCGGCTCTACCTCCTCCCCCCGGCGGCGCACGGAGCAGGGAATGGGGGAGTGCAGGTCAGTTCATTCCAAGTTGTTACTGCCGCTTCTCTTAAAGGAAAAGGAGTCCTTACACCATTGTCCCTTGATCCAGTGGATCCCCTACTCAAGGCGAAAGCGTGAATCCTGCCCGCTAGGAGGCAAATCCTTACCCCATCGGATTTGCCCAAGTGCGGGCTTTACCAGTCCTGGACCTTTAAGGAGCTGTAGCCACTCGCTCTGGCGTGGGTCATCAACAAACTTTAAATGCGCTCCGGCGTGGGTCGTCATATCGACCTTAAATGCACCTCCGTACAGACTTAGATGCGTAAATGCAAAATGCGCCTCGACCTGTGCCCATGATTCACAATAGTCTCAGGCTCAGGCATCTCCTTTAACAAAGCACCTCCCCATTGGCAGGGGTCATCCCACGGACTCTAGATGCGTACCGTGCTCAGGCTCTGGCATCTCTTCTCAACGTGGGTCCTCCACGGGCTGCGAGTGGGTCTCTGCTTGCTCCACCGAGGACTGTTTGCAAAAGGGGCTGCTGGCAAGAGGGACTCAGCCGCGGCACACGCTGTTCTGTCCCATCTTCACTGACCTCTTATCTGTGTGGCCGTTTCTCTTAGATCTCAGTCCTTTCTGGGTGAACTCGGCCCGGTGGGCACCCCGTGAGCGGGGCTCTCCCCGAGTTCCCCAAGTGCCTCCGCCGCCGCCATCCTCGACGGGGCGGGCATCTGCACGGAGTGGGCACAGGCCCGGCCCAGCCGGGAGCCGGGAGCGGGGCCGTGTCCCCCTCCCTTCTCCTTGCTCCTGGGCACAGGCACACCTTTCCGGTTCCTTTGTCCGACGTAAATAGGGCAATTCGCAGAGGCGCCGATTGGCTCAAGCCCCGAGGGGGATGGGAGTCCGGTGTGATGGGCAGCTTCTGCCACCCGGACCTCCCCCCCCACTTCAAACCATAACAGGCTTATACAGGGTTAAATTATAATGGATACTGAGGAAGAACAAATTTGTTCCAGTGAAAAATTAACATAATGTGATATGCTCTTCTACTATGTTGTGCTCTTCTTCTGTGTACATGCAGAAATGTAGCTAATGCTACTCCTTGGCATCAGCGTCTCATCAAGGCTGGAGCAGAGGCACATAGCCACATACTTGCCTCTTAGTCTTGTATGTGATTATTTACACTTGCTAGTGTGTACTAGATAGTAGTATTTTCAAACAGTTTATGTTGTGAATTGAAACCTTCTTTGCATTAATGTTTCTGCTGTTCAACAAAGACAATTCCAGGAAATATATTAGTTATTTGAATTTTTAAGCCACCTTAAACAATTATATTTCCTCCTATTGGTTAAAGTCTATTTGCCTTGACTAGACATCATTTATGTTGTGTGACTAGACATGCAAATTTTTGGTTTCGTTCATTAGTTTAAATGAAAAAGTAGTTTTAAGCAAGAAAATAACAATAGTGAACCTTCAACAACTTTTCAGATGAATAAACAATAGTGGTAAAATTAAGGAAAATTTCTTTTGAGAATCACAATTCTGAGCATGTGCAAACAATGCTAAGTCTAAAGCACATACTAAGAGGTTATTTTAAATTTGGAAGATGATAGACAAGCCGATAGCTCCTACTTAAACATTCAGAACCATCAACATAATGTTCTGTATCTCATTTTCTATCTCAAAAACATAATATACATCTAAATGAAAATAAACAGACAAACATTTACCAAAAAAGGAGGGGAAATGTCTGGAACTTTACTGGCCTTTATTACCAGTGATGTCACTGAAAAACAGTTGGTTTATGGATCTGTCAGAATATGCAAGATTTAGGAAAAACATATTCAGAAGAGCAGACAGTTATATGTTCAAGAAGTTATTCTCAGCTCAGTCTTATAATTCTGTTCCAAGAGAGTGGGACATACTCTGATCTCAGGGGCATCAGTATGTATACAGAGTAACTGCGCTTTGCTCAGTGCTTCTATGCCCAGTTTACACTGGTATTACTGTAAGTCTTGGAGTGTGATTCTTATCTTGCATAATGTGTCAAATATAAAATTTGTAAAACCAAATTTCAAAGCCATGAAGAAAGCCAAGCTGATCTCAGCAATATGTGTTAAATGAACTCAGCAATCAAACTGTGAAACGTATTTAACATATGGTGAATTCATCTTCTCTGAATTTTCTTTCCCCAGTCTGGGAGACGATTTTTCCATCAGCTCTGGTGCAGTTGATTTACTATAGACTTCTACAGATATATGCATAATGGCGAGGTTTTTCTTCTGTTCCATGCTATGTTTACAATCTTAATAGAAACATATTATCACATATATGCCAGAAAGAAAGCTAAGAAACAGTAATGTGACATATTACTGTGGGATACATTCAGTCATATAACTTGAGCCCTGTGAGGGCATTAATCTGGGCTCTTCAATCAAATGTCTCTAGGCCTAATTTTACCTCTATAACCAGTTGTAATGCGGTGATTCATAAATGTTTAATTTTTTTATTTGCAGTAATTATCTTTCGATATTCTCATAGGCCCCACAGAATTTGGAAATGTGGCAAAACCTCTTTCTCCTGATGACTGAATCTCTAAACATAATCCTAATCTAGTCCAATAGTGGCCCTATCCACAGCCTCTCAAAATTAAGCTATTCTTTGTAACTTGATTATCCAAATTAGTCTTGCGGGCTTTGCAGAGCACAGAAATAAATCAGAGTCTTTGTCCCCAAACTGTAAGCTGTTTCCAACATTTAACATACTCTTAACAGTAACCTACTGTCATAGCTGCACCCTAAAACATAGCCCACAATAAAGTCTTTACAATGTCAAACAGTGATCCTTAATTTAGCCTTTGCTAAACTTATTCTCTCTCTTTTGCTCCAAGGCTAAATGTATTGTACCCACAATACTGACTATGACCTCAGTGACTCATTCAGGAACAAAGACTGAACCGCTACTTACCTTTCACCACCTGCAAAGCCAGTTTCATGATCTGGCTACTGTATAACGATGAACTGAGGTTTTCATGCAGTTGTGTGTGTGTGTACGCACTCATCTGTTCTTAAAACCAGTCTGTCTCCATTCCTAATAGTCAACTGCTGATAAACTCCCAGTCAGGAAATGGCATTAAACAGTTCCCAGTTAGGGGCTGCCAGCACATCCCATCCTGACTCTAGAGGTTTAGCAGGGTGACGACAGCGTCTGCTGACCAAACTAATTTTGAATGCAAAACTCACTCTAGCCTCAATATTTACTCTGCGATTCATCCTAATCTAGTATCGATATTAACATGTCCACTGAAAGACTTTCTGTACAAATCTGTCAAAACTGTGGAAGAAACCAAATTATTTGGCTCCTCCTGCCAAGGCTATGACACCAGCAGTTCTGAGGGTCATGAGTTGTTAGCTGTGCTAGAGATTGGTTTTAGAGCTGGTGTTTGAATTAGGACTTGAACAAGAGCCCTGTTTGTTGCTAGCTCAGGGTTCATGGGATCCAATTTAAACTCTGGAAACTGTGCTAGCAACTCCAATGCATTAGGGCCTTCCCTTTTACTCCTCGTTCTGCAGGCTCTAGCTACATATTGAATTGGGAATAATTTTTCACCTTTGCAGTTTAAGCCTCAGTTGCCCTTTTATTGCTAGTGACCAACGCTGTTGATGCTACTGAATGCAGTTGCAACAATACATACTCCCACACTGTCTTTAAGGTCTACTGAGTGGCTTGACAGTTGATGATGTAATGTCTTTCCTGCCATTTGGGTACACAAGGGTTTGACATAATCGCAGTTGACATGCTATTGCAGCTGGTTTAGGTGTCTGTAAGCCGTTGCTTCAGGAGTAGTTTTGGAACAGCAGATCCTAGACCCAAATTCCAGTTTACTAGCATGGTAGTGTCATCAACTTCAGTACCTCCATTTCTGGGAGAATAGGAGTTTACCTCATAGATTCTTGATAGTTTTCATCTGCTGCTGTGAGACACATTTGAAATCTTGAACTTTAAATTTTGAGTGTTCGATTTTTCTTCCCAAATGGGAAAGTGAAATTTTTGAAAACTACAACAGAATACAAGGATATTATGAGCTAGTTTTCATCTCTAGTTCCTTTTACACAAATGTCTAACATTTGAAGGACATGAGGACACATTATAGAAATTTGCTTTTCATTTTCTATTTTCAAACAAATTACATCTAATGGGATTTTCATGCTCATAGTTAAATTTTTGAAAAGGTATGGAGCACTGTGTATTTTTTTTAAATCTGAACTCACTTTCTTAGATTTTATAGATCTTATTTCAGAAAGAATGGAGAGACATTAGCTCTGTCTGGCATACGGCGATTCTCATAATAAAAACTACTTCAGGAAAAAAAAAATCCATACAAGTTTTTTTTTATAGACCAGCAAATTAGTGGCTTGCATAGATTCCCCACTCTTAGTTTTCTTACTACCAAGAGGTTTCGGCTTGATTAGTCCTTTTTTTGTTGTTTTACACATGTAATTAACAGAAATAAAGCTCAGAGGGACTCTTAAGGTCATGATTTGATAATCATTACCAAGTCCATAATATTTTCCTCAATGGTTTATGAAACGAAGCTGTCATTTTTGGATGAAGTGCAGTGTATATGTTAGAAAGGCATCTGAACATTGACATAAAGGAAGCAAGGCTGGTGGGAAGATATAATAAGTTTTATTAAATCAGCAGATACACTTGGAAAAAACAGACAAGCTTGCATTTACTGCCTCTTCATTAAAACTTCAAAGAAGAAAAAAGACTTTGAGCAAAATTGTTGCATTGACACTGCTACCCTAATTTAAAGAAAATGACTTCCTGTCTGAATTTGATTGGCTTCAGTTTTCAACTATTGGCTGTCATTGGCTAAACAAAATAGCCTGCTACTCTCAGAGATGTTCTTTGTCAACACTTACAGACTCAAACAAAGTCATTTCATAACATCCTTTTGAAAAGCTACATGAATAAAGATATGAATTTTATTTTTTACTGAAGTACTATTACAGAAAGTTTTCAAATACTAGATCTCACTTCCTGGGTTTGTGCTTAATGCATAATTTCAAACTTTTTTTCCTACCAAAAAGAAAAAAAAAAAGATTGCTTGTATTCCTGAGCACAATTCTCCTGCAGATTGTGTATTCTGAGGGAGACATTACAACAGAGGATTTTATATCCTTTCCTCTCAATAGAAGTGCATAGTTAACTGTGGTCAGTCTCAGAGAGCCTCTGTGACAGGATAACAGCACTTGGTGAGACAGATATTTAGAAAAGACGTTAAGAGGCATAAGCCACCCACAAACTGTTTTGTGGCTGACCTCATAGAAGGGGAGTTCAACACTCACTTCAGTGGGGCTAATATTTAGTTTGAAGATAAGAATAAGTAAAATTGAAATGAAAATTCTGAGTGACATTTTGAAAGATCTGTTTGACAACCTGTGTCTTGTTTATTTTCTCTGATGAGAAAGAACATTATTGTGTAACAGGGAACAATTTCTAAATGTCAATGATTTTTTCTCTTCTTTGGGAACACAGTCAATATCAAACTAGGTTTTAAAAAAAATCCAGTGAATCAAACAGTGTCAGAAATATATTGGGCATAGCTAAACCCAGAAGTTGAATTTCTTATTGTACTTCCAGCAGGCAGAATACATAGAAATAAGCAGACCCACACCTAGAAACAAGGAAAACATTTGCAATTTGAAGTCTTGTGAGTGAAAGAGCTTCGAAAAACGAATAGCAAGACCAGGCATCCAAAAGTAGGCCACTAGACTAGTACTGTAAGTGCAATAAAACTGTTACAGTAGTCACAATAAATAATTCTGATATTCTTTGGTATCATGTACATTCAGAATCAGAACTCTTCTGTTAGGCCTGTGCATTCCCCATGACTGGGCATTGGATCTGTTTACATAAGAAGAAAGCTCATAGTACTACTGTAGCTACACATCTTTGTTATTTCTCTTTTCTGGCATACCTGACTAGATTTTTTTTTTAAATTCTACTTTTGAAATGGATTAAACAAAAATTTAAAAAGCACATAATTTTACTTCCTAGGAGGGCGGAGCTAACGGAAACTCAGATGGAATAGATACTGAGGTCAACATTAAAATAGCTGTGATTTTGAAAAACAAACAACCCCTACAGATTCCCTCTATAGGGAAACTCTTACTCTTAAATGCAATGCTTACCATTACCAAAATTTGATAAGGAAGTAAAAAAAAGGGGTTGCGGGGGGAAAAAAAAAAAAGAAAGAAAAAGTGAACCCAAATCAAAACCTCCTGTGCTATTCTTTCTTAAATATATGTGTAGTTGGTACAGTTAAAAATCATAGAGATTTTACTGCTTTTAGGATGAATAACCAACCTAAAACCAAAAAGTGGACACAGTGATCAATGTTAAAATCCAAACTGATAAATTTCAAAAGGGAAAGCTAAAAAGGATTAACAAGGAGGAAATCTACTTTAAAAATGTTACCTACATTTGCAAGCTCATCAAAAAAATTATTGCTATGAATTAAAAGTTCAGTGCATTAAGGGTGTCAATTTGCTTCAAACTTCATTTTTACTGAAAAACTGGTAATTTAGTAATAAAGATTGTGATAGTCATTATGCCTACATTTTTCATCATATTTTCAATTATTTTTGTTTGTATGGTTTAAATCAGTGTTCACAAAGTAATAGTAATTCACAAATTAATAGTGGTTCACAAATTAATAGTAATTACAGTCTCATTAACAATGGTATGTTAGTAATTACAAGTATGGTCATGGTTAATTACTACCCTTCATTAAACACAACACATCAGGAAACTGTGGAGGGCTTCTGAAGAGCGTATATCCCATCACTGCTACTCAATGACCTAAATCAACCTTAATCCAAAGTCTGCTGCGATGGAGTTTCAGGTCTTCTGTATCTAAGCAATTAGCACAGAAGGAAAAGCACATGTGCAAAGCTGCACACAGACAGACACAGCAAAAATGCTCTTGCAGCACTCATGTGGTGTGAAGGACCCATAGCGAGCTGGCAAGAATTGTGCATGGCTGTGTTAAGCAGAAAAGCTCTTCAGGGAAAGGAGAAAAGGTAGGACTGGGTGAAAGAGTGAAACTGGTAAGCATGACATGTTAATGAGCTGAGTCAGAGCCATCTGAGGTTTGGGGAAGATAATTGCTACTTGAGAGTAAAATGATCATTTTTTTCTGTTCAGGACAATGTTCTTTGGAGCTGCTAGAGAACACTTAGAAAAGCAAAGAAGCCAGCAAAGAATTGAACAAAGTTTTTAGCATCCTGAAGATGAGCTTTTTCAGTTCAACAGCTCACTGATTGTAATCAGCTCTTTTAACCTTAAACAAGCAGAATACCAGATTGGTTTCCAAAAGGGATCTTAACCTGTAAAAACCCAATTATTTTTATGTTGTTTCACCGCTGGTCATTTAGTTCTTGCCAGATAAAAAACTGTACTTCCCCTTTTGCCATCTAGCAATCCAAAAAGCAAGGTGGAAGAAAATTCTGAGATTCTGTCTGCATTAAAGGTCAAGGAGAGGCTGTGTGTGTTTGTTCGTTTTAATTTCCCAGCCAAGTGACTTTCAAGGGTTCAGGTTTCTGAAAAGCTAATGCCTCTGTTGCGTGAAATCTTTTGATGCTCTTGACTAATTTTACATCTCTTCTTTACTGTTTTTCTCTGTCCTCCTTTTCTTTTCTGCTTTTAAAGTCAAAGTAAAGAAAGAGTTTCACCTTACTAGAGTGTCAGCTGAACACAGGTACTGTCAGTTACTAACGTGAGCAATTAAAGAAGCGTTGAATGTCAAAGGAATGTCCTGTGGTCCCTAGGACAGGTGAAAGTGTTATACCTTTTTTTACTGTACCTTGACCAATAATTAGCATTTTTTACCTTCAGTGGCTTTCTAATCAGATTACAGAGTAGCAATTGCATGAGGTGGTATTATATTTGACAACTGTTTTTTTTTAATCTGTCTTGCTTTCTGTCTCTGTACACACATGCACACATATGCATATAGCATTGTTAGCCTAACCCTGTTTCCTTCTATGAAGCATATAAAAACGGATACAATCACAGTGGATTTGACAGACTACTTGGAAAACTCTCACAGGATTCAGCAGCACTGCCTGAACACAAAATAAAACTCTTTTGCAAGCTGTCCTGTCTCTGGACTGACAATAGAAGGTGGGCAATACAGGTCCAGCACCTGCTACCCTTACAACACAGTACAACGAAAGTGAAGAATCAGATGGAGAGCAGCTTTGCCACCTCTTTGTGAAGAAAAAAAAAACCACATCATTTTTCTTCTTTCCTACATATAGCTTCATTATGCACGCTACTACTGTCTCTATTGAAAAGCTGATGATAACTTCAGAGGAAAATTTTCTCCACTGTTTCCTATAAGTCAGCCTCACAGATTTTTCACATGTCTAATAATGGCAAATATGTCCAAAACATATACATATATATAGATGTATGTATTTTAATTAAAGAGAGAGAGAGAGTGCACTCTATTTCACTGATTAAAACACAGCTACAAAAAATGTAGTTCCTTTGGGGGGGGTGGGAAACAGCTGTTCTTGCCATGAATGATTTGCAAGAATTCCCTTTTGAGAACATGAATGGCAGTGAACAGTTTAGCATATCTCTATATGCAGTGCATCAGAGGGGAATGTATAAATTTAAAGAGTATTATACCTGGACATCATGAGGTCTGCATCTCTGTTTCTGGAAAGACTGCAGAGCTGTCAGTAAGGACTTTCTTGTTCCTGTATGTATCAGCTAACACATTGAATAACCATGTTTCTCCACAGTGTTAAGATATTCCAGCAGCAGCAGTAAGGAAAAGGTGTTTGAGAGAGATCTGCTGTTTAATCCTGTGGGGTTTAGAAGGCCACTTTTTGCAACAATAGTTGAAGCTGTTATAATTCTGCAGGTAGATTTTACTGGACACTATTTTTTATGAACTAATGAACTTAAAATGTGAAAAACTTACAGCATGAGGCAGAGAGGATTACCTGTCCTTGGTCTTTGCTGCTGACTTTCAGCTTCATAACTTTCTCTAAATATGGCATTTCTGGGGAAAAAATGAAGGTGATTTGGGGTGGTTTTAGCAATAGAAAGAAGAAGAATGCAAAGAGATCAAAGGGAATATGTATGTTATTTTTTTGTTTGTTTGACTTGCAAAACTTTATACTTAAGAATGAAAGGTAGGTTTGATTCAACAAAAGAACTCATGTATTGTAATGATGAATGTCAATATGCCAGCCACTATCACTTTTCTTCCACGTCTACAATCTATAGTCTTGTCCAGTTTTCCTAAACAAGGGTAAAGGAAATCAGATACCTCAGAATAGAATCCAAAGCAACAAGAAAGGTAACAGAGAATTGATAAACTAACAGAAAAGAAGCACAGGAAAAAAGGTGTTTCCGCTGTTTCAGTGTCCGTCTTTTATCTATGATAGGTAGCTCTGTTTCCTTGTCTTTTATCCAAGCAAGCTCAACTTGTTTTTTAAATACAGGAGAAAAAGAGATCTTAATTTAGCCTCTTTCAGTTAATTGAAAAGCAGTGAAAGCAGCCCATCATGAGGCAGCAAAAATGGTTATGTGCTCCTGCTCTAAAAAAAAACTTACAGGGAGGGAAAATCTCTCAGGGAGAACCATAATCTAAAAAACCAGATTTTTTTTTTTTGAGGGGATGCGTGAGCCTTTTATCTCTCTTATTAGTTATCTCACCTTGCAGAAGAATAATAGCAACCTGTCCATATTATTTTATTTAGATGCTCACCCAGAGAGAGAAAGGTATTACTCCTAAAACTGTTTCTGTATTTCACATCAAACTATCATTGCAAACATTCTTTGGCATAGGGATCATAATATAGCTCTTTCCATCAGATATGTCTTTTTGCAGAACTGGAGAGTTATATTCTAATATTCAATACAATATATTTATTGAATATATTCAATGCAATTTGATTTTGTAGAAATCACAGGATAGGCAAAGAGCAGCTCAAACCCTCATCGAAAGGCTGCATCTAGTCTCTCCTTGTGAAAGAGATGTTGTAGATTTATTAAATCTAGTAAAAGATTTGATAAACAACCACCAACTGTCCTAAAAGATCAGTAAGGATCTCAGGTTTAAATATCTTCTCTAAATGTTTTAATAATTTGACTTTTTTATTGAAAGTTGTTGCTCACCAGCCTGGGCTGCGGCACCAGGGACGCTGTTGCATCTTCTGCAGCCAGGAGGAAATGGCCTGCCTCTTGTGGGCAGGATAGGTACCTTGAGTTGAGTAGTTAATTAGTAGTTCATTATCTCAACTCAGTCCAGCTGGATAAGAATGATTAGTGCCATAATTCCCCCTTTTTGTTTTACCATTTTTTCTGTTTTCACAAAGGCTTTATGGGTGAGCAGAGACCCGGCCCATTCATCCAACTCCAGCACGCTTCCCTCCCGCGAATACCACGTTGGGGCTTGCAGCTTTACCTTCTTCTCTGAAGGACTCTCGCTCGAGCTCCCGGCTCCGGCTCTTTTGGCTCGGGCTCCTTTGCAGCCAGGGCTCTCGGCTCGGCGAGGGAGTCGGGGCTTCCCAGGGCTTCATCGATGTATCACGTTGGGGTCACCAGTTGTTGCAGCTGGAAGGCTTCAGGCGGCTCCAAGCAGACCAATGTTCTAATGCGAAGGCTTTAGGCTCTACTCTAAGGAAGGCCCACACTCCTCCAAGGCTCAGGAAGAAATGCCTCCCTTTAGGAGTAAACGCCCTGCCTTAAATAGTCAGGAGTCACATGGTTTGCTAGATGTATCTCCCATGGTATTGCTGAAAAATCTCCCTGCTTGATTTAAACTAATCTTAAAACAAAAAGGGGGAATTGTGGAGAAACCTTTTGGCTGCTGCAGCATCCTGTGAAAGTTCTTTCCCTATGCAGGCTAACTAAGAAACACCTGTAGCTCGTTACACTGGGAAAGTTACCTTGAAACAGGTGCTGTAGCATTCAGCCAATCACTCTGGGAGATGGATGGTGAAGTGACCAATAGCCTTGACCCATCTAGCAAACCATGTGACTCCTGACTATTTAAGGCAGGGCGTTTACTCCTAAAGGGAGGCATTTCCTCCTGAGCCTTGGAGGAGTGTGGGCCTTTCTTAGAGTAGAGCCTAAAGCCTTTGCATTAGAACATTGGTCTGCTTGGAGCCACCTGAAGCCTTCCAGCTGCGACAACAGCTACTCCAGTTATTCTGAATATGAACATGATGTCAGTTTATGATGTCACTTTGTTGGTGGAATCAGATCACACTGAGGTTTTTAGATCCAAGTAGGTGGATTAGTAAGGGAGTTAAGAACCCTGCTAAGACAGGTACAGAATTGATTAGCACTCTAGAGAACAGTTTTTGACACCAACAGAATAGGAAATATCACTGCTGAACTAGTCAAATAGTTTTCTAAGTTTGCCCTCCAGGACCTGGAAGAAAGTTAAGTTCCTAATTCTCCCTGTCTTATTCTTTTGGTGCTCGTATGTCAGTGTTAGATAGCAGAGGAATGATTTTTCAACGTAAAATGGTGGTCTCCATTTACTGCACCTTTGTTTGCACTGCAGAGCAGTCTCAGAACACAAAAGCTGAATTCCTTTCAGATGAAACTCAACTGTACTTCCAAGGAGAGCACTCAGTGGGCTTGCAATTGCTAATAGGTATTCAGATAAGACCTGAATAGAGCTAGTATGAAATAAACCCTTTGAAATAGTTTAATGCAGGTGTCATGTCCTCCACTTGAATTGGTTTCATCCTTGAAACTTGCTTCTACTATAGCACACTAGTTGCTAATGTGGACATAATCTTTCCAAATACCAGATCAGAATTTTTGTATCATCCGCAACACTCCCAGCATTACCACATGAAGTGCAGTGTGATAAAAGAATAGAATAGTTTGAGTTGGAATAGACAAGGATGTCTTGAGGACGGTATCAAAGGCTTTGGACAAGCCCAGGTAGATGATGTCAGTTTCTCTTCTCTTACCCACCAATGCTGTAACCCCGTCGTAAAAGGCCACCAAATTTGTCAGGGATGATTTGCTCTTAGTGAAGCCATGTTGACTGTCACCAATCACCTCCTTGTTTTCTATGTGCCTTAGCATAGTCACCAGGAGGATCTGCTCCGTGATCTTGCTGGGCACAGATGTTGAGACTGACAGGCCTGTAGTTCCCTGGGTCTTTCTTTTTTCCCTTTTTGAAAACGGGGCCTATGTTTCACGTTTCCAGTTGGTAGGAACTTCACTGGACTGCCATGACTTCTCAAATATGATGGATAGTGTCTTAGCAACTTAATTTGTCAGTTCCCTCACGACCTGCAGATGCATCACATCAGGTGCCATGGACTTGATTTTTTCTATAGATTTTACCAAATATCATGTGTTCCTAAATTTGGCATAAATTTTATCCACTTGCTTCTAAATAGAAAGGAATATTGCTTTTTTGGGTTACTTAAGTATACAATCATTTAGACTTTGTATTACTTGCATATACTGAGGTATTTTATATTCTCTGTATCACCGACATTAGTTATCTCTAGGATTGCATAGACATGATCTAGTTGGACCTGTTTTGAGCAAGGGTTTGCACTAGATGGCTTCTAGAGGTCCTGTCTAACGTAAATTATGCTATGATGCTATGATTTTGTGGCATAGCAACATCTGTCTCGGTTGTATATAAGATTTAGAGTAACAACTGTATTTATAGCATGATTTTCCTGTTATAAAGTACAGGAATATCTACTATTTTGTGCTTTATTTTTTCCTTAATGCAATTAAAATAATGGACATCTCATCAAACTTGAGCTGAACATATTGATTACTCACATTGTGTGGAGTAATAAGCAATTAAGAAAGGAAGAGTCTACAAAGAAGCCGAAGTACAATGATTTGAATTGCTGAAACAATTTTAGACTGACTTTTTAACATTTGTTAATATAGAAAGAGCAGTATAAAATAACATAAAAATGTAGGTAGCTTTGTTCAGAAATGTCATCAGTGAAGTTGTAATAATTGTGTACTGGAAATTATCTCTAGCACAGAAATAAAATGTATTGAAATTGTTTAATAAGTCAGAATAAATGTAGCTTTTCTAAGGCTTACTCATGGAATAACATGTATGTGTTAAACTCATCCATGCTGACTGCACTAACATTTTTGTACAGTTTCAAACTACCTCAAGTTGTAAGGATACACTGTTAATATGCCTTCAACAGTCAGCTGTATATTTTTTGGAATAAATGTCCGATTTCATTCATATAGGAAAAATTAATAAAGCACATTTTCAATAAAATGTGAAAGAGCTACATGTGCAATTCCTATTAACAGTGGTAGAGTTTTACAACAACTTTCTTGCTCACTTTGCTAAAGCATACGTCTTCCAGTAAAAATTTAAATGAGAATAAAAATACAGTTAAAAGAGATAAAGTGGGCGGGCAAATACATACTTGTTTTCTGAAAGGTTCCTGCTGCCATCGGTAGTGTCAGTCCTTGTTGGTTCTGACACAGGGTGTACAGCTGGATAGTGATGACCACAGCTGAGCACTCTGAGATCCACAGAACAATGGACTGCTATGGTATATCAGTTCATCTGTTCTGATAAAAGAGTAGAATGTGTTTAATTGAAGAAAACAAGAATTGTGACTTCCCAGTGACCCTCTGATGTTAGTGACTACTTTAGAAGACCAGATACAATAGTCATTTCTCTGCTTTCTTTTATGGTATTCCTATTAAAAAAAAAAAAAAAAAAGAAATCACTTGAAATCCTGCAAACCCTTGCATATATGCATACCAAATGCCTGATTGCCATCTGTGTCCCTAACAAAGCACAAAACATTAAAACACTGAAGAATTTAGTTAGTAATATTAGTTTTTAGGTCAACCACATAACTGTTTAACTATTTAAAAACTGTTTCTCCAAGATACTATGTTGCCTTTGACAACCCAATATTGTTCCTTCAGTTGTAATACTGAAGTGTCCAACAATATTAAGGTTCTTGTTTATTCCTTGGCAGGAGATTAGCTGGAAAAGGTCAGTCAATATGAAAGAGCAGTGAAGCTATTTTCTTTTTTGACTACAAATTTATGAAGTGAGCCTTGCTGGAAGGCTAGTCCCCATGATTTAGGAGCTAGTTTGGGACAGTTGGTGATATAAAAAGCCAAACACTAGGTGTTTCTCCATATGCACTTCATATTTTACTTACCTTGTTTTTCCCTTTAATCTCCAAGAAAAGTTATCTAGCCTGAAAGGTATTCGCTGTTCATCTGGGAGAAATCAGAACTGAACTCATTTAGAGAGTGATATTACCCTGTGAAGCTTGACAGTGTGACAGGGCAGGTGGGCACCCACTGTGTTTGCACAATAAGAATCTAAAATAGGAGACTCTTCATTTTCTTTGAGTATGTTTCCCTTAGGGGAGATGCAGAAAACTGGGATTTTTTAATATTTTTTTTCCTAAGGTTGCTTAGACTGGGATCTGGTTGCAGGTTTGAGAGAGGCATCTGCATCAAAATGTAACTTCGATGAGCTGTAGATTTAGAATATATGCCATATAAGCCGTATCTTTAGCCCGAAAAGCATTCAGTTACTATGCTAAAATAAAATTGCCATAAGCTTCAAGAAAAACAGCTAGCCTATACATGTTTATACATCCTGTTTCAGCCCTAAATAAACATAGTTTAAAGATGTACCAGGAACAGTTTAACGATGAAAAACAATTGCCTGTGACTGAGTACATTCACTTTAAAGATTTCTAATTTGCTGAATATTTGCCTACATTTTTTTGTCCAATTTCATTATGTATAGTTGGGCTTTTAGTTTGCATTCCTTTCTCATCATAGCTTACTCACACAGACTGGCACTTTTAATTATTTTCCTTTGTATAGCTCTCTGAAATATAGTACTTGGAAGGGAAAAGATTTCAGTTATTCAAATAGTTATTGTAACGGCTATAAAATCTGGAAAAAAGCCACATCTTTTTTACTGCAGCTGACACACTGCATTGATCTAGCAGGAAATCTGTCCATTACTGAGACAGATGGGGGAGCTCTGGGACTCAGTTTAACATGGTTGCAGCTACTGAGGATGCTGATACCGTACACTGACAATAGCTGCAGTCTGAAAAGCAGAGTTTACATGCCTGAAATAAATTGTTTTGATTAGAACCTTTAGGAAAGAAAGTCATAAGGTACAGTTTTATTGACTACTTGCCAAACAACACAGACCTGTGCTCTGTAAGCTTGTTTTGCTCTTGTAAGTCAAGCACCAACTGGGCTCTTATTTTCTAAGGTTATGGACTTACAGCATAATACATTATCATTTACTCTGAATTATTACACAGACAGTACAATGGGAAACAGAATGCACATTCAGTTCTAAGTGCATTTGACCTTAGGAAAAATATTTTTTAAGGATACTGTGCATTTATCTATCTTCCACGGATATATAAGAAATTTGCTATGGAGAAAAATGTTTTCAAGACAAAAAAGTCACATATAAACCAAATATGTGGCATTCATGAAGGAAAGCAAAATATTAACATTCCTAATTATTAGCAAACATTAACTATTTTGTCATAGAATCTGTTTTTTTAGGTGTCATTTCAGGTTTTAATTCTGCTGAGGGTTGCAGTCCACAGTATTTGTGGCATAATGCTATTGTGATCACCTAACTGGAACTGCAACAATTGTTGTGCAAGGCACAGCTATGATTTTCTTCCCCTGAGTAAGATCTATATAATACATTATCACTAAAGGCAATATTTGTTGCATTGTTTTAGAAATTAGTATGTACAGGTACCAGTATGTCCATTTATCATTGTCTGTTCTGGTCTAATGCATTTAAATATTTAGTCTGATAGCTAAAACAGAGCACGTCAAATTTTGCATTATGTTGTACCACTCTAATGATAGAGTTCTGGCTTGTTTATTGCCACTTCGCTTTTTTAAATCAACAGCTTCCTCTGCAGATGACTTTTATTTTAGATTTCTCTTTTTTTTTAAGGCATAGTAATTTGAATAATAATAAAAAAGTGAGTTCATTAACTGAATCCTCCATAAACAACAATGTAGCTTCATGAATTTCCAAGTCTGATACAATATCAAGCTGCTGTCTCATGCCCAGCTACTTTAGCATATTCATTCATATTATTATTGACTGTAAAAGCTAGACAGCTTTTAAGTCTTCCTACAACGAACATTACTAGAGTTGTTTCATATTTTATTTCCCACTTAGCTGAGACAATGCTTATTGTCATGGCAGAACCTGAGTGTAACAAAGAATAGATTTCAGCGTATTCGTATCCCTTTTCTCGGCTACAAGGATGTTGATTGACACTTACATGACAAAAGTAACAAATGACACGGTGGTTCAGAGTGAGTTCAATCCAGCTGCTTGAGAGCCCTCTGCAGAACAAAACTCCTGCATCGTATCATCTGAAAAGTCTGTTCCTCGGTTAGCCATGCTAATGAGAAAGCTTCCTGTCCTTCATACACCAGTAAATCTACACCTACATATCAGTAACAAGATCTAGACTAGCACCTACGTATTTAAAAGTGGTTAATTATTTGACTGGGGCTCCATTGTTTGTTTGTTCAATAGGATTCCATTTCAATAGGACCAGATTTTGCAAGTTATCACTCCTTAAAAATAGTACTGTTTCAGGTCTCCCCATTGTTAAGTCAGCTTGTGTCTTAAGCAATCATATTGCCGGGAAAACAGGCAACTTATTCAGGCTCCTGAATCACCTGTGAAGTAGCCTTTCTCCATTGACTGTGTACGAGAACCTTAGTGAATTATCTATATATAGTTTGTGTGAATACTTCGCTTCAAACGCTCAATCATAGCAAAGCATATTCCATTTTTTTACCTAATTTGATGAACTCTGAACAGATCATTACTTCTCATGAGTGAAATCTTGGTGTCACAATAGATAGTACTGTGAAAGTGTTGTCTCAGTCAAAAAAAAAGGAAACCAAATTTTATGATTTGTTAGGAGTAGAATAGAAAATAAAATAGAAAGTATCACCATGCCTCTGTGTGAACATAATTATTGCGCGAAGCTCAAAAAAAAAAAAAAAAGCTAACAAACAACTTGACTAATAGAAGGGTCATAAAAATAAAAGCACAAGTCAACTTCCATATAAGGAAAAAACAAACAAACAAACAAAGAAGACCTAGGCTCTTAATATTGTGATAGAGATAACAGAGAGTAGAAGGGATAGATTTCTGTGATTTTCTGAGTGGCAAGAGATAAGTAAATGGGACTAGCTGTTCGTAGTATCTTCCAAAAAAAGGGGTCTCTTTCCAAAAAAGAGATTTTTTCCTTATGTTCTACGTAGCATTTTGTTCTATGATCCGGTGAACTTGCTGCTTTTCAGGGTAGACATAATAACATTAAAGAGAAAAGGGACATTTTCGCCGAAAGGCCATTTTAATTTTCTTGTTTACACAAAAGTAAATCAAACTGAAAGATACAAATTGTTCATCGCATTTGGCAAACGTAATAGTGTCTTGTGTGGATTCAACACACTGCTGAAAAACCATGGGTAACCAGGGAACACGTCATTTGCTTATGTCAGAGTTAGTTCCCCTCCTTTCGTGTTGAAGCCAGCAACACATCAGTTAGTTGGCTAGTGCTGTCAGCTGCTGCCAGTTGTCTTGGATCCTAATTGACCATTTCCAATTTCTTTGTGGAATTAAAGCCAGAAGACTTGGTGAGAGAGTATCTCACTAATGCCACATGTCTAAAGATACTGGTTATTCTAGATTCCAGGGACAAGATGTGGTTCCAAAGTATTTTCCATTGCTTTTCCACTGCAATTTTCCATTGTGATATCCCATTGTTTTTGTAAAGCTGGGATTTGGCATATCACGTAGATTCCATACGAACATGCTTGAACTGAAGTCACTTTAAAACTAATTGCAATGTGTTTAACTAGCTATGTATATTTTTTGCAATTCTATACAATAAATAGATGAAGAAAACATAATATGGGATAACTACATTTTACAAACTTTGATCACATTGTAGTATTCTTTTGGAATATGTTGTCTTGCCAAAAGGTAAAAGGACCATATGATCATCTAGAAGGCAACATATGCAAACAAATATGATAGCAAGTACAAACATATGTTTAATCTTCCCACTTCATCAATATAGAAAGCTCAAGAGTTTTTGTCCACACAAGCCAACAAATCTTAAGGTTTAAACTGTGTTTCTGTTACTCTCTTTCTTAGTTCCATAGTTATATATCTCACAAAAAGCTGTACAGCATTATTTATTTTTAAATAACTTACAGAAAAGGTTCTACTGAGAGTAAAACTAGATGCATCCAGTCAAACTAAAAATTGATTAAAAGTGCCTGAAAATGCACTAAATTTGTTCACTGGGTTTTATGCATTTTGCAGGATCCATTAATATTGAAATGAGGTAAATTGTTCTGAGTTTTGACAAGCTATGGGAGACAGGCACCAATCATCTGAGTGGACTACACAGTGGGTCATTTAAAAGCTGTACTGGGACAGTTTTGGTTTGGTTTGGTTTGGGGTTTTTTTGTTGGTTTTTTTTTTTTTTTTTCTAAACCAAAAACTTCTTAGAACTAAAGACCATAAGTAACTGTTAGTTCAGCCAGTATAATCCTCTGTATATCACAGGTGCTTAAGTTTTACTCAAGGACCCTATCCTGTGTTCTTCAATTTGTATTTGGCTAATGCTTCCTGTTCAGGAAGTTAGTTAGTCTTTATTTAAATACACAAAGAGACAGCAAATCTTCCACGCCTCTAATAATTTGTCCCAGTAGTTAATTAGGCATACTGTTAAATCTGTGTGCTTTATTTCTTATCTGAATATAGTTAAGTTCTTGCTTCAAGACATTATTTTTATTATGCTTTTCCCCTCTAGATTAAACAGCCCTTAAGTGGCACCTATTTTCTTCCTGTGAAGCTACTTACACAGTGTAACAAAATCAATTCTCAGTTGTTGCCTTTTTAAGAGCAAGATACATTAAGTGGTTTTATTTGCTCACATTATAGCATTTTCTACAGATTTAGAGTGTTTATGGCCCTTTTTTTTTAAAAAAAAAAAAGTGACTTCTAATAAGGATATTCCAAAATTCATGTGACCTATGCCGTATATAATTAATTTAGATCTTTGGTCCCTACTCCATCTTCTCAGGGATTGTGTTAAGGTTTTTTATTTACTCTTTTTGAAGAGTACTCATTCCCGAGACTTGTGTTGTCTTGCTTTTCTTTCATTATTTCCTTTCAGAAACTACCATTTCCATGAATGACCTATATTGGTTTCCCTGAGGGAGAAAGATGCAGCCTCTGGGAAGAGTTTCTCTATAACCTTTGTTTAGATATCACTTGCATTTGCTCCTCTTCCACTTCATCTTCATAAGATAAGAGCTCAAAGCCTGTGTCTACTTTAGCAAATGGTGTGGCACAAGAGGAATGGATCTTTGGGGTGAAAGAGTTGGTGCTGAGTGTCCAATATTTACACTATTTGGTGGTGTTGGCTTTACAGTTTTGGTCTGTGGCTCAAATGCCTATTAGCTCTTGTGGTACATCAGGCACACTCCTAATGCCTGTCTTTTGGCTTAGAGTCAACAGAAGGAAATCCAGTGTGAACGGCATGAGATCTCGTATATAATATTAAGCAGAGCATCAGAGCATGATATCGAGATGATAAAATTTACTTTGAAAGCACACTGCCCATGTGAACTAAAACACAGATATAAACATTCCTTAGAGTTTCTGGGTCACTCTTCCAAACACAATGTTATCTGGAATAATTCATTTATCATTAGTGCTTAAACTTTTTGTCTCTATTTTGGATTTCCTTTTTTTTTTTTTTAATATTTATTTTGATAATTTAATTTTGGAAAAAATCAAAATGATGCATTATTTCAAAATCAAAAGTTGAAATCTTTCCGTTGGGAAAAAATCATATGAAAAGATTAATTTTGTTCAGCTCTTCATTATAGTATTCTTAAATCCACTTGTTAAAATTAAATAGAACAGATTTGTGAATATGTTGTTTGACCACAAAATCATGTTACTCAGTGAAAAAAGAAAAATTACAAACAACATATCATTTGAGCAATCCTTCCTAATGACAACTTCTTCCTCATTCACTACTACTTAAATATAAATTCACAGCACAACCTAAGGGAGGGAACAAAATCAAACTTATGCTGAAGTCACCTGTGCCAATATGTAACAAACTCTAATCTTACCTTACTTACGATAAGGAATCACAGGGAAAACAATTGGATAAGGAAGAAGAGAGGAAGGTGAAGCCATTAGTGAGCAGATAAAGTGAACAATATTTTATCTTAACAATTTGTTAGCAGTTGCCCAATTTGAGGATGAACTATGGCTAATTTTTCATAACTATTGCAATGCAACAATTTATTTGAAAACTATTTCTGACTGTATCCTGTGAGGGAAATAATGTTTTGGTTTATATAAAGTGTTGTTTTAATCAATGTTAATTAAAATATGATACTAGTAAAGTGTCTAATATTTCTCTAGTGATCTTATTCATCTGCTCTCTGAGGGCATAGAGAGATATCAGATTTTTAATTGCTGCTTAACATGTTTTCTCATGAAGAGTGGAATGCTCTTACACAAAATCTTTTTTTTTTATAGCACAGTCTGACAAATAAGCAGTCTGAGTCTATGCAGTCTCCTTCTATGTAAGGTGTTTGCTGCCGGGAGTAATACCCGTACCATTGGAGGTAATTCTTTCAGCCAATCCTTAGGAAAAAAAGGATTTCTAGTAGTGGTCCACGGAATTATAGTCTGCACAATGAAAATAAATTAAATAAATTTAATTTTGTCTACACTTTTTATCTGAAATATTGCAAACTAGAAGAATATGTAGAAAAAAAAACACATCCAGAAAACCAAAAGTTTTAGAACTAGATTCTCTTTGTCTTCTTTATCTATAGTTGGAAGTTTATATGAACCATGAATCCACTAACATACTTTAGACATACAGTGTCAAAAGGTAGCAGCACATTTATATATTATAGAATGATTTGATAGATGAAACTAATGGACAGGTGAATCAGTTCTCCACTAATGTTCTCTTCATAAATGAGTGAGAACACTACTTTCGTTGGAGGATGTAGTGGAGATGGCTGAAGAGAACTTCTGAATGGAGTTGACAAAAATTGTTGATTTACCAGTTTAATGGTTGAACTGAAGTGTAAGAGTTTAAAAAACCAAAACAACAATGTATCTCATTGTACAACGATTTTTTTGAAGAATTGAGAAAGAAACAAATGAAATGTTAAAAGCATTTTAAAAAGTATTTTTGTTAACCTTTGTTTCCTTTGAATGGAAAGAAATAAAAGGGATAATAATGGATACTGTTCTGATTGCAGTTGAAGGAGGGACCTCATTTGCATAGGACTGGAAAGTTATCTAAGTGGTAATCATAAATCTAACTTAATACCACACAGTACTAAGTCATAGTTACAGACATACAGTCATAGTTATAGCTCAGTTTATGTTTGTGAACACAATGCAGGTTAATATATTTCACTATAGAACAGAAATTATTATGTGCACATTTCTTCTTTATAAAAGTCTTTCAGTTACTTTTTTTCAGAACAAAAGCATTTTTTTTTCTCAAGATGCTCCATACAGTTTGACATAGTCTCACATTCTCGTAGAAAACTGTTTCAGTATTAGAAGCAGTCAAGTATGGAAAGAATGGAAAATAGATGCATTTTCTTGTTTTGGCTGATTTGTTTAGAAACAAAACACATGAAAAATGAGGCTATTTTTCTGATCTTATGAGGCTCAGTTACCATCCATGAGAAAAAAAATCTGAGACTATAGAATCTAATGATATTGTTTAGGAATCAATTTACACAATTTGTTTTGAACCTTACTCAGTATACAACTCTACTCTCTTTTATACAAAAAAATTCTACAAAGTCTAAGTTGCATCCACAAAGGAAAAAAAAACACAAAAAAGAACTGCAAACAATCAACCACCATGGCCACCAAAAATCTCACAAAAAAAAAAAATCTTGTGGAATATATCTTTCAAAAACATTTCTCAACAATCAGTCAATTCCATATCAATATTGTGTTCACCTTTAGTGTCAGAATAAGGACTAACTTTGTGCAAACACTAGTAAGTAAAACATTAACAGCAATATGTAGATAATAATTTTATTTCTTCAGTCTTCCAGTATGTTTTTTTCACAGATGATATAATATTCCATAATTAAACACCTCTGTTATACAGCAGAGTCCACTTTCTTCCTTCCAGATGGATTTTGTGAATCTAATCTATATAAAGGAATCACACTGGGGGTTTTTTGGATATATTAATGCTATTGAGTTATTCCTTAAAACTACGGAGTTGCTGGCTTATTCTTCAGAAATTATCCGGTTCTTCTTTCAGAATTTACAGTTCCCTTACTGGAATGTTATTAGATCATAAACTTGAATTTGATGTCATGAAAACAGAAGCACTTAAAAATACTGTGTCAGGTTTTATCTAGCTGGCTGTATCACAGTGCATTAAATGAAGATCTGACCTGCAGTTCTCACTCTGAAAAGCTACCTTTTGAGTGTTTCAAACTGTGTGCCTATTCTTTCTGCAAAACAAATGAGATGGTTTCTTACACATTCCAACAAAAATAATTATTTTTTTATAGAACACAGGAAAGAATGGAACAGTCAAACAACTACTAAGGTTAAGGGAATATCTGAATTGAAGTCTTAATTTTGCCTTCGGACATTTGATCATAATCTCCATTGTAACAGTTGAATAATATGAGGGCAGCATTGGTCCTATAAGATTAATGTATTCTGGCAAATTAAATTAGTGTAGTATCATTTGTTTCCTTGTTTCTAGTTATCAGATTACAGAATATGTCACTTGTCATCAGCACTTTCCTCTCAGTCCTTGTCCATAAAACTGGATTTGCTAACTTCTTAACATGGAATTTACTTTTTTCCCTGAAAGTATATCATGTTATTGATATTATAAAAGAGGTCCAATTTTCTTACATCTAATTTTATAATATAGGGAAGAAAACAAAGTCATCAAATCATGCGAATTAATCTTAATAAGCTAAATGGATGTCAAGGTGTACTGTTCAGTGCTACTGCCTCCTACAATTATTGTGATAAAGACCAATAAAGAAGATGTGTGTGTGCCCTCAGGGAGGCGTTGTCTCTTCAGGAGATGAGGAATATAATATCATTCATATACTTTCTTTAGATGAAACTTTAATCTATGAGGAGTTTCTGCCACTCTTAAAATATAGCAATAATTAGCAATAGCAATGCGAGATATGTGCCATAGCCTGGTCTAATTATTAAGGTCATTGCAAGCTTTATAAGTGACTTCACAGCTTGCAGAATTAGAGTCTTTTTAAAAATACTTCTGAACTGAAACTTATTACTAACATGATACAAGACACAGCTGGACTGCCTGTCTTAAGTCTTAAAACAACTTTGTGACTGGGAGGGAACCAGGCACCTTCTCCAGATAACATAAGGAGGGACTGAACCTAGCAGACATGAACCCATGTGAAGAAGCAAGGCATATCCAGTATTCCAGGCATACAGGAATGGTAATTTATAAGAATAATGCTAAAGGAGCATAGGAAGATTGAGCTAAGGGGGCCCCCTGGACCAGTAAATCCAATTGCCTGCTACTATATCTATCCATTCCACACCTTGTAACTTGCAGTTACAGGGAGTTTGGTGTCTTTTCCACCCTGGGAGGCTGCTGCAGAACCTGGAGCTGGAATGATCAGGCCAACCTCTTCTCATAAGTAGACCTTGAATTCGATGATGTTTCTTTAGCGCTTCTTCGATCTTGGTCACATTTACATTCATCCTTGTGTAACATGATCTTTTAGAACCATACAGAGTATTCAGCTTATGATCTCTTAATAACTTTCCTGAGTCGTGCTCTTACTAGATGTTGTTGTATTTGCCTTTTCTATAATTACATCATAGTGGCAGGTCATAGCCATGCTGTGAATGAGTGTTACATCCACATCCTTCTTCCATTGAGTCTTTTCCAGCTAACAAGTTCTTGGTTATAGAAGTTTTGTCCTTTGTAGGTTCTCTCATATCCATCCCCCAATATATGACACTGTATTTTGTGTTATTGAATTTTGTATGACAAATGAGAGGTCTGAGAAGGCACTGGTCTACAACTCCTAGTCCAAACTGATGTGCTGGAGCCAAGGAGTACAAAAGGTTAAGCTTCTATTCATAGGATAAAACTTAACAATGTACTCACAACTTTTAAAATGCCCATCACCTTCTTGTCTCAACTGTAGATGGTAGGAAAAAAACAGTAGTCTATTCCTTTAAGTGTAAATGTATGAATAAGGAAGAGGATGTGAAAAATCACAGAAGTTTACAGATCACCATTTTATAACATTCCACTCTAAGAAAGCTATTTTCCAAAATGGAATATGCAGAATTACACTTGAAGTGTATTAAGCTATGTTAAAATGCGGTGTTCACTTTCAATATGAATAGATACAAGCATTTGTAAGTATGTTATGATCTATGTATTTTGGAAGTAGGAAAGTTATTTGCTCTTTCAGCAATAGGTGTCCTATATAACAGCACAGGTTAGGATTTGTTAGCCAATTTACTCATTTTTAAATGAGTCTGTCATTACCTTTTTAAAAAAGAAATCGTGTAACAGAAAACATCTATAAAACTCTGACTTCATTTCTGCTTTTTCTGTGGAATTACAAAACGCTAAATGGCTCATGAGGGTGAACCCTAGCAAATAGAATCCTGATGTTCACTTTCTTATTATGCAACATGACTGTGAAAATGTCCCAATAGGTGTAAGAGGGAAATGGAATGAGGTGATAAATAATTTATAACTAGAGAAAACTAATCAGAACTCCTCAATTCCCATTGTCCCCATACAGGTGCTCAATTACTTCCTCAAAGAGGCCAAAAGACCAATAACCTGACGTCTGGGATATAAATGAATTTTATTATTAAGGAAGATATTAAAACTTATATAAGTACACTAAAGTAGCTAATCTAAATTCGGTACAGATTTTCTAACAACCTTTCATGTCCCCTTCCTGATGGAGCTTCATGCACAGTGGTGAGTCTTGCTAGAGCAATCTGCTGATCTTTTGTGTAAATCAATGATTTCACCTTTGTCACAGTCAATTTTCATGCAGTCTCTGCGTTTTTTTCAGTATTATTTTCAAAATATGTTTAGTCCTTTAAAGAACAAAATTTTCTATATACATATAAAGAAATGCAAACAAAAAAGTATCAGTGCTTCATACAAGTCCATCTTCTGAATCCACTATTCCAACTACAACAACCTATGCAAGAATAACCATGCATAATTTACATAAAGAGTGTGCATTTAACATCTGTATATCAGATGTAGAGCTGACTTATTTGTAAACGGACTAAATATGATTAAGGATGAGAAAGAAATGTTTGATTAGAGGCAGCAAGGCTGGTTAGAATACTTTCATTAATTTTTTTTCTGTTTTGTTGGGGTTTTTTTTAAACCTTAATAAAAGAAATAATAGTAATTGTCATCCTCATGTTTTGTCAAGTCATTCTTTAGCCCTCAATCTCCCTCTGGAAACAACAGCAGGTATACAATAAACAGATGTTCTTCAAGGCAAACTTTTTCATCAGAAAGCACAGTTTCCTAGTCGAATTGTGGCTGGTCATTCTCAATGCTCCACAACCTTCTTTGCCCTTTTGCAATTCACTTAAAATGCTTTGATATTGTACCTTTGCAGTCAAACAAGAAGAAGAAATGCTAGATATTTATCTTATTGGGGCGTATGACAGAGTGAAGACAGGGCTAAAATAACATATTGATGAGTTGTACAGATATTGTGTCCTGGGTAATAATGCTCCAAGAGCGAAAATGAGAAGTGTTTCTAAATAGGAGCAAAAAACCAACAACATGTAGTTGACTTCTTACACACCCAAACATGAACAAGCAGAAGTTACTCCCAATTACATGGGAGTACAAATTTCAAATTGCCTATGTGATTTCTAAGATTTTGAAAACAAAATAAACTTATAATGGTAAATTAAACTTACCAATAAATACTGCTCTTCAGAAACTGCAACCGAAGTAGGTAATACTTACTGAATGTGGTCTGTGTTCTGTGATCCTCCGTACTGGTTTCCCTAATGTATTATTATTTACTATGTTTCACTTCAAACACTACAATCTCTTCCCAAGATACAGCTTTCATAAAATCACGTGTTTACCTAGGTGAGTTTCACAAAAAGGATATGATAAAAAGTCAGAAGTACTCTCACTGAATTTGCACTCAGTGAATCGCTAAAGATCTTGCAGATTCTGCTCCTGCCTCAATGTCTTTTACTATTTCTTCCTAACTCTTGTTCAGCTTTATCCAAGATACTTTTGTAGCTTATAACAATTCAATGACTCAATTTATCTCCTCCTTTCAGTTCTGTCTTACCTTTTAGCAGTCTTTGATTTGATTTTATTTCAGATATTCAACGTCACATACAAAAGACTCAATTAACTTATTATTTTAGTACTGATAACAATGACTCTGTACTCAGAAATTATACATGTAAAATAATAAAATGTTTCTTGGTTTCTTAAGATAGCACTTTCTATATTCTTAAATAGATGTGGAATGGCCCATCTGACAGGCAATAGAAGCCTTTCCTGGAGAGCCACTACATAACACTTCTTTTATTATTGACAACCAAATGCACACTACTTTAAACAGTATTCATTTCCAGTAAAACATAATTTGGGTGTAGCATACTAATGTATGGATCTTTTATGCTACATTCTTAGACAAGGACAAAATGATATAAAAACTTTACAACTTTCAGAGATATGAACTTCCATTGTATTTGTATAAGGCAGTTGTGTCCCATCCCAAACAGGTGCATTCCCATCTGTCATTTTGAACCAAGTTTGTGGGATTTATCTACTTCATCCAAATACTTTAACCCTGAGACATTTAGCCTGCCGAAAATTGTTCTTCTCTGCCATGATTGTTGACCTTGTAACATTTAAACAAAAGTAAAAAAAATACAGAACAACCCAGTAATTTAATGTAGAACACATATATTTAACAAATTAATTCAAAGCATCAATTTCTTTCTCTCTTCCAGTTTTTAAATCAGCTTGTATTCCTTGCCCTTGAGAAAAGCAAAGATACAAGCACATGCACCTCCAACAATGTTCCCTGGCTTTGATGCTAACAATCAATCATCCTTGATCAAACTGTAAAATCTTAAAATAAAACCCAAACTTCACTGTTAGTTTCACCTTGCTTTATAGATACACTTGGGAGAACAATATGAGTGTATCTATGTCTATGTATCTATATTTTTTTACCCTTTTCATAGCTCTTAAAACCCAAACATTGTCAGGCTTGGAAAGTCTCTACTTTGTGTTCTGGAAAAAACTATGAAGAACAGCATAACAAATCACTAATTGGCATCAAAATTCAAAGCCTAGTTTGACAAAACTAAAGAGACCCATATATTTGGATAAGGATTTAGTTTTCTCACTAACATAGCTACTAAATGTTTCAGATTTACTCTGTCTTTAATTGAATATGCTCCAAATCTTTCTGCTTTCAAATATTTTGAGACTTTCTTCACACAGAGAAACATTAGCTATGCTGCATCTATTTTGTCACACTGCAGACAAGATGCACATAAAACAAATCAAACCACTAATATTGTTACACCTTTTTTTAAGATGGTTTTTATTTTGTTGTGCTTCTCTCACTCTTCACTGTATATATTCTGTGTGCCTCACAACTGCCTAGGGAGAGGGAACTGATTGCAAAGGTACTGATAGTCAAGTTCTTTGTTCCGGGTTTTGTTGTTGTGTTTTGTTTTGTTTTATTTTGGTTTTTTTAACCCGGAAAATGTCTGTTGTTTTCCACTTGGTTATAAGCATTCACATTTTTGAAATAGTTTTAACATAATTTTCTGAAAGTTTGAATTTCTCAAACTAATATTAACTTTAGCAAATCTTTCTATAGTGGGAGGAAACTTTCTGGTAACAGTCTCAAATGGATAAAACTCATAGTCGTGCTACTTCGAAGAGCAAATGAACTCCAGCTGAAATCAGAATGTTCTCTTGTAAATGGGATGCATAAACTCTTGCAAATTCAGGGTATGTGAGCACCAATGACTTTAACAAGCCCAAGAGCAGCAGGGGATTCCCTAATATCTCTCCACAAGTTGGAATAATCACACAGTGCTCATTTTTAGAAGCTGAATTTTCTAAATAGAAGCTGTTTTGGTCATTAGACCTTGAGTTTAAAGTACAGAGTCACCGTAAGACCATCAGAAGCAGCTGAAAGTACTCTGCATGACCTAGAAATACATGTAAGATGAATTATCTAACATATCAGTGAAGAACTACCATTACACATCAAGCTCAAAAACACATTATAAGGGTAAATATTCTACTTATCTTTTGATCAAAGACTTAAACTGAATAAAATAATTATCTCTACTTGTCCTTCAGTTGGCATTAGCTTACAACAATCCTTCTTTCCTGCTCCCTATGAAAATGAAACAAAAGACACCCCCCACCCTATAAGCCTGTGTGGTGAAGGATATCAATTAAATAATGAGTGAATTCAGCAGTCAAATCATAATCATATATGGCTGATCTTTCTGCTGCATACTATTGGCAATAATGATGAACAAGCTTAAATATGCAGGTGACCGGTTTTTTGGTGAATAAAACATCACGAGCTCATGTCCTATTTTCCTCCTTGTTCCTTTACTTTCTCCCTTTCCAATCTCTTCCCAACCCAGGAAACCTCCCCTCTCTGGTAGTCGTCAATCAATCTTGATTACTTCCACAAGAAGAGTATGTGGGTGTGAAACCAGAAAGAAGAAAAGAAAAAGCTGTAACAGCGAAAAGACATACATAATCGATTTGCGAAACAATAGTAAATTGATAGTATTTTTATATGAACAATAAGTACAGCACCCTCTCCAGCACTGACTTGGCGTTCTTATCTTCCTAACAACATTTCCTTGGCACTTTGTGTCCCTCTCTGGTATATTGTACTTATAGTTCAGTGTCCATCCTTTGATATGCTTTGAAAACCAATCCTGCAAACGAATTCCCAGGTAAAGATTACCATTGTTTAAATGAGCTGTTTCTGCCTCCCACTGTTACTAGCCACCATTCAACCTTCACAGCTTTGCTCTGAAGCAAATAATGTGAACAAGAATCTCCCTTTTCCTCCATAAATATTATTCCCTCTGTGAAAATTAATTGTGAATATGAATACACAGTCACACATGCGCATGTTGTATGACTATGCATATGTATGTGTGAGTATGTACACATGTGTATACATACACAATTTTGACAGCAGATATAGTCATTATGCAAATGTTCAGTTTCTCCTGACACCCATTAACGTTGGGGCAACATCTTGCAATGTTTTATTTTTGTAGTGTCTCATTGAAGAACCTGAAGCTAAGCCACCATGATGGATCTGGGGTGACTCCTTAATTCAGCTGTGGCAAGTTCCGTAGGTTGGTGGAGAAGGAATGCATTTGGCCTTATTTTTTCCCCGTTTCTTCAGTACTGTCCAGTTTCATTTCTCAGTTACTCAACTAATTAGGTTATGATTATTTTTTCCCCCTCAGATCCTGGAATTTAATCACAGAAAGAGATAATTTTACCATGCCTCCTCCAACTTGTTTTTAAAAGAATTTTAATTAAAAAGAATAAAATGCCCCAGAGACAGCAAGAGAGAGAATATGAAGAATATACATTAAGGAAAGCTCCTTGCCCGTGTAGCTCCTTGTCCATCAATTCACCAGTAGATGGAAGCAGAGAAGCTCTTCCTCCACAATTTGCAGATAACCGGGATGTTTGATTTTCCTTTTAAGAAAATCCTTATCGAACGATCAAATGAGTGAACAATATTGAGACAGTATATTTTCATTTTGATTCTTATCTGATACAAAGTTATATGACATCACACAGAACAAAAGGTACTTTTTTATTTGAACAGAAATATTTTCTTCTAGAGTGTATTCAGTATTTAAAATTATCATTATTTCTTTTTATCTCATTGAACAGTTTTCAAAGATTCAATATTCATCACTCCATGTACTTACAGTACTAAAATTAAATACTTACAATTAGTCATAGTTAAAGTAAATCCCAAACCAGATATGAGGTATTGCTGGACGACATTAATAGGATGGAGTTTCATTTCACATACTGGTGTAGTGACTCTATCAGTTATGTGGAATAAAACCAAATTCTTTGTGGGGCATTCAGTCAGAACACAAGCAAACACATACTAAATTTTCATGTCCAAACTGCAAAAACTAACATACAAAATTAGAACAACCTTGCAACATACCTACAACACTAATAAAATCAACCTCTTTCAGAATAAAGCCTTGACTTACAGTCTACTGAAATGCAAAGAAAACTTCTAGTGAATCTAAAGTTATTAAGTTCCTGTCAAGAAATAAATTCCACAAGTTTCTTCATGCTCTATTCCTTTGCATATTCAGGACATTATTTACATTTATTGCAATTATGGTATCAAGGAATTTTTACATACAGATGAAGAATTGAATATGCTAGTATACTGGAAACCACTGATGGAATGATATTAGCCTCTTCTTTTCAGAAGAACATTGTCCATTCAGCTTTCTGAAAGATATCATCTAAGGCAAAGTTGTTCTCTAAAATTGAACTATGTTATAGGTTAAGAACATCCTCTGTTTTATTTTTCTTCCTCTATTTGGAAATATATACTTGTAATTCTAGCTTTCAGTTGCCTGTTACTTGTTTTTGTTGTTAGTGCAACATTAAGATGAGCAAGTAAAGTGTTCACCCCTGTTGGTGTTCTTATTCCTGCCCATCTGGGAACACAGTGGACAATATGTAAGTACACTGAGCCCTTTTTGAAAGCAGAAGAGCTGGAGACTTTACTTTGTTTAATAGATGCTCACATTTTGCAGAGCTCTGCAAAATAAGGAGAAAGAACCTCAGGGATCTCACATTGCCTTAATGTGCAGTGAATCAGTGGTGTAGCTCATATTAACTCTCATATATTGTGCATCACTGAGAGAAGAGAGTCCTAAATTCTCGTGCAATGTGAATATTTTGCACTGGCCTTTCTCATATGTCAGGGGACAACATTATCCATTGGACCAGGTCATAACTGCCTAATTCTCTAAGGCTTTATGCACTCGTGTAGTATCTCAGCACCTCCTGCATAAAATAAATTGTGTTAATAATTGCATGCATTTCCAACGGGTAAGACTTTTTAAGACATTGTCTAGCAGTATGAACCTATGGTAAAGGTAAATAAATGAATAATTTAATATGAAAATTTTTAGTAGCTAGTCATTTACACGGCCTTTGGCAATTTTATTTTAGTTTTATGAAGCTAGTATAAATCTTTAAACAACACCTAGTATCTCCTTCTTTTTCTAAAACTGAGATATTCACTGAGTCATAATAAGAGGAAAAGAACTGCAGTTACTTTTACATCTTCATACTTGTGCCCAGGCCATCAACTCACAAGAGGTTTAAGTACTTGTTCTAAGTTTGCTGTCTTCTTACTATCTAAGGAGTCAGGGCTAATACTTGAATTCAGACATTAGTACAGCCTCCAACAGATGTATTTTCCATCCAAAGACTTCTGTTGGAACAACAGAAGAGGGGAAACATAAATTTTCCTTAATCATCCTAAGATAGTAGTTTGCACTTCCTGCACTACAGATGATTTCTGGAGTGCAAAGTGAGGCTGCCTGCATATTCTTAAGCACCTGGGCATACAATCATAGATATTATTCATATATTTCCACTGAAACTGTGTTAAACAAAGTAAATAAAGCCACATAGTCATATCAAAAAGCAAACGTTAAATATAAAAACAAACTGTGAGAGGCTTTGTGATCAGCAATTTTTCCAAGCTTATTTTCAGAAATATGGTTCTTGAATCACAATGAATAGCTCTGATGCTTGCTGGAAATAAGTGGTTATTCTTCATTATTTTGTCCATCATTCCCTGAGCATGAATTCATACTGAGAACTTTGGTTTACGGATAGACATATTCTTCTGTACTTTTCTAGTTTGAAATAATATTATTTAACACAATAATGTCTTTTTGTTCAGTTTAGAACTTTCTGAAAAGTATTGGCCTCAAAATCTCTTCTATCCACATTTCTTTGTATGGGAATTGAACAAATAGTAGGACTTCCAGTTCAGGGGCAGGGTAGGGCAGGGCAGGGCAAGGCAGGGCAGGGCAGGGAAGATTTTCATCTTGGGCTGAGAATTTTAGCTTCTACTCATTTGCATACACAGTTATCAACAACTTTAATGAGAACTCAGTATTTAGATTCCCTTTACAAATTGTAAAATCTTAAACTGAAGTTCCACTTTAATCATATTACCCCTGTTTGATACTTTGTCAAATGAGCTCAGGTTCTTAAATACCAGAATGCCAAGATATCAAGTACAGACAGACATAAAGGAAACACATATGGCATGAAGTAGGAACTGGGCATATGGAAATCCTAATTAAACCAGGCAAGTGAAAAAGTAACAGCTGGAGAAAGAGAAAAAAGATCAGTACTGTTCTTTGGGAAACTGAGTTTCAAATCTGATTGGATAAAGCAAAGACTGAACCTGGGCTTCCTATTTCCATTAAGTCACTCCTCAAAACTACATCAGTAAATAAAATCTGAATGCCTGCGTAGTAAGGGGATGACTAAACCATCCAATTTTGATGCTGGCAAACATCAAATATCAACTGTAGTAAATTTGTCATCAATCTGCTGAAGTATTTAAATGTCAAGACTGAGTACCTTATTAATATTTTTAATATACCTGCTCATAGAATTTGTTGTTCTTTCCATTTGCTTCTCACGTTTACAAACAAATGTATTTAATTTCTCATATCTATATTATTGGGATACTGTAAACATTGTACATGTACACATGGCTAAACATTTTTTGTATATTTAAATGTATTATAGAGGCTTCGGGGGTTCAATTATACTTTTAATATTTTTGAATTTTAATATCGTTGTATATTGATATCAAAGGAATACAAAGAAAGAGGTGTCACAAATTATTTCAGTTACATCATCTAACAAAATCTCTCAACGTCCAGTTTCTCCAGCATTCCCTAAGGCATACTACCAAATTGATATGTACTTAAACACAAACCCCACCCTTCTGACTTTGAGTTGTTTCATTTAAGTATTAATTCCAGTAACCAATAAAATATTTGAAAGAGATAATAGCAACTATTTTCAAAAGGTATTTCTCCATGGTTGAATACATTATCCTTCTTAGAAAAAAGTTGTCCTTCAAAAATACCTTAAGAAAAAGTAAGATGTCCTTTATTGATTTAATTTTCAAAGTGCTTTTTTCTTCCTTTGAAGGGTTTGGATTCTTGTACCCTATTATTACTTTTGAAAATAATCTTCCTTCAGTGTATGGTTGGATATGATTTGTAATTTCACTTTACTACAAACTGACTCTGACAATGTTTCTATTTGTGTAAAAAACTTTATGTAGTGATCATCTGAATTTACTACCTTTATTCTTTCAAGTTCTTTCTGAGTTTATTTTTTTTGTTGTTTTCAAGGAGTTGTTTCTTGTCAAGATAAGAAAAAAAAAGTGGAAATAGCTGCCAGAATTATTTCAGCATAATAATAACTTTAAAATAACAGAATAAAATGAACCATATTATATGTTCAGTGCAATTAAGAAGATAATTTCCCAGTAGCTAAATAGGCAATTTTTGTTTGCTTTTATTCTTTTTTAAATTATTTAAATTAAATTAAAATAAAAACTACAAATGTGAAAAACAGTGTATTTTCTCTCTGATCCTTCGTCTTGAAGAGGGATACCACTAGAAAAATTCTCTCACAAACAAACATGCACAAAATATATTTACAGAATGTATTAAATCCATTACTTTTTTTTTTTTTTTAGTTTCTTGCTTTTTTCTTGTAATGCCAGGAGCTTGATAAAGATCTTTTTCCCACTGATTCCTGACATAGAAATACAATGTAGGCTCTGGAATGTAAAGCAAGTAAAAGTTATGTGCTGTGGAAGACCTGAGGCCTGACCAAATTAATAGCACAGCTGGATCTTTTACAAGTTCTAAGAAAACTGGATGACACATTGCATATGCACCATGTCTTGATTTCTCCCGGCAGGACACAAGTAAACTCTGCGATTCTTCACTGGATGCCTTCCAAGTTCAGAAGTATACTGAGGAGAGCCTAGTGACACTGATGGAAGCATTTCTGTGTAGAAAAGCAATACAAGGTAAGGCTAAGAGATTTTGAAAGATTCAAATGATTGCTAAAGGATAGTATCACTGGAAAATGACAGCACTCATCTCAGCTCTCTCTGCGGAGAGTGCACCAACATAATTTCTGCTTCTTTTTTTTTCTTTTTTAGAGCACGGTCCATGATCAATTTGAATATTCAGAATAAATCGCTGCTGAAGCATTTGCAGAAAGGAATGGTGGAATGGTTTCAGCCTTTAGCTTGAAATATGCAGACTCTGTAAATCCTCTGATAATCAGTTCAGTTTCCTAGGGTAAATAAAAATTGCATTATGTAATGATGTTAAGAAATTCTTTCATATAAGATGGAGATCTAAGAACTCTGTACAGAATAAGCATTCTACAGGTGTTTTTTCTTCTGACAAAATGATTTTTCTCTAAGTATTTGCTCTCTGAATTTCTGATACTTGTCTGAAATCTTTATTCATATTGAAAATATTAAATCATTTCATAGAACAATATTAGTCCCTTTTAGTTCAAGTTTTGGGATTTCTTTCTGGTTTATGTTTTATTAGAAATCTAAGACCAAGTCTTCACTTAAATAATATAGAAGCAGAACTTTTCAAATAGATATTTTCATATTTTTTTTCTTGCCATAAGAGAGTGAACTCTGTATGTACTTTTCTATATATGACCTTCTTGAAGTATGTCAATGTGATACAGATTTCTAGATGTTGTAGAAATGGCATGAATAAATAACTGGGACAAAATAATACAATTTTAAAATAATAACTGTTTGAAAATTACATTCTAGATAATATTCTCAGTAATACACTCACTAGTATCAATTATAAACTCAAGACACTATTCTTCATGTTCAGAAACAATAAGTATTTCCACATTAAGTACTCACATACTTTCAATACCTTTCAATTCAAGTTAAAACGGCGAGAAATAAATGAGTGGTTTTTTTACTGGTTTATGTTTTTACTTTTGCTTTCTTTTCAGAAAATAGAGAAATATTTCATACTGCGGCTCCTTTTGATGCTTGTATTGAATTTTTGATGATACTTACAGCCTTGCAGTTTTTCTTGACAATAAGGAAGAAGTCAATGGGGTGGAAACTGGCTATATTATTAACATGATGCTCTTGGAATAAAGCTAATATAACAAAACAGATAATCCTTCTCCATCAATATCAATCTGGTATCAATGGACACTACAATATTTGTGATGTAAGTACTGACTCCACTTAAAATGCAGAGAAGAAAATAAAACTTTCTGTCATTCACTTGTACTCCCCTAAAAGGGAGAACCTAAAGATAATTACCAGTGTCTGAAACTTATAGCATAGTATACACTTAAAATAGGATAATAAATGCTACTAAAAAGAGCAATGCAAGCAAAGCCTTCAGCTTTTCAGAATATCTGAAAGTTTCTAAGTACCTCTGGAAACTCAACAGACTCTTTTACACACCCTCAGTCTCCCATTGCTTTTTCTCAAAGCCTCTTGTTTAATATTCCTCTCTATCTTCTTCCCTTACAGCCATAGAGTTCATCTTTGCCTACATTTTTGAATGCATGAAAAAAATCTGACTTTGTGAAATAAAAGCTGAGGACTAATTAGACTATATCCAGATGATCTCTCTTTATTACAGAGGTTATTACTGAGACAATAAGTTTGGTCAGAATCAGTCTTGTGGTGAAATATCCATTATATTATATGGAATAAAGTGTCTAGCATCATTTAATAGCTATCTGAGAAGGATTTTTAAGGATGCCTTTATTTTTCTCTGACACAATGGTGTTACTACCTAATCCCAAAATACATTTAGCTATGCAATAAAAAGTATAGAATTTTCTGTTGGAATAATATCTGTTAAGGGCTAAGTTTATCATAACTAACATTGTCAACTAAAATTACGGTTCTAGAAGAAAAAAAAATAATTAAAGCTTTAGCTAGGCTTCATATGTTAAAATATATTCCTTTCCTTTGAGTTACATCAGGTATTAGTAAAACTAATCAGTTACGTTCCAGAGAAAACTGCAAACTGAAAAAGTATTTTCAGATATGTGAGATAGTCAGAAGATAAATATTTAGATAACTATCAAATTGGCATTTTCATTCATCTACTGCACACAAGCACATATGTGCAGAAACATAAATATAGAAGCAGAACTTTCATGTTCTTACTTGCATAAACATACATAATAGAATCTGTAAATGGTAACTAAGAGAGAGAAAGAGGGCCTCAATACTCCCAGATGCAACTCAGTCCTGCAGGTTGTTAGGGAGGCTAACGAAAATTATAATTCATTGGCAATAAAATATAAGTAAGCCAGTTAAAATGTCGATTGGTACTATATAATTGCATCGTAAACTGTATATTGGTGATTTTGGCATACACCAACAGACTTAAAATCAGATGAAATGAAATTACATGTAAGTTTCTCTAAGCTTCACCAGATTTCTAATTTAAGTTAGAAGATATGTCTATCACCTGTATTTGTTTCATTTAATACTCATTTACAGTAGGAGTTTTATTCCATTAAGTAGCAGAGTATTTATTGAGGGTTGATTCCAATAGACTTAATCAAGGCATATAATTTACACTCACACTGAAATTCTCAATGACCTAAAATTCTTAAAGGCACTGATTCATTTGCTCAGAAATAAAGGTGTAAATATCAAGTGCCATTTGAAACACTTTACAATATGCAAGACAGTGCCATGAGGCTACCAGATACTACGTAGGTCTTGTAGTGGACCCATGTGCCTCTGGCTCAGCAACTGGGGGATTGTTAACATGCCCTCATTGCAAGATCCATCTCAAAAGACATTAGCGACCCATCTGGAACAGGCTGCCCAGAGAGGTTGTGGAGTCTCCTTCTCTGGATATGCTCAAAACCCGCTTGGACATGTTCTTGTGTGATCTAATCTAGGTGGTCCCGCTCCGGCAGGGGGATTGGACTAGATGATCCTTTGAGGATCCCTTCCAATCCCTAACATTCTGTGATTCTGTTATTCTGTGATCTTAAAGCAACTGAATCAGTGTCCAAATTTTTTTTATAATTAAAGAGAGAAAAGTGCCTTTGAAGGTCAAAAGAGGAAATGTCTCCTCTTAATTTAGTTGCCAAATCTTAGATAACAAATTATCCGTTTGGAAGTATTCAAAGACATATCAATATCCACTGACTGCACTAGAACTTAGAAAGTCTGTAGATATAAATTAAATGTCTAGGCAACGCAGAGTGGATCTCAACCTGTGCATTTCCAAAGGAATACTGTAAGCTTTATCACTTTTCATTTTCAGTTGTGTCATTATAGTCTCCAATTGCAAAATAATTGGATGTACTTTTTTGTCTCTCAATAGCAGTTTTCCTCAAACAAAGAAATATTTTATTAAGTTTTACTTTTGCTTTGAGCAGGAATTTTCTGCAGTCTCTTTGATATTGTATCTGTGGGACAATCAGTGAAGAAAATGTCAACACAATAAAGTAACAATAAATTCCCCCCCCCCTCAAATGCTAACTCTTCCAAGTTGAAAAGGCTAGGTAATTTATTTTGACAGATCTCAGAGCAGAACATGACATGTAAGCTTTAGCATTTTGGGAGTAGCCCCTGAAAGAGTCTCAGAAACATCTGCTTCAAAAATAAATTAAGCTCTTCCAGAAAAGTATTATTTTGGTATTATGGTTGATTATGAATCTTTATGATTTGCTTCCCCACATGTTTGCTTCATAACTGAATTACTGAGGACACTGAATTACCTTATTTCTATTATATGTATATATATGATGCACTAATGTACTTTTTCTTCATTTACTGCTTTCTATTCTTTGCAGTGTGCACTTTGAATTCTGAGCGCAATTTGTCCATCCTTACTAAATTCGAACAATTTCATAAAATATTTCTTCTATTTCAGCACAATTACCTGTGGATTAAAGTTCTCCTCTGTGTGGAGAAAAGAATGAGAGAATAATTTGACATTCTTTGTTAAGTGCAATATGATTATCAACTTTGTATGCCTGCTTTTTCTAAGACCTGTGGGAAACAAAATTTAGTTTTTGAAGACGGCAACATGCTATATAAGATATTGTACTATGTGTTTCAAGCTAGACAGTTATATATCATGCACTATAATTTGATGAAATAATGTGAATCTGCAACTCTTCAGAAAAGTTAAGTATTCAGAGTAATTTGTTTTGACTTAAGAGTACTTGCAGGGTGTGTCAGTCCTTTAGTCAGCAATACAATGTATAGATTCCTATTCTGGCTCTAAATGAACCAGAACAAATTCCAAAGTGCAAGGAACACAAATATCCATATGAGTTAATTAACCCTGTCAAAAGGTTATTTATTTATTGTCTTTTTTATCTGATTTGGTACTAAGAAACAGAGTAGTTTACCTGATGTTAATTTATTTAGGATTGTAGAATCATAGAATGCCTTGGGTTGGAAGGAACCTTAAAGATCACCTAGTTCCAACCCCCCTGCCACTGGCAGGGACACCAGGTTGCTCAAAGCCTCATCTAACCTGGCCTTGAACACTTCCAGGGACGGAGCATCCACAACTTCTCCGGGCAACCTGTTCCAGTGCTTCACCACCCTGAGAGTGAAGCATTACTTTTTCTAAGAAATTTCTTTCTTTCTTTTTCTAAGAAATTTCTAATTTCTTTCATTTCTAAGTGAAATACCTCTTTCAGTTTAAAGCCATTGCCCCTTGTCCTATCACTATACACCCTTGTAAAAAGTCCCTCTCCAGCTTTCTTGTGGGCCCCCTTTAGATACTGGAAGGCTGCTATAAGGTCTTCCCAGAACCTTCTCTTCTCCAGGCTAAACAAATCCAACTCTCTCAGCTTATCTTCAAAGGAAAGGTCTCCTCTTCTCCCCAGAGCTGAACACAGTATTCCAGGTGGAGTCTCAAGAGAGCAGAGTAGAGGGGCAGAATCACCTCCCTCAACCTGCTGGCCGCACTCCTTTTGATGCAGCCCAGGATACAGTTGGCTTTCTGGGCTGCCAGTGCACATTGCCGGCTCATGTTGAGCTTCTCATCCACCAGAACTCCCAAGTCCTTCTCCTCAGGCTGCTCTCAATCCGTTCTCCGCCCAGTCTATACTTGTGCTTGGGATTGCCCCAACCCACGTGCAGGACCTTGCACTTAGCCTTGTTGAACTTTGTGATGTTCACACAGGCCCACATCTCCAGCATGTCAAGATCCCTCTGGATGGCATCCCTTCCCTCCAGCGTGTCAAACACACCACACAGCTTAGTGCCATCTGCAAACTTGCTGAGGGTGCACTCGATCCCACTGTCGATGTCACCAACAAAGATGTTAAACAGCTCTGGCCCCAATACCAGCCTCTGAGGAACTTCACTCATCGCTGGTCTCCACTTGGTTAGTGTTACTCTATCCACGTATGGCCAAATTTTCAAAGCAATTTAGGAATCTAAATTTGCAGCAGACCCATCAAGTCCCATTCTAGTTAATTCTCAGTAGTATCTAGGAGGAACTAACACATGAGTTAAGAGTTTAAAAGCCCTTGTGCTTCTGGGCCCAAGTAATTGCAAGGCTGAGGTTGTTATTCATTTATACACTTTTAAAATCTCACTGGAGGCCTATCTGCACCTCAATAAAGACATTTGAAAACTAAGCTATTAGGAGGCCAATCTAATGCCTGTATCTCTTGGAATAAGAATTATGCTCTGAATAAAGGTGAGATGCAATTCACCTAATTTAGTCCTCAAAGTTAGATGTCTAATCCAAGCATGTCATTCATGCCAACTTTTTCTTCAAAGGGAAGAAACAGAGAGATATGACTCCTGAGAGTGATTCATCCTGTCATAAGATCAACATTTAAGGAATGTAAGATAAATTGTCCTCGGGAGAAGTGTACCTCCTTCCTTTCTAACACGTGAAAGAACTTAGTCAAGTGCCTTAGACTACATGCTGAACTTCTGGACAATGAAAGGTTAGGTGAATCCTACCCTTTATTTTATAGGACACATCTTCAGAAGTGTTTTCCTTTCTTGGTGTTCCTTTCCCAAACAGACTGCACTAGTACATCCATCATTATATAAACACTAATTCTCTAAGGTACTGTAAATTGTTACTGTGATCCTAGAAATATTTTACGTTGTGTTTATCTGGTCGCATAACAAACCATTGACTGGCATGACATTTTTCCAGAATTATATGAGTCAGGGAAAGAAACTGTTTTTTTCCTCAGTCATAACAGAGAAATTGATATCTATAGATTCCTGTAGAGAGGAATGAACAATATAGAAAAATGTCACAATGCATTTACAGTCAAAATTCCTTGCTTAAGATTTATGTCTTAAAATTTTGGTGATAAATCTGTATCAGAGAAAATGCCAGCCTTTCAGGTACGAAAGTAGAGATGTTTTGCACATGCAGGCCAAAAGCAAGCAGGTATCCCAACAGAGGAACAATAGTATTCCATGAGGTATAAAATATTTCTCTATGGTAAAAGACATTGTAAATCCCAGAATTCACCCCTTACTACAAGGTTTATTCTGTATTCAAGTGAAGTTTAACAGCTGGAAATATTGAAATCTCTCCATTTTTAGTCTCTAGCTAAGCCAACTATAATTATGAGTATTTTTATTGAAGACTTGTTTTTCAAAAAGGGGCAGTTCTTGCACTGGCAATGACAGAATTTCTGGTCTGTAGACTGGACTTGAAAATTTTTTCAATGTACACAGAGCAAAGGTACACAAAAAATTCAATAGATTCTATTTACTGTCCTTATTTTTTACAATAGTGATACCAAACCCTGAAAATATTATATTTAAATGGCCAGAAAGTTAAATATTTTTGTTTGGTTTTGTTGCCGACTTTAACAATGTAATTGCAAAGATTTTATTGCATTCAGCTGTTTCAGATTTTCACAGTCAATTTTGATGCTTACAACCAAAACATTACATCTATTCTTAAATAACTCTATTGTTTTTTATGAGGTGAGGGGAAACAGATCTGAAACCAAACGGCTAATAGCTAAAGAAAGAACAGGAGACTGCAAAACTGACATCTGAATGAGCAATAGTGCAAGTAATGCATATCTGTAATTGACAGATGACTGGGGTACATGCAATTCTGAATCATCAGTTGCATCTTTTCCATAACACAGAAGACAGTGACAAGTTGTCACAACCAGAGTCCCTGTTAAGAACATGTTGTCTCACGTCAGTGCTTTTTCGTAAAGTAATTCTACAAATTTTAACATAATTGACAAAGTAAACATCATGCAGGATAGGTGGGTCTACAAAAACAAGTTTAAAATAAACATAGTTAGCACAGACTAACGAATCTAACAATTCCAAAGAGTTAAGACTCTTCTTATTATCAGTTGTGACATGCAAGCACACGTTATCTTTATTGACTAAGTAGAAGTACCTCATAGCCAACAAAGGGAAAACCAAGATCATTCACTTCTGTCTGTAAAGTTTGGTCAACAATATTTCCTACCTAATTTTGATAATTCATAATTATGCAGAAAACAGAATTTTAATTAATCAATGCTTATGCTAATTTCTATTATTCTTTCATTTCAGCAGGGAAAAATTTCCAACAAAGTCCAGGATATTATCAAAGGCATTGCAGAAGTTAAAGACAGGCTTCCTGTCAGATAGCTCTATATTGAAACTAGTTCTAGTCCTCACTTTTGGCTATTTCAGCAGAAAATAGTGAGCACTATGTCATTAAAATAAAACAATTCAACAGTTTTCACAATATAAGAAATTAAAAAATCAGAATTATGTAATCTGAAAGTAAAAGGCAACTCTTAACCAAAAGATGTAGCTTTTCAATTGCTTAGTCAACACCACAGACATCTCTGCTATAACACTAAGGGGAGAAGGGTTATTATTTAAGACAAGAGTGAAATAATTGGCCCAAACTGCGTTCTTCCTTTTCTGAAATAGCTGCTATCTGATAAATATGCAGTAATATTATATATAAAAGTTAATTCTAATGATGGACATAAGCCCCTGCCAGTTAGGCAGAACACTGCAAATGCAGATGTGTGACACATGGATGGGAATCCCAAAACCAGAGTCCAGTTCCTTGGCTTGCTGCTTTGTGAGGGCAATAAACCTTAGAAGGAAAGGCCGGAGTGGAAGTGAAGATAGATCAAATGATTGAAATGTTACCAGGGCTGAAGAGATCTCTTTGATAGCCTCGGGGATGATGGATAAATGTAAGGTCGAAGGAACCAAGGAGGGTAGATGAGCTCAACAGAACGACTTCTGATAATACAGGTGACTGAAGTGGTTAGAATGAATGAAAACGGAGACTGAAGAAAAGTGAATTTGTCACTATCATATGAATTAAGAGATAAATTCTTAGAGAATAAGAAATAGCTTTGACTGTTCCTTACCACCACTGATCTCTTCTGACATTCTGGTCCATTACCACTACTCTTTTGAGCTAGAGGGCAGAAGCAGCTCTACTGGAATGTTCTCTGGAATGCAGTACCTCCAAAGGCTCTGCAAAAGACAAATCACATTGCTGAGTAAAAATTGCCTATTTCCTTCACAGGTAATTTCATTCCTGTTTTGTAGGTAGATGTTACCTACATATATATTTTCTTTCGTTGAAACACACAAACTAATGATTTATTTGCGTGTGCCTTGCCTTTGGAAAATTGTTACTTAACTATCCCTTTCTTGATTGTTAGGAAAATGCTGATTTCTTGGGAGAACTGGGTGGGGAGGCCAAAAACATAGAATAACACCAGACTATAGCATGTGGAGAACCACATCATTCCATGGATTGAGAATTTATTTATTAAGCAGGATTGCACAGGTAGATAGCAATTTCTAGTCTAGTGGTTCTGTCCTACACATTGTACTCGCACCAGCCATAGTCTCTGCCCCTCTGGTCCAGGTTAGACTGTCAGCATAGACTCAGGGGCACAGGACACTCATGCCGACCACTGGATGTGTCCTAGTCCTAGCTGGTGGCCTGTCCCCTGCATGAAGCAGTTTCATGTTGAGCTCAGCCTTTGACATGATGTCTGAGGTCCACATATGTTGTGCTGCCCTCACCTCCCATTAGGTGATTGTCTTCTCTATTTATTGCATTATAAACTGGATCATCAGCACAAGCTGCTAATGGCCTTATTAATTATGTAGCCTGAGGCCAATCTCACTGACTTTCTCTATATCTAAGGCTGATTAGCAGTTATTATTCTCTCCAGGGTTTCTGTGATCCACAGGTCCCCAGCCCTAAATGTGGCTGAAATCACACGGGGTAGGTATATAAAAAACTTCTTTGTTTTGGGCTGCGGTATAAGGAAGACCTATACAGATTGCTCAGTGTAAGAATGTTTTCATGTCAGAAAATTTTCAGAGATACCAAGTATTTCAGAATATGGAGTGGAGAAGGGAGTTATTCAGTCTTTCCCTCATTTCTTCCATCTACATCCCTCTACACAATCCAGTGTATTTACTTGCACAATCACTTGCTCCAGAGCACAATATTCTCATTCCAGTTTAGTACACATCAAGTGATATTTTTTTCTGACTAATCAGATGATTTGTAGAAAAATATGTTCCAACTTATTACATTCACCATTATAACAGGCAAATATTTCACATTAAAATGTATCCATATGCATTTTTGAAGGATATTAAGTTAGTAAAACTTGGACTCTGAGATCTGTAAGAATAAAGTAGGCAAAAGGATTTCAATAAGATTTTTGAGTCTCCACTCTTTTCCAATCTTGTGCTCTCATCCTTCAGATAGGAAGCCACTGCCAAGTTCTAAGAAAGTGAAAAACCCCGAGATTAGAAAGTCCATTACAATCTCTACCTGGTTAATAAGACTGGAAAGCTCTGCCTTTTCTGAGGCAGATCTAGATATGGGCAGAGTACTCAGCTTCTCCACTGCCTGGAAAAATTAACTTGCTGCTGCTGAGGAAAGGTCAAATTATATGGACTGATAGGTACTGTTGAGTGGCTAGGCACCATCTATCCCTTCTCCTAGTACTGGCAGGAACAAAAGATTTGGTTCTTTATATCCCTCCTGCCCATAACAAGAGTAATCCGGGTCTTTGCAAGGAGTTCAAGTTCCATAACATCTTATAGAAACATCACTGTTTTATGTAAGCTTCTTTATACGTAGTACAGAATTTACTTTCAAAAGCAGTGAGGAAATGAAGGCTGATGAAAAAATAGCATCAAGGAAGTAATGCAAATTAGGCAATAGTATAGCAAAAACTTACATTTTTATTTCAAATTAATTACTTCATCCAGTTTCAATAATGGACATACAAGTGCTTCTACTGGCACAATCGTAAGATCAAATGGTCAGAAACAAGTATGCATGGGACCATTTATTTCAGCACTAGAGCTAACTAAAAGTGGTAACAAAATCATGGAACAACAGTCTGTGATCACAACAGTAATCATCGCATTGTCATTAAATTCTTCCATCCCTGCTGTCTCCGTTGCTCCCTTTCCTTGCTTGTTCCTGAAGTAGTAGGTTCAAGATATTTTTCGCAGATGTGCATTGTTGTCCTGTGTCTCATGTAGACCTTTGTAGCTGAACAGAATGCATCAGAAGCAGAGAAAGTAAAGTTGTCAGGGCAGACTGTTGTAACTAAGCAGCTACTGTGATCAGCTGTATTGGATAAAGGTAAATACAGAGAGGAGGAGGAGATTGTTAGGAGGCTTTCCAATGCCTGGTGATGCTTATAGGACAGGATAAGCAGTATGATTGTAGTGTAAGTCAGGGAAGATGCAATGTTCCTCTTTGTTTTCTTTGCTGTTCTGCTGCCCATATTTCAATTCCCATAATAAAGTGTGAAATTCTTTTAGCTGGGAAAGAGTTGTATTGCCTGGCTTCTTCTATACCCTCTAAAAATTGTTCTTTTTCACTCACTACAGTCAGCTTTCCCAGTCAGAACAATTAGTGTAATTATCTCAGTTCACACCTCAGTTCACAGTGCAGACACTCTAGTTTAATGGGCTGAGACACAGATGAACTCAGACACAGTTCAAATTATTGTTCTCATAGTGTCTTTTCTAAAGTCACTGTTCCATGAAAAAAATTTAGAATAAAATTTCTTACTCATATTTACCCACTCAGTTCTCATGTTAGAACAGACTTTTGCTTTTCCCCACTTTTTTTTTTTACTTCTTTTTTTTTTTTTCCTCTGTCTGCCATCTAATTGTCTCACTGTGTTGCTGGCTTTTCTCCCTCAGCCAAACTCTCAGATGATCATCATCTTAGAGATTGAAAAGCAATACCTCTGGGCTAAATTCTACTCTGCTATGCAGATGTGCTTGTGTTAGTTCAAAGTCGCTTAATTGATTTTCTGATTAGAGAGGCATTGGAAATGGCTAAATAGGAGGCCAAGTCTCTTTCAGCCTTTGGCTCCAGGTGCTGTTATAACTGATAAACCCTTTTGTAAACCACTTTCCTTTTCAGATATTTTACTTGTAAAGGTGAATCTTGCCTTTAGAAAACTGTAATCAAATAAGTGCTCTTGCTGTCTAATATAAAACAGTGATAGCTGAACAGCACAGTTAGTGTAATCTATTTCACAGTATGTCCTCTTTTAATCTTTTATTTGGTTCATAGAAACTGCAAGGTCAGAACACACAACCGCTTTCTCTGAAGGAAGAGACTGCTTAAAGTTTCCAAAGATGACTTAAATAAAATTGCATTAATTACACTATGCACATATTGTTTTTTTTCCTCTTTCCACCTCTCTTCAGTGTCAATGAACTGTGAGTTTAAGAAAGAAATTTGAGACCGTGAGACCCACTGTGTCTCTGAATTTCCTGATACAGTGGCTGGTGAGAAAGATAAGTTTCATATAAAAGAAACGCCTTTCCTCTTGTATGCTTGCTCATCTGAAAGTGACAGGACTTACGTCTTTTCTATTTCTTATCATGGAAGATTTAGAAATATATTTTTGAAGACTCTGAAGCTGTTTCAATATATTGTGAATTCAGGAGTAAGAAAAGAGTTTGAAGCTATTTTCCCCTTAACTTCTCAGTTGCAAACAGCTGAAAGCAGAGCCCAGCTAAGCTGCATGTTTTGCAAGCCCATAAAAAGTGGGGACACCCTCATTGTACTGTCTCCCCTCTGAGCCCCAGTACCCTATAGTTCCCCAGGCATGTAGGAACTGAGCTGTTTCAAAGTGAAACATTTATTCCTGAGTATGACAACAGCTGGAGCAGTCACAGGTGGCTAGAAGTTTGATCTCCAGAAAGCCGCAGGGCACATTTCAACATTTCCATGGACAAAATTCCCACAAGAAACCATGATAGTTTGTTAATAATTCATATATTTTGTCCATATTATTGGTAAACACACTTAAACTACAAATAGAGATATATAAGTGTAGATATATGGATAAAATAACAAAAGAGATGAGAGAAAACATAAGTATATTTAAAGCTTCCATATATGAAAGCAGTTAAATTCAATATTGCGTTTGGCAATGTAATGCTTGTATTTTACATTGACCTTTAATAGACAGCAATACTGATGAGTTTTGCTTTCTGCATTTGCTGTGCTGACTAGAAAATATGTAGAAATGCAAAAGGCACTACTTAAATTGGTTTTAGATTTGACATTCCATTCCACATGACTCAAGAATATAAAGTGTTATTATCAGGTAGCACTTGCTGAATATGTAACTAAACGGAACAGCAAAGTTACCGAAAAGAAAATATTTTACTTTAATTCAGTTTTTAAATGCTGGTAGATATAGAATCTATATATCATAGCTGTCTGGAATCCACTAAACTCTCAAATATTTCAGTTTTGTTAAATAATTGCTATTTAAAAACCAAATGCACAAAAAGTCATATTCTTGCCTGGCTTTAAAAATTAAAAATAACCATCTTCAGTGAATGTAGAATAAAGTCCTCTTCCATCCAAATGAATGCAACTGTTTTGCTCCCAAACATGGACTAAAGTTGCTTTTCTTAGAGGCAAAGTGGCTAAGAGCAATGATATCTGCCTCAAAATGGTTTGTGCTAAAATGCCATTATTTGTTGAACTTCAGTCAATGCAACTGACTTTTTTTTTTTTTTTTTTACAATGGCAATATGAATACAACCAATATTGATGTCAAAATAACTGATGTCATACTGAAACTGAAAACTAAAAGCTTGGTTGATTTGCAATAACTGAGATCCTCAGGTCTTCAAGCTGAGAATATTACACATTCCTGCAGAGATCAGAATTGAGAAAATCTTTTTGTTTCCCTCTCCTCGTCAAGCCAATCTGATCATTGAAAGGGATTACTTTCACCCAGTTCCAGGAAGTAAGCACAAAGGACTGGGGCTTGTTTTTGCATTCTACTTTCTTTACGGCTGACCTTAGTTTATTCTTCCTTAGAACTCTTCAGAAGTTCAAAAACTCAAAGACAACTTTTAAATACTGGAAGAATAGCATATCATGACTAACATTTTCATTATTCTTTTTCATCTCAAACAAAGCCTATATGTTGTTGTATATACATTAGCAACTTTATATAAAGAAGTCTTCGAATTTCAGCACTTCTGAGGGCAACTAGTTAGGCCCTGTGGATTTATGTATGTGCAGTTTGCTCAAGTGCTCCCTGTCTTGGTCCTTCTCTATTGAAGATAAATCTTCCTGGCTCCAGACTATCCTCCTGATCTCAAGTGTCTGGGATTCCTGAAGGCTGGTTTTACTGATAAAGTCTGAGGCAAAGAAGGCACTAAGTACCCCAACCTTTTCCATGTCCTTTGCCACCAGGCCCTTGGCCCTATTCAGCAGTGGGTCCTCATTTATTCTAGCTTTCTTTTTACTGTTTTCGTATTTGTAGAATCCTTCCTCATTTCCCTTCACATCCCTTGCCAGATTCAACTCCAGGTAGGCCTTGGCTGTCCTAACCTCATCTCTGCACAATCAGATTGCCGCTCCACATTCCCCCTGGATGACTTGCCACCGCTTCCACCTCTTGTATGTTTTCTTTCAACGTCCGAGTTCAGTTAGAAGCTCCTTGCTTATCCGTGCTGGCCACCTACTGCCTTTGCTTGATTTCCTACTTGTTGGAACTGACCTTTCTGAGCTTTGAGGAGATGATTCTTGAATATCAACCAGATCTCCTGGACTCCTCTTCTCCAAACATATCTCTGAATAGTTCGAAGTCTTTTCTTCTAAAATCCAGGAATCCTTTTGGTTCTTTGTCCAAAACTAAGATCCTCAAAAGAGGATCACTTTATAACTGATGTGGTACTGTAGGAAAGTGAAATGTATTCATCAACCATTGTATTGTGAAATGGTTGATGTTGAGAACGTAACAATCATAAACTAATTTTGTGGGGTTTACTTCAGTCTTCTGGTAGTCATCAGCAGTTGGAATGACTCTCCTATCTATGTGTACACCAATACAACGAAATTTCTGCAGTCAGAATGTGAAGCAAAGGATGGTAAGAGGGTATAATTAGAGATTCTCTCAAAAAACGTACTCCCAATCTGAAATAAAACATTAACATGGATCCTCTGAAGTCCCTATTCTTAGAGGTTGTTAAGTTTCTTGGACATCTAAACCTTCGTTAGTAATTATTGCAATTCCTCCTATTTCTGCTTTTCACAACAGAAATACTGAAGGTGTTTAATTCTAGAAGGCTGAAAAAATCCTTCAAAACTTCAATATACATATGTTCTTGGAACATACATATTTAACAAGACCATGCAAACAATAGCAAGGAGGAAATCCATTCTTCATAAGACAGTTCCCATTACTTCGATGCTAGAGCACCTATCTGAGTTTCAAGGGACATTGTAATACTACATTTGTCCAATTTAAGAGTAGATTGGAAGCTCTACCTTTCAGAATACTTCCTAGTAATTCTTACACATTTACAAATACACAGAATTGAAGATGCTATGTTTTCTATTAGAATATGATGAATCTATTCGCCCATCTAGTTCTCAGGACTTTCAGGAGGTGAATTTTCAATAGATGAACTTGAGAAAACCTCACAGAGAATATTCAATACACAAGAGCTATAATAATCTGTCAACAAGAGAAAGGATCAAATTGAAATCAAGTACCTACATCTATAGTGACTAAGGCAAGAAAAACAAAAGAGTTAATGCCTTTCATATTCCAAAAGGCTTCTCATGCTACCCACCTGTTGATAAAAATGAGAAACCAGCCTCAAGAAAATTGTAGAAATGGCTTTAGTACTTTGGTGAGAATTCACCGTTGAGCATCCCACACCCAAAGAAGTGCTTTCATGGTTTAGAGGGATGAATTTAAGACTTCTCCTCTCAGTATTTTCTTACCAGTTTCTTAACATTTTGGGTACTGGATTTTTAGAGGGTTCTATATTTGCCTGTTAACTCTCTACTTCCATTGAAGTGCCTAGACCAATTTTGGTACTTTGCTGTAGCAGAGGATTAATATATACTGGAACATAATATTTTCCTGGAAATACAACTGTTTTAATGTTTGATTTTCAGCTTTCAAATATTATTTTTCATGTCATGGATGTATATGGATGTCACTTACATGCAGAAAAAGTTCAGCATTTATTCATCAGGAAGCAAATATCTAATTTAGAGATCATTTATTATTGTTATTATAGGCTGAACTGTCAGAAGGTTATTAAAATGCTCTTCAAAATGCAAAGAATAAGAGGTTCAAGGGACCCCTACATTCACCCCTAAAGGCAGTTATGTCTCTAATGCTTCTTAGTTGGTGAAGATCTCCCCTGCTAATGGTTACTGTGCTTGTGCAGCATCCATCCTGTTCTGATATGCGTATCCAGGTCCAATTTCTGCTTCTTGTACCAGCGAGTCATGGTGTTGGTTTTGGGGATACAAGTGCGTTGTAAGCATGTTCTGTTTTCAGCTGGGATAGAGTTAGTTTTCTTCTTAGTAGCTAGAATAATGCTGTGTTTTGGATCTAGTATGGGATTTGGTATGAGAAAAATGTTGATAACATATTGATGTTACAGCTGTTGCTAAGACATCAAGGACTTTTCAGCTTCCCATGTTTTACCAATGTGTAGGTGCACAACAAGCTGGGAGGGAGCATAGCCAGAGAAAGGACTCACAACTCCTATTTTAGGATTTGGGTTTAGGCTTAGGATTGAGGCCCAAATTGGCCAATGGAATATTCCATATCATGCAACATCATGCTCAGTATATAGATGAGGGTTAGCTGGGAAGCTCTATCTCTTTGGATCTCTCTTTGGGGCTCTTGCTCTTCCGGGATTGCAGTTTGGGGACTTTTCAATTTCAGGATTACTAGCCGAGATGGGTCAAGTGTTGGTCAGCAGGTAGTGAGCAATTACACTGTGCATCACTAGTTTATATATACGTTATTATCATTTTTATATATTATCATATATTATTATAGATTTTTTATTATTATAATTATTACTTCTAATTTAATTTTATTTCAATTATAAAATTGTTCTTGTCTCAACCCACAAGTCTCTTTCCCTTTTTCCTTTGATTCTCTTCCCCATGCCTCCGGGGTGGAGTAGAGCGAGTAGGTGGCTGTGTGGTGTGTAGTTCCTGGCTGGGTTAAACTGCAACAAGGTGCTAAGGCCAGGGAGAACAAGACTCAGAAAGATTGCATCAAAGGTCAGAAATATCTGGTGGGGACTGACCTTATTGTCCTAGAAGGTCTCTCCTGGACATAAGTATTCAAAGAGAGCATTGTCAGAAATCCTGTGTAGCAAAAAAAGAATCTGCACAATTTTCAGTTTGAAGCTATCCAAGGAAAACCATGAAATTTAGCAATAACTTCAAAGTAAACAACAAGCTGTCCACAGAAGATAGATGAAAAAGTGTTTCCCTCATGTTACTGTACATATCTTGAGCTTGGTAAGGATGACAGCATGACCTGAAAAATCCGTATTTCATTATATAAATCTCTGAGAAGAATTATAGTAGCCATAAATAGCTATGAAAAATGCTACAATACCTAGAATTGTTTGACGTTCACTGCAGATAGAGAAGGGAAAAAAATTTGCTCTGACTTTAAAGCCAATTTGTATTTTTGCTTCCTAAGACTATAAAATAGAATTCATGAATCTTTAAAAACAAGAAGGTTGGGAATTTGAAGATTAAGGAGCATATATATGTAAGGGGGAAATAGAACTGCACAAAGCTGTTCACACCAGAGATTCAAAGAATCTTAAAAAACCCACAGATTTGCATGGGAAAACTCAGAAAATTGGATACGAACAGGAGGAGAGCTACGGATCAGATATAAGATGAATTATAGGAGCTGACAGGAAGACGTAGAGGGCTTCCTATTGCTTGTAAATTTTTCTTTTACATTATTCTAATTCTACCTTCACAAACATTATTTTTGACCTAATACAGAATTGCTATAGAAAAATGAAATACTGAGCTACAATTGTACCATGGAATTGATATTCTTTTTGTTTTACCAATTCTCAGAGCTAAGGAGGGAAGTTGTACCTAAGATATATTTTGCTTAAGTCAAATGCAAATAAAAATACATTTGAGGGATAAAACTAGACTATTGACAACTAGGTGTGATTACATAAACATGATTCTAAAATGAGTGCTGTGACTTATAGATTTAAAAATAGTAATGACCTGATATTAAAGCATCTATCTGATCTTCACTACTTTTTAATGCTGAAGTGTTGTAACAGCTGCACAGAGGACAAATTTTCAGAATATCATAATTACAGAGCTTTTTAAAGCATGCCATGTTAAAAAGAGCAATAAAATCCTCTAATACTTTAATCTCCACCACCACCTAAAATATCCCCCAATTGCATTGCAGGAGATGAAGGTTTCCTACACAGAATTTGACTTTGGTATTTGATAGTGACAGGAAGGTGGAAGTAGAAGTAGAATTGATAACAAGTCTTTATTTCATTTTTAAACCTGTCACCTTAAGTGAAGAGAGGAAGAAAACCATGAGTAAAGGTTATCATGAATGGGACCATTGCCCAGAGCCGACCAGAAGCAAAAAATGTGGACTAGAAATCTCCTTGGCTGTTAACCTAGGATTTATTAATTGGTATATATCCTGGAAAGGGATGTGTGAGCATAGCCATTAGAGGCATCAGAAAGAAAAATCCTGGAGATCAAAGTGTGATGAAATCATGGCTGTGGATTTTTGAGCAAGATAGCTCTGCTGTTTGTTTTCACTGTATCGAAGGGGAATACTCTTTTTTTTTTTTTTTTTTAAATGCAAGATTACACCTCTATATCTGATTTTTGTCATGGAATATTTTATTCATACAAAAATATCCTTGAAAGGTCTTAATGTGCTGACCTTAAAAAAGTTGATATGGGGCTAAGCCTTAAACATTATGGGTTATATGAAGTTATTATTCTAATATTGAGATCTAAGATTACAGATACTGTAGATCATGTGGAATATTGCTGAGACACAGAGATTACAAGTAACTATAAAAAAGTGGCTCTCAAACAGAAGTTCAGAAACAGTGAATCACAAAGCACAAGTAGTCTGTAAGCAATTCATGGCAGATTGTATGCTATTATATTGTTGACAATAAGATCATAATCACAATACAGTTTAAACAATTTTGAAAAAAGACTACTGATCCATTAGAATAAAAATACTAGCTACTCTAGAATAACTGTCTTAAGAAATAGGTTGTAACTTTATTTCAAATTAAAGTTTATTCACAGTTTCATCTGTCAGACTAAGACAGGAACCCAGATAGTTGACAAACAAGCAGCCCTCCTTTTTTGATAAAGATCTCACCTTTTTTGTCCAGTGCTTTCAGTTGAAATACCTTAGCAGTTGATAGACCCCTATTAGCAGCAGCAGACAAAGGCTGTTCCTGACATCCCTTCGCAGCCTCTTGTAAAATTTACTCTGCTTGTTTTCATTCATCTCCTTTCAGCACTTCTGTATATGTAATAGTATACATTTCCATAAAGAATAAATTCTGTATTTTGTTTACTTCAAGAAGACTTGCATAAAAATGCCATCATTTTCCCTCACTCTTTAAAGGAAGTATGATTTTCTTTGTTAAAGCAATTGGAAATGAAATTGTGTTAGTCTTATTATTATGATTCTTTTTATGCAGTATCTAAGCAGTCTTCATTCTAAGGAGTAAAAACTGGTAAGGCTGATCAGTGATAACACACATAGCCTTCTCTGTACACATATTTGAATCCTAGCAAAAAAAAACTAGCTTGGAAATGCATTTCTAAATCTTCTCATGATTGAAGTCAAAGACTTCTTTTTGCTATATGTGTGACTGATTTAAAATCTATGCCTTAATATTTTGTGAGCTATAATGTTGTAATTATTGCCCTTACAAAGCTCAGTCAAGAATAGAATTTCATTGTGCCTGTAGGAAAGATCCATCAATACTTCAGTTTCATTTTCTAATATTCCATCTTTTGGACCAAAGAAGCAAGAAGAGCTGGAGGGTCAGATAACATAGTTTCAATGCTGCGTACCTACAAACTGTCAAACATTTATCATTTTGAGGATGAGATGTTTTGCAGCTGAGAACTCATTAATCCTAGATTTCACTTAGTATGTGGGCACTGTAATGAGAGTTACTGAGACTGACCATCTAAAAAGCATTGAACAGTAACAAATCATGTGTCTATGCTGTAGTCATCACCATGATTTGTGAAATGCTAATCTATCTGCACTAATTTTGAGCTAGATAACTTGAGTTCTCAAAACATCAAAGTCCAGTGAAGGCTACTGACTCAAGCATTATATTTGACAAGTTTTCTTAGTTGCTAACTCAAATGTGTCTATATCTCACTATAATTCCAGCAGACATTGGTGGCAAAGGTTCATACATATCCTTCCTGCTGTCCAGGAAGATTTTGAGACTTGTTTGTATGAATCCAGGATGTCTGGAAAAGCAGGTGCTCACTGTGTGTAGTGCATAGTATGTATGCAGAGAAATCCCAGACCATAATGAAACAAGTCTGATGAAGGAATAAGCCGCAACTCTGCAGAGGAAAGTTGAAGTGATAATTTGCTTATATAGAATGAAGTAGGAGATTTTGTGATTAAAATAGGGAGCGAAAACACATCTGTTTGTATCCCAGAAATCATTGTTTCTTCCAAATGTTCAAGAATGGAATGATTTTATGAAGGTTCTCATAGCACAATCTAAACCACACTTTTATTTGAAGCTTGGGTTAAAGGCATTATGTTCCAACTTTGGCTTTTACTGCCTATGGTAAAATAGAAGAGAAATGCGGTATAGAATCTTAGGCCATACAGAGACAAGATGACTATTCAGGATTAATGAATTGGCTATAAAACTAAAAAGAAAAATAAAGTTCTTCCAGGAAGGTATAGATGGAGGTGAACAGATTAAAATTAAGACTCTAATACAGTAAATGCCGTATTTTATTAAATATTCACAACATTCATAATGTTTGCAGTTGGTCTAAAACTAAGTTAACTATTTTACATTTTTTTCATCTTGGGTACTCTGACTGCATTTTCTGCTGTTGTTATGATCCAAAGTCTACAGAGGAATTGAATTCCATGCAAAAATACAATTATAAAGTAAACACTGTGCTGAAATTTATTCATCTTTGACATTTCTCTTTCAGATCTTGCTCAATAAATTTATCGATTCGTTTTTTGGTACTCCCAGTAAATAAAGTTTTATTAGACATTGAAACTCATTCAAAGAGGTAAGAGAAAAATTAACTACATAACCAGAAGAGTACTTTTGCTGGATGACAGTCAGGTATGGCTTTAATATGATTTGCCCATCCACCCTTCCAGAGAAAAAATAAACAAACATAATCTTATAAATGGAAGAAATATAAACTTGACAACTTATGCTATTTATTATAGATTCCTGTGACATACAAAGCAAAAGTTAAGGTTAAACTGAGGCATCAGTTGCTTGCTTATACATTTTCACAATGTGCGAAGGCAGAAATGTTTTATTTTCTTCAGAAAAGCAAGATTTTCTTGTCCTCTCCCTCAAAAACCAACAAAAAACCCCAAACAAACCCTAAAGCTTTCACCTCTTTGAGTGACATCTTTCACTCACATGGCTCAAATATCGATTTTTGGTCAAGCTCTTGAAAGTAAAAACTATATACTCAATCATTAATTAATTAACCTGAATTAATTACTTGTTCTCAATCACTTATTCAAGGACTGTAATGGTAGAAAACAAACAAGAAAAAAGAATCAAGCACCTGGTCTCCTCTGTTAAAACCAAAATAACAATGGTAACAAGACTTAAAAAATTAAATGTAAAATATTCTTTTAAATAATTACAGTCTGAAAGGCACAGCACATGTATTTTAAATATGCAGTGTGCCATCTTCCAGAAACGGATAGGAGCTCTGTCTTGCAAATTCCTAGTTCCTGGTTCACAGATTTCTACCGCCTATTTCTACTGCTTTATTATAATACAGCTAAAAGCATCATGTGCTAGATTCTGACCTGCAAAGTTCCTTAGTAGGTTTGCTGATACATACACTGATATAACCATAGTACAATTGAGTGGAATGACATCTCCTTCCTTATTTCCCATAAAACTTCTCCAGGATCCTACCTTCACTTCACAGGATTAGCTGCTAGGAAGGATGACATGGATTCCACAATGTGTTTTTAACACCACCTAAAGGTCCTAAAAGCAGCAGAATAGGACAGACCTGTTTAATGATACTTATTATAACTGTATGCTTTTGCTGATGTTTCCCTTTAAAGAAATAAAATTGTTTATACTATTGACTGTCAAACTACAAACTACTGTGAAATTGGTAGAGCAGGTTGTATGGATCATCCGGCTCATAAATCCAAATCAAGCTTCTCAGCAATGCCCAGCACACAGGCGACTCAATGTCTAGCACACAGGTGACACAGGGGGGTTGTAGAAGCAGCCCAGCTTTGTGTTGCATTGAGGCAGAGACGACCCACGGGGAGCTGTGTAGATCGCTCAGCCCTGAGTTGTCTGATGGGTCAGTGCTGCATTATTCAAAGAACCAAAACTTGATTTGAGCCTTGAAATCCCTCAACAAAGAATATGCCCTGAGTCTCAATTCAACCATTGTCCAGTTGCCTGAGACAAGGTATTCAGGCACAATCGATAAGGGGAAACTCCCTGTCACACCCTTAAAGACCCTTAAAGACCCTTGAAGACCCTTGAAGACCCTCAAAGACCCTCGAAGACCCTCAAAGACACCCCCCCCCCCCCCCCCCCCCCAGGTACAATCGATGAGGGGAAGCTTCCTGTCACACCCCCAAAGACCCTCCTCAGGCATGGTACCTACACAGTCACGTACTTCAGGGGATAAAAGCCCGACGATTTGGGTTGGAAATCGGGAGTTGCTTCTCCAACTACACAGCTGGTCTGTGAGGAGATTCTTTCCCCCCTTGATCGGGACGCCGGCCAAAGGTAACTTCGCTGGGATTAAGAGCCCTTACCTGAAGGGGTAAGTGATTTCTTTTTTTTTTTCCTTTTTAGCATGCTTTAAGTCTAGTGCGCTTGTGTGTTCTCTCTCTCTCGCGTGTGTAATAGCGCATTCCGTGACTCTCTTGTGCGCTGTGATAGTGCATTGTAATAGTGTATATTTTGGTTTCAAACTGCAATGGTGCATTCCTCCATTGTATCTATACGAACCTGTAATAGTGGCGTATTGAATCTGCAAGTGCAGTTCAGGTAAATTGTTATTTTGGACCTTACAGTTAAACCTGTAAGTGCAGGGCAAATAGACCGTTTGCTTGGACCTTGTAGTTGAGGCTCTTTTCGTCACACTGGTTTAATACAAAAGCTTGTTATTTATAATCTTCTACATACTGCATGAAAAACAGGACTTGAAGTTTCACAAGAATTTTAATTTACCACATGTGGATTACATGAGTTCTTTCCGAAATTCATTCTTGACTCTATATGCTGCTAAAAGAAAAAAAGAAAAGATTTTCTATTTGCAATTTGTGTAGTAGAATATCTAAATGAAGATATTTAAAAAATGCATGATTCCAGACTCAAGAATGTATAGAAATAGTGTTAAAAAAATAAAATGTAGTAATAATAAGCTGGGATGTGTATGTGGACCTGCATATAAATATATATGTTTATACATATATACAAGTACATATGCATACTCACATGTAGATAGGTAGACAGACAGATGATATATTTGTACAACATCTATCATATATTGTGTATATAATATATAGGTATCTTTGTTGATCATGAGCAAAAAGACTTCTTTAGCCATAAAAGAGCAAAAGGGCACAAAAAGATTGATTCCAATGGATTTTCCAGAGTGATTCCTTGTGCTAAGGATCACAATGGTAGCTGGATAAACAACCGCTGTAGAAACTGTAAAATTATTCTAAAACTACATACTTTATTTAGGAAGTTATCTTATCTTGCCATAAATTTGCATTTGTACCCTCACGATTCTTTGTAAGCTGTTCTCGTATTACTTATCATGATTATATTTTGTGTTGTTTAAGGTTAAATTTACTAATGTGAAGTTAAAGTTGCTAAGTGCCCAAGTGATTTTGTTCCAGTAATGCCTGCCACAACATTGCTCTCAGAGCTCGTGGTGAGGTAGCCTTAAAAGGTGACCTCCAAATCTTTTGACTTACTTCTTTCTAAGATAACAGCTCTTATCTGGTAGTATAACCTGTGGTTCTTTGTTGCAAAGTGCATTAATCTGTATCTGCATTTTACTGGATTCTGACAATTTGACTAAGTGATTTAGATTAAATTCTAACAATAAACTGCTCTCTGTTTTATTTACTATCCCATCAATCTTTGTGTCATATGCAAATTTAATCAGCGAAGATTTTATTTCATCGTCTAGATTGTTTATAAGAATGCACTGAATACTTTTGGACCAGCAATCTCTCTCAGGGGACCTTGCTTGGAACAGCCCTGCTCATTGATATCTGCCAATGAGCCCGTTTTTAATTCATCTAATGTGTGCCCTCTTGATTAAAAATCTTGCATTACAGGAAATTAAAAATACCATGTGACACAATTGCAAAAGCCTTAGAGATGTCCAAAGATGCTATATCAACACAATTGTCAATTTTGTATGACAAAAGATGATTTTCCATGAGACTTGAGCAGTATTCATGATATTTTTCGGTTTATGTTCTTCAGTGAAAGAGCCGTGGAAAGGTGTATTATTTTGTAAGAACAAGGTGAAATATCTTTTGTTTCCTCAGTCACTTCTTTTAGAGTCTTGAAAATATTTTCACTGTTACTTTTTTATCTCTGAATACTCCTGTGAACTGGGAGAACCTGGTTACAACTACTGGTATTTAAAACGTTTCTTTTTAAATTCGAAAATATTGTACATACTATGCACGTGTATCTACATATGTGTACAAACACATGAACTGTATGAGTAACAATCTGTATCTGTAATTCTTATTTTCTTTAAACCCTGACAAAATCAGTTGGAGCTTTTCAGTTTGTTTCAAGAAAAAAGACAGTAATATCCTATGTGTCAAAATACGATTTTCTTACTTGGAATATACCCATTAATTACAATGGGACAATGGGTGCAAATACAGAAATAATTTTATCTCTCTATGATAATTGTTCTGCCATATTGTGACAATATTTATGACAATCTACATGTTTTTTCCTAAGTTGTCTTTTCTGCAGTGGCTTGCAGTATTTGTGCACTTTTTTTCTATAGTAAGGACAAGAAGTGAACTTATACATCTAATGAATTTTGTCCCTTTTGATCTTAGGAGAAAACTGGCCTTTGACATGCCAATTCATTATGCTTAATATTTAATTTACTGGTAGGTTATGCAGTGTTATGAGCAGTGAAGTCTCTGGTCAAAAGTGTCATTAACTTTTGATCTTTACTGAAGTTTTACTTCTCTTTCAAATAAAGATGCAGTTATAGCTCTTCACTTTCATCAGTCCTTTGAATGTTGCTTTGGATTTTAAAATAAAGATTGTTTTTATTTGAAGTTCATTAAAGACTTAAAATAATTTGTAATAAGATGCATATTTTAATTAGGTTAAAGGGAAACTTGCTAAATATAATTACTATTTGAACTGTTGACTATTCAAATCAAATTCAGAAAAGTAAGAAATTGACAAAAGTTAAAAGACTATTTTTGTTTTCATGTTTAAAACCTATACACTTTTTTGTAAATGTTCACAGGACAAACTGTGCAGATATAATTGTCATCAAGATATAAACTCTGTACAACTAATTAAATCTTAAAGTAAGATCTATTAATAGAAAAAAGCTCAGAATAATACCAAAGCTAAGCAATATTTAAAAAGAAGGACAGATACACAATAATAAACAAAACAGAGACAAAAAAGCAGGCTTTCATAGAATTAATGAAAAGCCTAATTTAACTGGTCACTTCTGATTGTCAGGCAAAGCTGATCTCCAAGCAGCACCAATGCTGTGATAATTTTATACTTGTTTCCTTTAATTGTAATAAGCTGATACAACTTTGAAAAACAAATATAAAATAAAAGCCTGAGCAAATTGTCTGGAAACCTATACCTGCCATATTAACAGAAGGATGAGGGAAAGCAAAGTATTAACAGAAGGATGAGGGAAAGCAAGGTATAGAGATAAAGAAAGAAAACATAAATCTGTCTCATTTGTTTTTCTTTCCTCTCATTCATACACAAACACACATTTAAATTAACCTCTTCAAAGGGTAAACTAAGACGTGGGGCTCAAAGGAAAGAATTGTAAAAAGAAGGAACTTTGTTCACTCGCTGATCGCTCTCTGTACATAGCAAACATAGTGTATGTCCTGTGAAGCAAAAGGTGAGCTCCAATTTTTTAGTCTTGGGGAAATATAACACATAAAAGAGAAATTAATTATAATTTTTCTGTAAGAAGAAGAGGAATACATTTGCATCTTGATTTGGATTGATCAGTTTCTTTTGGTCTGGCTACTCTGATAAGTATTATGTACCTTACTGTGTGGTGCAAGACCTTAAAGTGGGAAGATCATCCTTCTTCCTATACACATAGTGTTTTCCAGAACATCTTAATATGTCTATTTTATGCATATTGAAGCTTGTACTTGGTGGTGGATCCAGAAAGATAGAGTAGGCTTCTGTATATGGGCTTCTTGGTAGAGTAAAAGTTCTGATTTCCAGTGAGTTAATCTGCAATGCACTTAGGACAACAAACACCTCTGCCACACTCAAAATAGACATCACTTAGTGCCTAACTGGAACTGGCTTACCAACCAACAACTCGCTCAGCTCACTTTTTTCAAAGTGACACTAGCTTGTTTAAAATGAAGTCCCTCTATTGGACAGCTATTGGGGTGGGACAACTGTTCAAAGAGATTCTTTTGAATATTTTTGTGATAGTACAGAAATTAAAGATTTTTGACATAGCAAGTATGGAGAAAGTGCACAAAATAGAAAGGAAGTGTGCTGAATATTGCAAATGCAGCCTTATCACTCGTGACACACTAGAAATTCTGGGGTAATTATCAGAGACTCCACACTCCATGGACTAAGTAGACTTTGCTCTAACTGCCTGATGACACCATTAAGCATTAGAAAGAACTTATAATGGTACAGAATCAAGCTGCTATTTCTATCTAGGCTGTTACAGGTCTAGTAGCCACTCAGTTTGGTATTAGCAATGGTTGGGATGGGTATTAATGAAGATGTGCAATGCTGTTATTGCAGCTATCTATTGCAGGCTATGAACATAAGATAAAACCTGACTTTTGGTGAAGTTTCACTCCAGACAGCTGTAGTATCATGACATTTTCCTTAAGTATGCTTTTAATCTTCTTGTCATGCACACTCGAAGCTCCTAGTGAAGGTGTTAAAAGTATTGTTTCTGACCTTAGCTATGAGAGCAAGTCCAAGAGAACCAGTGGAAACACTGTCAAGATCCAGGACACCAAGATCCTGAGAAGATCCGAGATCTGGCCTTTACAAGCTTGAATGAACTGGTACAATATTCCTTCCCAATAATTCATCCACCAGTAGGGTATCTCAGTTCCATTCAGCATTGCTGTAACCCCAGAAGACATATGCAGAAGCGGTAAAGGCAGAGAACCTTGTATACAGCATTTACAGTAAGCCTTTGAAAGACAGACACTGAACAGTTCTGAAGGCTCCTGCCATTGCTGTGAGACTCCCAAGTATTTCACATAGTCCAGACTTTGTTCACATTCTGCTCCCTGCAAAGCTGTTCTCATCTCTAGTTTTACAATATACAATAATGGATGCTGTAACCAAGCCACCCAAGCAGAAATATTAACGATGTATTCAATTTGCTATGATAAAAAGACTGTATTAGATTAGTATTAGATATCATTAGACATTTTAGGGAAGATTAATTTCACAATAGGTAAATCACTACCATCATCAGTTTGAATGAAACTCTCTAAGAGCATAAGGTACCATTTCATCAGCTGGTGAAGGATGCTTGCTTGGGTTTTCATTTTAATGAATGTCATTTGGCGTAGCACAGAGGTTTTGCTATCTTACAGCACAATAGACAGCAGCTAGAACTGTAAACACAGAATTTTATTCATCCTGGAAATTTATGCAAGAACCTACTCAGATCTGCCAAAAACTGAACAGAAATAAAAATGTGTGTTGTGTGTTTTAAACTGTGAATACAGAGATTTTCTGTTTGGATAATAACTTTGTATGGGCAACAATAGGAATCTGAATGCATTGATATTCTGATATGCCTTCTAGCACTTCCACCATTTTCTTCAGTGAAGAAAGCAACTGAAAAAAAACCTTTTGGTTCATTATAGCGGGAACACTTCTGTACCACTTCTATTTCCATACCCACATAGGCAGATACATATACTTCATGGATTTAGAATAATTTACCACATTTGTCCCCAGTGATATCAAGTAAGTCTTTTTTTGCAACAACATATGCAGTCTGGGAATATTAGGATTCTTTTTCTGCTGTAAGAAAAATAAAAGTTTTAGAGTGGTTTCATTTTTAATTTAGAATTATTTAGTAGTATTTTCCTTGCAGAAAAGAAAGTTTTTAAATTGGCAATATTGCAAATTACCCAGCATTACTTGAGTCTCTGACAGAATCTGTGTCAAATACTCTGGCATTCATTAAAAGACACACAAATACTTGTGGGATTCATGAAAGGTGGGTCTCTATTCTTCACTGAGAGCTCTACAGTTTTGTGGTTTTTTACTTCTTAGCTTTCGGGTCGCCTAATCTGTTTTTTCTGTTAGCAATTTTCAAGGTCGATGGTAGGATAATTTTTTGTTTAGTCTATGGGGAAAGGTATTGTATTAAAATATTTGTAACTTTCTGTAAATTCAATTTAAAACTTTTTTAAAAACAATATTTGTTCTAAAATAATACTGAAGTGACATCATTACAATATCCCGATAACCTCACTAAAAGAGCACAGTTAGAGTCTGTCTCTGAGTACAGAAATAAAAAGATACTTTAGCATTTGTGGCTTTTATAAACCAGAGATACAGAGTCTGACACATGAAAGCAGCATACTGTTTAGTAATGGCAATTAGTTCAATTGTTCGCATAAAAGATTCATCCTTCAGACTTGCATTATCTTTGAAGTCTTTTGCATAGCACCAGTATCAGTGATACATATTCTTGCATTGTGAAAACAGAAGGAAAGTGGCACTAACATATTTTTGCTGTTTCTCAGGGCACAAGGTCAGACTTGCAGTGGTAACATTTGTGGTGGTGACATCAGGGCATCTTTGTTTCCAGATTTGCACTGACAACATTTCTGCTGTGCCTCATCTCTAACTCTTACTTTTTGCTCAGTAAAGCAGCAATGACAACTTACGTTTGCTCCTCACATATCCTCCTCCCATGATCTTCCTCATTACTACAGTCTTTAGAGATTTGATTTTGCTCTAAGCACAGAATCTACATCAACTTCAGTTTCCAAAAGAAACCCTAATGAAATTCTGGGAGAGTTTCTTTAACAGAGTTCTGCAGAAAATAATTCATCTGCTTCCAAATTAGGGCAGCCATGAAATTTAACTTGGAAAGTTAATGTGGTAAGAAAGAAAAAGTGTAGTCAAAGGTCTTTTACACTGTGTTCCACTTCATAACTGTAGGTGAGTACCTGCAGTTGTATTTTCAGGCTTTCCAACTGACTTCAGTATGTGATATTATCAGTTGCCCAGATGACACTTTTAAGCTGACTTTCAATAGAATTGGTCCTCAGATGCTCTAAAACTCAGTCTTTGGAAGCTTGCCTTTAGATTTAGGTGTTGAAGTCTAAGTTTTATCTTAAGAACTGGTTCTGGGGGCATTCACTTTGGGTACATTTCAGTAGCTCATTCCTGGTCTTTTCCACAGTTTTGCATTGCAGGTTATTGTGGTTTAACCAGCGTAGGCAGCTAAGCACCACACAGCCTCTCATTCGCCCTTCTTCAGTGGGATATGGGAGACAATCAGAAGGGTAGAAGTGAGAAAACTCGTGGGCTGAGATAAAGACAGTTTAACAGGTAAAGCAAAAGCTGCACACCAAGTAAAGCAAAATAAGCAATTCACTACTACTTCCCATCAGCAGGTGTTCAGCATCTCTAGAATAGCAGGGCTTTATCACATGTAACGATTACTTGAGAAGACAAACACTATCACTCTGAATGTCTCTGTCTTCCTCCTTCTTCCCCCAGCTTTTGTTGCTCAGTATGGTTATCACATGGTATGGAATATCCCTTTGGTCATTTGGGGTTGGCTGTTCCAGCTGTGTCTCCTCCCAACTTCTTGTGCACCCACAGCCTACTCACTGGCAGGGTAGTATGAGAAGCAGAAAAGGCCTTGACTCTGTGTAACAACTGTTCAGCAATAACTAAAACATTCCTGTGTTATCAACACCATTTTTATCACAAATCCAAAACACAGCCCCGTACAAGATACTATGAAGACATTTAGCTTTATCCCAGCCGAAATCAGTGCACAGGTATGTTAATGTGTGCCACCTTAGGGACCACAGTACCTGATGCCACAAAAGTTTGTGAGCTGGCAACTCTTAACTTCTGCCGGCAAATCAAATCTGAAGATTTAAGCGAGATTGTTAAACTTCTGTCTCACAACTCCACTCTTTTCAGCTTAGATTCTCTTGTGTGGTGTAGTGCTCCTCTGGAGAGTATACTCATCATCTGAACAAGTGATATCATCTCCTCTGCTATTTCCACTATCTGCCTTCTGCTCTGGGCTTGGCCTCAGGCTCCTTCATTCTAATGTATCTGGTGAGAGACTTTTTCTCTAGTCCCCTGAAACATGTGACTCACTGCTCATCTGCATCATCTTCATTCAAAATGTATTCTTCCCTCAACAAGAGATTGTGGGGAGTTAGATTTTTGAGAAGGTAACCTGTTTTACCTCTGGACATTTTGAGAGTACAGAAGTGATATTTCTGGAGCAGAAAGAATTTCTGCTTTAAATTTCTGTTGTATTCATATCATTGTAATTTGAAAGAGTAGAAAAAGAAATTCCTACCTTCAAAATGGAAACTGCATCCTGATGCAAGCACTCATAAAGAATTCCCAGTCATCAACCAGAAATCATCAGTTGTTTTAAGACAGATTTCCCAAACTGTCACACAGGAGTAAGCAATAAAAATGTTTTGTAAATAAGAGACAAAATACCTGAAGTATATGATTTTTAACAACAAGTGAAATAATTTATTTACATTTCACTAATGATCAAATGTGGAATTACCAGAGACTGAAATTTACACACTTACGAAAAATAAATCAATGATTAAAATAAAGAATCCTTTTATTTCTCAAAGGCTGCTCTTTTGCAATAATGAAACTAAGTGAAGTCAGAACATTAATGGGACAATCATCAATTCTCTTCCAGCTGCTTTGAGACATTCCAGCTGAAAAAGCAAAAGCAAAGCTTCATATTGTTCACTTTCTAACCCTTGCATACAGACTCTTTTGGGAGAAGTGGAGAATGACCTTAGGCTCTGGTGCTTCTCAGCTGCCAGAATAGGTCCTTGGGCAGCCGGGCTGCTGTAAATTGCAGTATGGATTAGATTGCCCCTGGCTGATTCTAAAGTCAGGGGAATAAAAATATGGCTTTATTTCCATTTTCTCAGCTGTGCCAGCTGAGGACCCAGCCTTAAAAGTTCACTTCTTGCTAAAGGCATGCAAGGGTGCCACAGACAGAGCTGATGGTCATGTCTGCCTGAAGGACTGAAGGCTATCAGCTATCCTGTGAACCGGCATATTCACTTGTGTCCTTCCATGTATTTGCACAGTGTTTTGTGCGATGGATGTCTAATGCTTTCTGGTGCCTTTAAGTACCCTTGTACTGTAAATAAATGATATTATGCTACGTGCATGTGAGGAAGAGAGAATATTCCTCAGTATTCGTCCAATAAATTTATTTTATAACTACCGAATATTCTGAGAATTAAAAAACATGGACGTGAAGAGAATGTCTACGCAACTCAAGACAGAAGAGCTAATGATATGCTTAAAAATCTAGAAAATTATAATGTTTAAAAATATTCTGAAAATGTATTTTTTTTCTAAGAAGAAAACTTCAAAATGATTGGGTGATAATGTTTAAAATTACTTTATGAACTGCAAATTGATTCCTTCCTCAGTGATTTAATTTCAGTAAAAAGACTTCTCTAAGCTCTGAGTGTTCACTTTGATGGATTTCAGCTCAAACATGAGCTAGCCCACAAATTCATATATCTCCACCTCATTTCTGTAAGCATACAAAACCAGCAGTAGAATCCCTTGCACCATTCAGCATGCTATGTGAACTCTGCTACACAATGAGCCTTACTTTGAATGTCTCAGGTCAACAGTGAAATCTATCAATAAACGTATCATGGATCTCTCTCAGTAGTCTTTCACCTTTAATTTTTTCATATGTACACTCACAGGAAGGAGTATTAAAAGGCTTTCTGTTTAGAACTTACACTGTATAGACTCTTTGGAAGTATATAAAAGCAAGATGCTGTGAAGTCTACAAAATGAAACCAATACCACCATGATACATCTATTATAGAAGAAGTAAAATATTATAAGAGGTAAATACCAATGTATGTCGTCCTATACTGTTAAGAATTTAGTCTCAGAAAGAAACAGCTCAAACCTTTTTCAAGTTTTATGAGGGCTTCTTTAAATATTTAGAGTTGGGAAAGGCACTTCTTTTCTACCTCAGGCCGATGAAAGAGGAACTTTCCTCTAGTCTTTTTGAAACATGAAAGGGGTAAGATCACTAACATCAGAAGCCTCCTCCCTTTTCTCTAAGATTGGTTCTTTCAAATCTTCAAACAAGAAAATGCTTTCCTCAATAGTTTCCTCATCTTCCACAAGATGTTGAGCCACATACAGTGCTTTAATCCCACCGAGCTCTGTGCATCTGTGTGTCTGTGCTGGCCTGGCCATGTCCATGTGTATGTTAGAGGAAAAGATAACCCTTTCACTTTCAAACACTGCGAAGATTGTAAGAAAGGATATTTTAGTTGTATGCTATTACTTTAGCTAGTCTGCCTGCTTATGTAGTCAATAATTAAGAACAATAAAATGTGATCCTTTATTATATTTAAGTAAAACAAGGAAAAGTCATACCATAAAAACGGTAATGCAATTCTGTTCATTTTTCAACAATGAATGTACCCAGACTCCTGTCATTTTGCAAAATCTTTCTTGTTTTTACATACCTTGGGAAACCAACGTATGATTATTATTTAATGTATAATGGCTACCATACATTAAAGGAGTTGGTGCAAATAAAAAAGAAAAGACCCAGCTCTCATCCTGTCAACAGTCCCCAGCCTTTCACATCCTACCTTCACAGTACTCTATAGCATATGAAGCATGCAAGAATGCAATAAGAGTGTGCATAAATATGATGACGGAAGGAGGAAAAAAAAATCCTAGAACAGTGCACTCTCCCAGGTTGTACACCCGCAAAATTCAAGCTGAAGGGAATCACGCTAAGCATCTCTGTGCAACCTAACTGTAACTGTGTAGAAAAAGATGAACTCTCAAACAGTCAGGCTTCAGTAGTTCAAGTCTGAAAATGAAAATTAGATCTTAAATCAGGCTCAAGTGGTAATTAGGTCCTCAGGCCTTACAATGGTCCTGCAAACTTTCTCCTTCTATGTCCAGAGCAGTGAGCTGTTTACATAATTACAATGAGTTGCTTTTATACACTTTTTAAGCATGTAGAAAAATGCCTTACATACACTCTTAAAAGCAATAGTCCTGTAGTGACATAAGGTTAGCTGATTTACTTCAGTTACATACACTTACTGAACTTTTCAAAGTGCTCGACACTAAAAGCTACTTATACATAATTTATATCATACTTGCTGGCTGAACTCTGTTCTCATACTTCACGTCTGTCGTTCTCATGAGCATTATAGCAATAATCCATCATGTATATGTATAGCATTCTAACATTGTTTGCAGGTTGATAAGGATAAAGATACAATGAAAAGATAAATAGGTGGTGGTTGCACCAAAACCCTGGGCTTATTAGAATTTAGGAGGGGAAACTTTATTCTTTCATATTTACATTAACTCTTGGGTACCGTATTTCATACTGCAGTACAGTACTGTAGTTGTAAATGTTAACTGTCCATGTTTCCTTAAAGGACATGGTTATTTAATACAAATTCCAGTTGTCTTTTGTTCTTATTAAGGCAATTCCAGAGCTGTCATAAATACATTTAGCTCTCTTGGAGCCACTGGGGTCTTGCAAATTCATAATAGCTATGGTGCTGGTCTTTATGTGCATACTTTATTCCAAGTAGCATCAGGGTAAGTAAATAAAGATTTGTATCCAAATATTACCATCTCAAAAGGATTTACTGAGAATTAGCTAGTCACGTGGAGTAAATTCTGTTTGTAGTATATAGGACTGCAAATACTTTTTTTCTTAACACAATGACGGAGGCCGAGAGGTGTGAGCCTTGTCAGTGAGTTTTCAGAAAGCTGGACCTGTACAACCTGCTTTCTTCTTAAGGCAGCATGTGGATAGCCTGAACTCCATCTTTAACGTATACCTATCTGATTATTTCCACAAATAAAAAGAGAAAAAATGAGGATTAAAATAATCAAGCAGGCAAAGAAACTGGCCTGAACATATAAGCTAAAGCAGAGCTGACTATAAATTTCTTAATTTCAGTGAATGCATAGTCTCTTTCAATTGCCTCTATCTATTTCAAGCTTTTACTTTATTTTTTCAAAAATTGTACAAGATTGACAAAGGTTTACATGTCTCTAACATTTATGTGTTGTTGGTTCACTATGGACACACGGAAAAGCAAAAGCTTACACAAGTCTTCATGGAAGCTCTACAGAAATCTTCTATAAAGTACCTGTATTGTCCTCTGGGTAACTACTGTCGTGTGACCAATTGCATAAAGAGAAAGTAAGATGCAATGATTTAACTGGACTATCCTGCTGGCAGAAAATATTACATAAAAACATTCCTAGAACTTTGCAGCTTTGAGGCTCGTAAGTACTCGTCTTAATGTTTGTAAGGATGATCTAAAAATAATGTGCAGTAAAACATGACTGTGATTAGTAATACAGAGTACTTATATTATGCATTAATTTTTTTAAGTTTATAGTTGATTATTTATGGTATATTGGGAATACACTACTCAATGGCACTGCTTTCAGAGATTTGCTGTGAATAAAGTTAGTTAGCTCCTAATAAATAAAAAATTCTCTTAATAAATGCATATTTAATAAATGCTCTTAATATTATTTTTTTTTTTTTTTGTAGCATAGAGTAGCTCCATGCAGAGACACTGACAAACTATGAATCAGTTTCCTACTGAGAGGCAGGCCTAATTAGACAGATGGACTGCTGCACTAAGATGACTATGCTGCCCTTCATTCTGGTGGTTGTTTGGGACTCTGCGTATGCCACTGCTCTGTCTGGAGAGCCCTATGAAAACTTTCGTTTTTTAGGATGAAATTCCTTCTCCATTCAGATCAATGGTGAGATTCCTAATGCCTTTAACAGGACTTAGTCTTCTTTTCTGTTATAGAATCCACTCCATTAAACGGGTGGGTGCTCTGGTACTCTTAGCAATAAAGACGAAAGTATGCATGAACAAATTTAGAAAGACTGAGGAACAGAAAGATACCACAAGAAACTTACATAAAAAGAAATATGAAAAAGTTCAAGAAATTCATTAAAATAAATAAAAGATTAAAGAAAGCAAATGTCTATTACTTAAGAGAAAGGAGGATCAAATAACAGATGACATAACAAAGTTTAAAATCTTCACTATATTTTTATTCTGTTCTTCACCAAAAAGGTTAATTGTGACCAGAAGGTTAACATAATTAATATTAGCAATTAAGTGCTAGAACTACAAGCTGGAATTGGTTAACAGACAGAAAAGTTCTTAGATGGACTAGATCTGTTCAAATCACCATGACTTAACAACATCTTTCCCTAAAGTATTTATGAACTAAAATCCTCTCTGAACCATTAGCAGTCACCTTTGAGAACTTTTCAGAATAGATGAAGGCTGAGCAGACATCTAAAGGAAAAACACAACTAGTAAACTAAAAAGGAGAAGAGTATTATGTATCATTTGCCTAGCTTATACATTGAATAATACTGCAATAAATAATTAATCAGTGATTTTCTCTCTGAGTACATAGAAAATCTGAAGTTGATTGAAAGTAACCACAATAGAGTTACTGAAATCACAACATAGTTAAAAATCTCCACAGGCCCATTTGATATCTTTCCATGACACCACAAATAAGTATGCAACAGGGAAGTATTTGCATACTTTTTATTTGTTAACATGTGACGATTGCATATGACGTTGTCAAAAGTCTGGAAATATGTTCCCACTGGAAATTACTGCAAAATCAGTTGAATCACTTAGCAGAGACATCTTAGCATCTGTTCTCTGTCAGACTGAAAGAAATACTTGAGTACAGCATTATGCAGTATTTGCATTTACAACTGGAGGACTAGTATTTGTGGATAACGTTAACCAGGAAGGTTATACACATTTTGGAAGGCAGAATTATATTCAGCATTATTTTGATAAACTGGAGAAATGGTACAAAGCCGTAAAATAGAATATAACAAAGACAGCTTCATATTGCCTAGGAAGGAAAGAAAGTGAGAAATGCAGAATGGCTCACTAGGCAGATATACTGCAGAAAAGGATCTCAGGATTACGATGGGTTGCAAATGGAACATTAGTCTATGTTGCAAAACCATCAGAAAAAAACGATAATTTAAAATATGTGAATCCTGAGACATATAGAGTATTTCACTCTAGTCAGCATTTGTGAAGCCTTGACAGGATTACCGAATACAGTTTCGACTACTAAGGAAAGAGGATGAGATAGAAGCAACAAAAGGTTAGTAGATGTGGAAAATATGACCACTGAGCAAAGGCTGAATGAAAAAGAAATATACAACAATATACAAATTGTTGTAAGGAGAACAATCATTTGTTATCAATGTTGCCATCAAAAGCAAAACAAAAATAATTGGTTGCAGTAGGAGAGATTTATGTTATATATCAGGAACACTTTTTTATTATAGTTAAGAACAGGTTACCTACATCATTTGTGGAGTGTCTGTCATTAGAGATTTTTAAAGAGTAGATTAGATAGATTACTGTTAAGATTGGTCTAAATATACTTGTTCCAGCCTCAAAGTAACATGATGTGATAGATTCTGAGTTCCTTTCCAGCTCTGCATTTCCAGGATTCTACATTTCTTTCAAAAACCTTTTAACTTAAGCTTTTAAATTGCAGTTACTCTCAAAATGTCTTTTACACATTTAACAAAATGCTAAAGATTTTTTTTCTCCACAAAAATTATACAGCCTTGAAAGTGGAATATTTAGGAGATTTTCTACTTGTTTATTTAGTATATAAATGAGGGAATATTTTCTGTAAACTATAAGTAAAAAAATTATTCAGTAAAAGAGTTTAGCAGACCTTTTTCTAGCTCACTCTGGTGAATGAAAGGAGCAATCTTTCAGCATAATAATTATAAAAGTAGCTGTTACTTCAATGTATCTTTTCTAATGCATATATTTGTATTCACCATGATTTTTTTTTTATGAGTGTCTGGATCATAAAGTTTATTGAAAAAATTCCACGTTATCTGTATTTATAACTTCTCTTAGATATCCATACAAAATAAAGGTCATTGAGACAGGAATTGACTTGTAATAACTTGTGTGCAAATGGGAAAGAAATCTTCAATCAAGACCTTTACTCACTAAATAAATAAGAATTATTATAATGGATAAAATCTTGGCAAAATTTCCCTGAAGGTCAGTGCAACCCTGCTTTGGTTGAATGGATTCACCTGTGCCTATAAAGGTTTCACTAGGAGAATGAAATTTAATTCACTAGGAGAATGAATTTTAATTTAAATGTGAAAAGATAAAATGGACTGGCTTTTATGTTGGTGACTTAATTGTGAACAGAAGGAGAGCTCTGATGCATGGGACGGTCCAGGTTGAAAAAAAAAAATTACTGTTCCACCTTAACCATGCATCTGTTAGTATTTAAAAAAATATTAATTTCTTAATTTGTATAGAAAATATCATAATGGCTTTTATATCAAATCATTCCTGTTAATGATACCAGAATATTCTTTACATTAAGTGGCAGTTAGCTATGCTTTTGATTCCATCTTTAGTATTTGTGGGATGTTTAGAGTCAAACATAATTTTGTTATTATTCTGACTTCTTATAAGTATTCATTGTTAAACTATGCGGGCATCTTACGTTGAGCTGTGACACCTCCACCAAGATGAGATCTGTACTGCCCTAATTATGAATTTCAAGTTGCTTGCAAGGAACAGAGAACACCATACACTTTTTGATGTACTCACAACTTGTTTCTGAGTTACAACAAAATTTAAAGTTAATACATTAAACTACCTCAGTCTTTAGGTAATCCCTTGAAAATACCTGTCATGTTAATAGATTCAGTCATTAGTCAGATACTTAAGAGTAGCTAAGTATTAACGATGCAGCTTATTCTTCTATTTGGTTTTTCTATTTCTTCAATCTGGACAGCCCACACCCAATGGATATAGAATCATAGAATCATACCTTCATTTACAACCCCTGACTTTTCACCAACATTTTTTCAAAAATATCACTGAAATAAATGAAATATATCATAACAGAAATCACTTCTTTTCCTGTAATAGTAACGCTAACGATTAAATACAAAAGAAGCAGAAATAAGGAAAAAACAAAGATTGTGTTTTAAATGCGTTTTTCCAAGAATGTTTTTAGCATTTACTTCTAAACATTTTGCCCTCTAAGAATAGATTCTGAAGGCAATAAAAGTTGCATTTCACTGCTTTTGATGTTGGAAATGAGATGGGTGGGCTTACTTTTCTCTGAACGTGACTTAGGTTATGGACTACAATACAAAAAATGACATTATTTGGTCCTTATTTATATGTATAATAAGGAACATGGAGATGATAATTTCAATAAGGCCTCTGTACTTGTGGTTGCAACCATGTATGTTGAGGCAAATACTGCTTCTATGCAAAACAAATAGGTCCTCGATTACGTATCCGGTTTTCATAATTGTCTTTTTAATGTTAATTTACATGACCTACAGAATTTTAACGTCCCTGATCAGGCACCAGCTGAATGTTTGGGTTTTTTTGTGTACAACCTTGTTTTAGTCGCTTTCACTTCATCTCATTCTTTTGTTAGATCTGGTATAATTTATACATATAGAGAGAGTGTTTTATCTCCCTCAGGATACAACTGAAGTGGTTACAGAAATAGTGAATATTTTTTTTAGAATACTTTGGCCAGAGAATGCATAAAAATGTCTGAAACATATTAAAGAGGTTTTCCTAGAAAGTTTATTTTCAAGCTTACATTATCAATAAGAACATTCCTTAAAAAAATTTAAAATATTTATTAATTTGTCTTGAAGTTATTTAATTGAGAAAAAATCAAGATAAAAAAAGGAAGAAAGTATTGGATTCTTTGATTGTTTATTGTACCGAAAAATATAAACGCCAATGTGTTAATTATTATTAGTCTATAAGGTATGTGATACTTCTGGTCTCTAACTATATTAGTGTACCATTTATAAGTTTTGAATTTTGTTTGATATTGAAGAAGAAGAAATAGTAATCTAACAGATTTGAAAAAAAAAATCACCTGAATCACCTTAACTATGTGTTTCTTTCTTTTATATTATATAATCCAATATTCACAAAAGAAATCATATATTTATTGGAGGTGAAATGTTAAGTCACAACACAATCAAGGAAAGGACTTTCAAAACTTCTAACTATCCTCTTACTGAGGCAATTAAATGAATCAGATAAGAGATCTGATTGTACAGTTCACTACTAAGACAATATATCCAAATGAAATCAACTACTTTGTAGAAACTTGACAAGAGAAGTTAAATGTAAGTGTTGATCCGGGCCAGTGTATCTTGCTATAGCGTGCTCCAAGCCTCTTGGTTTTAAGATTAAAAGATTGAACAGATTTAAAGTTTGTTAAAATTACCTTTTTTTTTGTTTATCTACAGTGTATAAACAGGTATAAATTTCATTTTTTAACAGTCTTAGTTAAAAGACATGAGAATACTTTGTACACTTATTCCAATGAAGTAATAAGTTAAAGACTTGAAAATGCCATTAAATATGTTGAATAATGAGTGCATTCTGTGAAATCAATTCATAGTCATTCAGTGGAAAAAATGGAGAAAAAGTTACTGCCAGACCAACATCCTTGTACTTTAAAAAGGAATTTTAAAAACTTGAAATTTTAAAATTTAATTTAATTTAAATTTAAAAAAATTAGAAGTTTTGAAAGATGATATGGAGCTTTCCATTCATGACCCCAAATTGATTTTAGACAAAAATCAGTCATAAGACATAGTAGCATCATGAAGTTTGGAATTATTTGCAGATGACACTTGGGCACCATGAATAGTGCATTTTGGTTATTACCATTTTTCCTTTGAAGAATCTTTTAGAACAGAAAGTCACATCAGAGTTCCCAGCATGTTTCATGAACACAGACATTTTTCAATGATACTTTATGGTCCATTACAATTACGTAGGGATTTGAAAAGAAACATGTCACAAAGCAATACAGAAACATACATTACAGTACCAAATGTAAAATAAGACAAAAAAAAAAGTTACTTGTTAAGTAATGTATGATAGCTTTCTTCTACATGATAAAATAGGAGTGTACAGATTATAGAAAAATAAGCAAAAGCGTAAACCACTGACAAACCAGCAACTGCATCCATTTCTGGGAGGGACGCACTGACTGATTTTAAAAAGAAATGCAATTAAATCGATACGTAACATGGCACAACACAGAGTGTTATTCTGATTCCAGCAGTTATGCAGATGCTCCCTGCAGCAGCTCTGACTCTTCAGGAAGACACAGCAGAAGTGGCTCCAAGGGAGGGTAGTTCCACAGAGATCTCACAGATGTTACCAGTTCTAGGGCTGGTGGGTATATCGATACTCTCTCATGGAAAACGGCATAGACATGCTCAAGCTAATGTCAAGCCGGTTGGTATAGCTGCCTGGCACAGAAAACCACAGTGGGAATTAGGAATACTAATTCGGGCACTAAAATCAGTGCAGATGAATTAGCGATGCTAACGGTTCCTCAATGAGGCACTGGTACTGCTTTTGGTACAGGTGCTACTCTTTCCACAAAGCTTTGGTGATTGTTTGTGTCATGTGGTACCCTGAGCACAGAGTATTTGTTCAGCTGGAACTTCTTTGAATCTACAAGAGTGTCAAGTGTTTTCAGATCTTTTTGTACCAAAATAAAACTGTTATCAGGGCATATATGACTAGACTTTGTAACCAAAATTATCAAGTTTTAAAAATTGGGGAAATAAGAAGAAAGTATTTTATGCATATTACCTAGATAAGAAATAGCATTTTTCCTATAACCTCTATAGTCTTGGAATTATTTTAGTTTTTGAACTTCAATATACATTTTACTCAGAAAAATTATTTTGAGATATTGCCTTGATAAACTGTAATTATAAAATTATCAAATGGAATTTTCTAACAATTATATTGACCAGGCATCAAGTCAAAATTGCTATTAATTTTGTTTATGGCAAAGCCTGATTATCACTAAACCCTCCACAAAGTGTTATGAACCCAAATTTCTGAGAAATTTGAAAAAATAAGACTTTTACATTTATTTTAAATATATATTTCTGCTGAATTTTTGATTCTCTGATTGTGATAACTAATCATTATTTATTGATCTCTGTATACTGGTAATCTGTTATTTGTGCTGTCTTTGAGAGCTCTTTTTTTAGTTTTAAAAAATCTATTGCAATGGGAACAGCACATGTTATCATGATATATTAGAATTCAACAATAGGTGTTTTTCACTTCTATTCACCAGAATTTGCATTTTATGAAATAGCAAAAATTTATCTTAATACCGTACCTGATTTTTGTCATGGTTTAATCCCACCAGCAGCTAAACACCACACAGCTGCTCGGTCACCCTTCCAAACCCCTGGGGAATGGGGAATAGAATTAAAGGGGAAAAGGGAAGGAGACTCATTGGTTAACATAAGAACAATTTAATAATTAAGATAAAACAAAGTTAAAAATAATACAGATAATACTACATGATAATATATAAAATTATAATTATATATACAAACGACGCAGAATGTAATTACTCATCAACTGGTGAGCAGTGCCCATAGCGTCCCAGCAAGCGATCCCAAAACAGAGAAGTCCCGAAATCACAATCCCAGAAGAGTGAGAGGCTCAAAGAGAGAGAGAAATATAGAACTCTGAGAGTCTGAGAGTCTGAAAGAGAGAGAGATCATACTTCTTGGTCAATCCTCTTCTATATACTGGTCAGGACGTTGCATGACATGGACTACTTCATTGGCCAATTTAAACCTCAATCCTAAATTCAAATCATAAGTTAGGAGTTGTGGGCCCTCTGTCCTGGCCATGCTCCCCACCAGCCTGTTGTGCTCCTGCACACTGGCAAAACACGGAAAGCTAAAAGGTCCTTGATGTCTCAGCACCAACTATAAAAATGAGTGTGCTATCAACATTCTTCTCATAACTAAATCCCAAACTAAATCCAAAACATAGCACTATTCTAGCTGCTAAAAAGAAAAAACATCTCTGGCCCAGCTGAAACCAGGACATTATTATAAACGGAATGCAACTTCAAGAGTTGTGTCCATGCAGTAGAAAACACTCCTTTTATAGAAAAGCTCCTTTTATAAATGCTATGATGATTTTTTTAAAGCACTCTTATGTTGAAAGACTACAGCACATTACAGTCTGGGCTTATTGCGTTAGAGCTACTTTTGTCAGATCAACAGAGCCTTGAACATGTTTAATACCAAGGGAGGCTGACGCAGGGTTCTACTTCAGGGATTTGTGAAGCTCATTATCATAGTGTATGAGTGATAATTACACTTCTTGAGAGTAGGAGGATGCTTTGTCAAAATCTTCGGGATGTATAAGATAACATTTCAAGTCTTATTTGTAGCTCTGGAACAACAGACAAATGGATGCACTGAAAACATAGTATGGCTCTGTTTGCTGTGCACTACATTGGTACATTTGTTTCTATCACAATATCTATAGTTTCTCAGGGTTCCTATTGTCTCTATTTCTGTTTAGAGAAGTTTTCATGATGTTCCATGTCTCATAATGTTTTGCAGCCCAAGTAAAGTTTGTATTAAATATATTTTAAGATTAAATTCCCCCTAATGTTATTTTAAGGCCCTTCTACAGGCTCTCATAATAGCCAGAGATAAAAAAAAAAAGGATATGATGAAGGAATTTTGGTTTTTGTGTTCTGGATTCAGCCTTGCTGCAGTCAGTAAGCATTCACCATTGAATTACCTCTAAATTCAATCTTTTTTGCATATGTGACAGAATAAGACATGAAAGGCTACAGTTTGATAAACACTTATTTCAATGTCTATGCTGACTCAGGCAGTCCCTACATATCTGGCTCTCCTTATCTTGGTTTCCCTCAGTTAAAAATGACTAAGAAAAATGCCTTATTTTAACTCTGGATCAATTTTTCAGTCCCATTGCACAGACCTACACACAGTCGTACTAGCTTAACTGGGAAGATGGCATAAAGGCTACAATAATTCATGAGAGCTCCTTAAGACAATACTGATGCTGAAAGAAATATTCTTCAAAATACACTGCAAAGACATACATTAAACGAATTTCCTTCTTTTATTATGTGCAAATGCGATTAAGAGAAAGGGAAGAACTGTTTGGAAATACCTATGGATTGATTTTTCTGTTGTGTACTACTAATTTTTTTTTACAATCCTGATACTTGTAGTATATAGCTTTAGGTTTTTTTTCATCAATAAATGAATCAGATTTTAATTTCTTTAAAGTGCAAAACCTCAAGCATTTAAGAAATGAAATCTTATTTTAACCCCAACTACTCTTCCTATCCAGGAAACCCAGGTTTTATTAAATTGCCTATTCTATGTTTAAGTTTATTGAAGTGGCTTCATTAATTATTTTTTTATGTGTGTCTTCTGAGCGCTTATTATTCTTTTCGCTTCTTGAATTCCTATAGCATGATTTAACATGATTCTTAATAAATCTCGAATAGATTTTCTTAAATATAAAAGTACTTCACTGATAACTTCTCGTTAACAGAATATACCAGTAAAATGCTGGATAATAGACACACCAGGAGCCTTAGTTCTTACGGAAAAAAATGTGACCTGAAGAATTCTTTTTACTACTGAGTATGCCCATCAGCTTCCAGCAGTCAGTTCTCTACTATATTTTGGGTTATACTGCATTATTTTGCTTCTAACAATATGGTGTTGCATATGGGCAGAATAGATGAATATAGTTCTCTTGTTTAAATTAAAGTCTAATCCAAATTCTTCTAAAATCTTATTTTTAAGATCTTAGCCTTCAAGGAAAAACAAACAACGTCATCGATTCTCTTAATTAAAATTTCTGCCACTGAATACTTCTTTACAAGTGAAATACAATAACAATTATAGTTGTGCACAAAGGAGCCTGCAGACTGTGAAGGGACTATTTCAAAAGGCTTCTTTTTTTTTTTTTAATCTTTGCAACAGAAGAAATACATTTAATTTTGCTTAAGAGATTCTTCAGCATTTCTCATCAACGTCAGATACATCTCTCTTTCAGTTATTTTTTCCCAAGTAGGTTCGCTTTCCTTCATCTGCATGTCGTCACGATTTTTTGCAATATAATTGGATCAAACCTAATTCTACTTTTCTGTACAGTGGTGTACCAAGACGATACCTTATTGATTGTTTGCCATTCCTTCATAAGGATGTTTTTTAATGTAAGATTCATTTTATATTTAAAATATCAGAAAAAAAAACCATTCAATTTTGACCCTCAGTCTCCAACTTCTTAAATCTCCACTTAAGAGATATATTCATAGGGTTTTTATTGAAATAAAAATTAACATCAATAGGATCAGGGTCACAGAAATGAATTCTAAAACAACACACAGCTTTTGGTTGTTAAAGGCATTGCTGTTCACCTTGTTTTTCTGTTCTAATTTGGATAAATTTTCTGACAACTATAGCTTCAATAAATATAAATTTTCATTGTTACATGAGCAGAATTAAGTCAAATTTCCATGTAAAAGGACATTTATTCTTCTCTGTGTTATTTTAATTACCACTTCTAGGGACTATGTAAATTCATCTCAAGTACTGAAAAAAAAAAGGATTCAGGATGACTTTAGAATAAAACTGTTAATGTTGTTATCCCAATGCCAGGGTTACAAGTCAGTATTTCACTGCGGATCATGTTACCTCTTTTCCTTCTGAGAATCTATTTGTCTTTAAATATTATATTGAATTAACAAAATTTTATGTGGCCTATTCCTTTTAGCACCTTGTCAAGACAGATTTGCCCCCTCAGCTCTAATCTTAGCCATTTTTGTTTTTATCCTGTCTGACTTAATTTTTCTGTGTATGACAAACACTTGTTCCTTGTCTTAGCTACAGTGTATGTGTTTTTAAATACCAAATTAAGAAATACTTAGCTAATACTCCATGTTGACAATTCAGTGCACTATTAATTCATAGCTCGTATGAGAGAGACACTTTAGAGAAACAAGTGTTTAGAGGGTGAGAAAAATGAGTCTGGATTTGGACTTAAACTGAGGTTTCTACAACAGATCACAGCTTAGGGAACCGATTCACAAGTATGATGGCTTACTTGAGTTGCTGCAGAAAGTCTTGACCTCACTGTGTGGCCTGCCTTTCCCTGCCTCCTTTATGCATAAACAGGTCAGCCAACACAAAATACTGAAATATCTTCACTTCAGAACTTAGTAGGTTAAGGAAAAATAGCCTCAGTGAAAATTTCCTTCTTTCTATGAGTCTATAGTTTGCTTTCAGTGCAAAGGAGTGCAAACCTTCAAATTAGGAGCAGAATCCACCGCTGCAGATAACGTTTTCTCTAGCTATTTACAAATCTGTTCATTCATATAAACAAGGGCTAGTATAATTCACTGATCAAATATTTTTCAAGGTCACATACCACATTCTTCACTGATATGACTTTAAATTTGCTGCTGGGTTTTGCTGGACTTATCTTTTTTGAGAATAGTCTTTAAAATTTTGTACAAAACAGCCTTAAAAAAGTTTATTAGTAACTAATCTAATTATATTTTTGTCAAAAATAATGACCTCTCCATAATGCTTGTTTTTGTTTTCTAGTTAGTCACATACTTTAGTAGCTGTAGGCTATAAAATCTGTCATTTATTGTAAGAAATGGGGTGGAGTAGAGTTCTTCCCATCACAGCTGATGACACCTAATTATATACCAAAAAATAGAACTCCCTGGGGAAGAAAAGAATTCAGATCATGCTCAAGTGCAATTGTTTAAGGCTATTTTGAATGGTGTGAGTATTTATGAGCTCTATTAATAATAAATGAACTAATGTTGTAGCTCTACAATTTGCAGACAACCTCATCTGACTGTTGAGAAGATGTCGGCTTTCTGACAATAATGAAAGTACATAAATATTAATATCTTATGAAAAAATCCTCTTAGCACTATATAATAGTTGCAAGTACATAAAATGCAATGAAAAATATGAAAGCTATTGGGCATTGCAGTTTGGGGTAGCTAACTGTGTTTCATCATTTATGGTTTAAAAGCCACATTAGATATTCTCTCAGTAACAAAAACCATTATATTTTTACCCTTCAACCAGTTACTTAACCAAGAGTATTAATTACTTGTTGAATCATAATGCTGGAGAAATATACAGATGCACAGAGACTTTGCAAGCCTTTGCACATCGTTTTTCTGTGTACTTTTTTTATACCTGTCTAAAAGCTAAATTAGTGCTATATAATTCCAGGTAGGTTAAGAAAAAAAAAAATTAAAGGAATGAGTCCTGTGTAAAAGAGTATTTATCATACACACTTTGTAATTTTATGTTGATAAACACACAGAAGCCCCCACAAATGCCAGTAAATGCCTTCTAAGCACCTGTTTCCAGTTTGAAATTTTCATAATTACAAAGCTTGTTAGAATTTTGTTTGGGGCTATTCTTATTTTGTTACACAATTAATTCCACAATAATTGCATCATACCTAACAGGAAAAAAAAATTCATTCATGGTTTCTATTCTTTATGAACATCATTAGAATGCCTATGGAGCAGGACAAAATGTAAAACTAACATTTGCCTTAATTTCTTAAAATCTAAGGACATGCTTTTACCCACTCTAATTAAGGTGAGTATCTACACTTGTAACACACTCCACAGTTAGGAAAATAAGAAGCATCCTCTGAATTGAGAGTCAGAATAGTTCTATTCCTTCCACTCAGTTTTACAGTAGAGAAAGTTTCTGCTTGCTCAGGGATTTCTATACCAGTATGTGATGTAGATGCATCCTGGGAGACCTACACATTCTAGAAACTGGGGCAGGAGTAGAGAGGAGACACAGGGAAAATGTCAGAAAACTTTTACAACTCTGCAAGTCACATATGCTTATTTTCCTGGTGGGTCCAGCAATACTCCACAAGCTTTTCTCTGATTTTACTACAGCTCGTTCTTCAGTTATACCAAAAATGGACAGAATATTTTCATCTCTAAATTCAGTCGGCATAACTGGGGACTGTAAAAGATTAAAAAAAATAAAAAAGACAAAATAATGATGCAAATTTATTGTTTTTACCTCCTGTCAGTAAATTTAGTAATTCTTTTCAGTAGCATAAACACGTACCTATATAATAATAAAATTTCATATGACTACTCATATATTTATATGTCAGATCTAAGAGTAAAATAATGGAAAGATCCCCTGGAAGGACAGGAAGGACATAAATGCATGAGGATATGAGCAATTGTAACCCTGAATTCGAAATGCAAAGCAGTACCAAGGGTACAGCTATAGTTTAAAGTCTACAGTAGCAGCTGCTGAACAGATCTGACTTCTTCAACAGCTTGATGCAACTGTATATATCAAGCCACTTTATGAGCTACACTTTAATCAAAAGCTGTAGCTCAGAGAAAGATAGTCTGATAAAATTAGTTTCTTCTTTTTCTGTCAGAAAATGTACATTGATTATTTATTTGGGTAATTTGTTTTGCATGCCACCCCTCCAACTCAGAGCCTTCTCCTTCAGAGAGATTAAGAGAATCAAACATAAGAAATGTACAGGAAGTAAGAACAAATCTCTTTTTTTCTGCTTCTCTTCCTATTGTTGAGACCTATTGTGCAAGTGCTTTTGCAACAATCTGTATACCACAATGCATAGGAAATATGAGAAAACTATGTGTCACAGGCCTGAGTTGGCATTCTGTTGGTTATCGTAAAGCTCACAGAGTTGGACATTTGGTAATTTAGGCAGAATGTAAAAAGGGACAATAGTGAACAAGTTGCAAGACCCTTCAGCAAGGAGGCCATTGTTTCTTTTCTAGCATATAACAAATAATAGGGTCCCTTAGTATTGTCTTGATAATGAATAACCTATAGTGATCTTGTTTTGTATGGTGTTGTTCTTTAAACCTCTTTTGTATTATGTGCTCTGACATACATGTGCATCCATATACATACACTTACAAACACTATTTCAAAATCTTCTGTTTAGAACACCACTGGCTAAAAAGCCCTAGCTTTTTAACCCTTAAGTGGTTCTAATTATTCTATAAATTTTTGCTTAGGCACACTTAAATAGCTGCTATAATAGAACTGTGTGATCCCCAAAATTCTAGAGATCCATCTCATTTCTAACAAGGTATTAACAGGGTCAAAGATTCACCCTCATTCACTGAGCAACATTAAACATGAATAATTGGAGATACTCTTGCTATTTTTAAACAGCTAAGGGAATCTCTATACCAATAATTTATTTAAACCATTAGCAGCGAGATGGTAATATTGAATCCATTAATAATTTCCATTTTGCGAATTTCTGTTTTACTTTTCTGAACCAGAAGTGTAAATCTATCCTACTTACAGCAATTTTTGGAAACCTGAGGGACTTCTTTTTTCTACTTTCTTTTAATTATAATAAAGAATGAGGTTTATTGCAGTTCACCAGTACATGTTGGAGAGGGCAAGGTGTACTTTCTTTTCTTTGAGATATTTCTAATAGTAAGAAAAAGAAAATCATAAAGTCTGTAGACTGATGTTGGTGTAACTAAGATCTACTAAACTCATTGAAAAGAATATTCAGTACATCTTCAGGGCTAAATGCAGATGTCCTTGTCGATGAAAAACTGAGTCTTTTTCCACTTGAGCTGGAGATTGAGGTCTTCTCATAACACTTCCATGTCCCCCTGAGGTCAAAAATTTTCCTCAAGTTGTACAAGATTTCATGTTGTTTTCTCTTGGAGTAGGGTGCTATTTCATACACAGAGTAATTAGAATCTGTCCAAGTGGTCTGTCACCTTTATTAATACATGATCAAACATTTTCCTGGTTTTAAAGAGCTATATAGACTATAATGCTTTCTTTCCTTCCTCATATCTTTAATATCTTATCACCCAAACAGTCTCATTTTCTTTCAAACCACTAACTACTATAGCAAATAATGTACTAAAGAGTGAATACAGATAGCATAACTGTCATCTAGACAGATGATACCTACATGCAATAGGAGACCGATGACTTAGATTTCTGCTTTTAAACATACGATGTTTTCATAAGTCATTCGAAATCTTTCCTGTTTTCTAGCTGTAGCTTAACTCTGTAAAATGTTTCAGTTGTTTAATCATTTACTCTCTAAAAGTATGACAAAAAAAAGGCATAATCTGAAGCAAGTGATAGTAGGGGTGATATGTGTAGTCAAGAGCAACACACAAGTTGCCTAGAAAGAGAATCCCAAAAATAACAGCTCAGGTAATAAAACTTCCCCCCCTAGGGGTGCTGTGGGGTCAAAAGCCCAACTTACGTGCTTCTATACGAACGCACGCAGTATGGGCAATAAACAAGAGGAACTGGAAGCTCTTGCTATCTGGGGAAACTATGACATAGTTGCCATCACTGAAACATGGTGGGATGACTCGTATAACTGGAGTGCTACCATGGATGGCTACAAGCTCTTCAGGAGGGATAGGAGAGGTAGAAGGGGTGGTGGGGTTGCCCTGTATGTAAGGGAAGATCTAAACTGTTTAGAGTTAAATGTTGGGGATGACCTAGTAGAATGTCTGTGGGTGAAAATCAAAGAGGGGCTTATGAAGGCGGATATTGTAGTGGGTATCTGCTACAGGCCACCCTATCAGGACAGTGAGACTGATGAGCTATTCTTTAAACAACTGGGGGAAGTCTTGTGCTCACTAGCCCTTGTCCTTATGGGTGACTTTAACCTGCCTGATGTCTGTTGGAAGTATAACATGGCAGTCAGGAAACAGTCTAGGCGGTTCCTGCAGAGTGTGGAGGACAACTTCCTATCACAACTGGTTAGTGAACCGACTAGAGAAGGAGCTCCCCTAGACCTGCTGTTTGTGAACAGAGAAGGTCTTGTGGGAGATGTGAAGGTTGGAGGACGCCTGGGGCACAGTGACCACGAGATAATAGAATTCTCAATTCTAGGGGAAGTTAGGAGGGGGAACACTAAAACGGCCAAGCTGGACTTTGGGAGAGCTGACTTTGGGCTGTTTAGAAGTCTGGTTAACAAAGTCCAATGGGAGACAGCTCTCAAGGGTAAGGGGGCGCAGGAGGGATGGTTACTACTCAAAAAGGAAATTCTGGAGGCACAGGAGCGAGCTGTCCCTGTGTGCCGGAAATCGAGCCGCCGGGGTAGAAAACCAGCTTGGATGACAAAGGAGATTTGGGAATATCTCAAAAGAAAAAGGGATGTCTACAAGTCTTGGAAGAATGGGCAGGCATCCAGGAATCAATACACGGAGGAAGTTAGGACAGGTAGGGAGATAATCAGGGAGGCAAAAGCCCAATTGGAACTTAGACTAGCCAGCTCCGTAAGGGACAACAAAAAGTCTTTCTATAAATATATTAATAACAAAAGGAGGGCTAAAGATCACCTCCAGCCCCTACTGGACTCAGGGGGTACGTTAGTCACTAGGGATGAGGACAAGGCTGAGGTCCTTAATGCCTTCTTTGCCTCAGTCTTTAATAATAAGGTCAGCAGTTCCCAGGTGAGCTGGCCTTCGGTGTCTGAGTGCGGGGAGGGAGAGAAAATCGAAGCTCCTGTGATCCAAGAGGAACGGGTCAAGGATCTGCTCCTTCGGCTGGATGCCCACAAGTCTATGGGGCCTGATGGTATCCACCCGAGAGTCCTGAGAGAGCTGGCGGATGTCATTGCCAAACCCCTGTCCATTATCTTTGGGCAGTCTTGGCTCACTGGGGAAGTTCCGCTGGACTGGAGGCTGGCGGATGTTACCCCCATTTACAAAAAAGGGCGGAAGGAGGATCCGGGGAACTACAGGCCTGTCAGTCTGACCTCGGTGACGGGCAAAGTCATGGAACAGGTTATCTTGAGTGCTATTAATGAGCACATACAGGTTAACCGGGTGATCAGGCCCAGTCAACATGGGTTTATGAAAGGCAGGTCTTGCCAATCATACCTGATGACCTTCTATGACAGGGTGACCCGCCTGGTTGACGAGGGAAGGGCTGTGGATGTAGTTTTCCTAGACCTCAGTAAAGCCTTTGATACAGTTTCTCATAGTGTTCTGGTTGAGAAACTGGTAGCTGCTGGCCTGGATAGGCACACCCTCCTTTGGGTTAAAAACTGGCTGGATGGCCGGGCCCAAAGAGTGGTGGTAAATGGGGCTAAATCCATCTGGAGGCCGGTCACCAGTGGGGTTCCCCAGGGCTCAGTGCTGGGTCCAGTTCTGTTTAACATCTTTATCAACGACCTGGATGAGGGGATTGAATGTACCCTCAGTAAATTTGCGGACGACACCAAGCTGGGAGGCTGTGTCGATCTGCTCGAGGGTAGGGAGGCCCTTCAGAGGGATTTGAACAGACTGGATCGTTGGGCTGAGGCCAATGGCATGAGCTTTAATAAGGCCAAGTGCAGAGTCCTTCACTTGGGGTATAAAAACCCCAAGCATCGCTATAGGCTCGGGGAGGAGTGGCTGGAGAGCTGCCTGGCGGAGAAGGACCTGGGGGTCTTGGTTGACTACCGGCTTGATATGAGCCAGCAGTGTGCCCAGGTGGCCAAAAAGGCCAATGGGATACTGGCGTGTATCAACAATAGTGTGACCAGCAGGAGCAGGGAAGTGATCCTGCCCCTGTACTCGGCACTGGTGAGGCCGCACCTGGAATATTGTGTCCAGTTTTGGGCCCCTCGCTTTAAGAGAGATATTGAGCTCCTGGAGCGAGTCCAAAGAAGGGCGACTAAACTGGTCAAGGGGCTGGAAAATAAAACTTATGAGGAGCGGCTGAGGGAGTTGGGGCTGTTTAGCCTGGAGAAGAGGAGGCTGAGGGGAGACCTGATTACGGCCTATAAATACTTGAGAAAAGATGGTGGGGAGGTAGGGGAAGGGCTCTTTACATTAGTGACGGGTGATAGAACAAGAGGAAATGGGCATAAGCTTAGTCAGGGGAGATTCAGGTTGGATGTTAGGAAGTATTTCTTCTCTGAAAGGGTTGTCAGCCACTGGAATAGGCTGCCCAGGGAGGTGGTTGAGTCCCCATCCCTGGATGTGTTTAAGAATAGGGTGGATGATCTACTTGGGGATATGGTTTAATGGGGATTAGGGATGGTTGGACTCGATGATCTCTAAGGTATTTTCCAACCTAGAAATCTATGAATCTATGAAAGTAAGGTTCTGACTGAATATAAGGGAAATTTTTTTCACTATTAGAAGATTCAACCACTGGTGCAGGCTGCCCAGATAGGTTGTGAAATCTTCAGTCTTGGAGTTTCCAGACTCAACTGGATGCAAGCCTGGGAAACCTACTCTGATCTATCAGTTGATCCTGGTTTGAGCAGGAGGTCGGGCTAGAAAACTTCGGTTACTTCCAGACTGGATTATCCTATTAACCTGTGCTGTTAATATAATTTATTACTGAATGCTAGGTGTATTAAAATTCTCAGTTTCTTACTGAATCTTACTTAATCCTAATCTCTCCCAACAGCTTCACCCAGCCATACATAGAAACAGTACTGTCAGAGTCTACCAGGGACAGGGACTGTGGAGCTTAGCAATAGTCTATTATCCTGGAGAATAGGAAGTACTTTCCTGCTATCTTAGTGCCTAGATGTTTTGCATTTCAGAAACCCTAGAAAAGACTTATTTATGTTTTTTCTATTATGCCCCATCTCTCCCTCCAACATCAGGCGGTTATAGACAGTTCCAGTTTTAATCTTATTTTGATCTGCCTTAGTTTATGCTTTAAAAAAGACTTCACCATGATACTTTCACTTCACGGCCCAGGGATAAAATGGGGATGGACAATTATGCATAACTTTATCTGCACAACACTGGATATTTCTGTTGTTGAAGCTGTGTAATATGTTTTATATAAGATGGAAAGCTACCTGTGAAAAAATAATCTCTCTGGCTTTTCACAATTTTCACACCACTATCCTTTGTCTCCATGACCAATTAGTTATTGAAACTCAAGGCACAAATTTGGTTTTCTTCTCACTCTGTTTGTTTCAATGCTAAATCCATGCTTTTCTTTCAATTCTATTCTCTCATTTATTCCCTCTGGTCTGGACTATGTTTAACTTAAACTAGACAATTTCTTTCTGCCAGAGCTTAGTATTAGCATCTCTAGAAGCAGATGATTGGCAATCTACAATTGCTAGTTAAAAACGTCCTGGAGCTGCAAATTGAAAAGTCCTCCCTTCTACTAGAATAGAGAATGATCTATATAAGCAAAGAAGTCTGAGATGATAGTTGCTAATCATCTTTATGTTGTATATTAACTTTAGGTTTTGAAAAGCTTTTAACAGATTAGACTTTCATATAGAAGACTAAGTGAATATCTTTCAAACAAAAGTTACTCCTAACCAATTTCTAAATAACTGAAGTGCGATGCTATTCTATGTCTTAAAGAAAAGCTGGCAATAATTTAACATTGGCAAACAATATAGAATTTTCTACTTTATCAGAAATAAATTAACTGTTCTATATGACATCAAAGTTTTTTTAAAAAAGAAAAGAAGAAAAGAACAAAGAAAATCAATCTGAAGCAATCATTGAGAATGGAAAACATATACCCAAATAGATGAAGTTTATCGATATTCTGAGCAAATGAAAACAGCATGTTATAATGAAAATAATTAGACTACCTTAAAAATATACTACCATCTAGTAAAATAGGTGTTCGTATATGCTTGGAAAAATTAATGCTCACCAGAATTAAAGGTAAATGTGGTTGCATAAACAAAGACAAATCAAGCTACTGTTCCCTCTGCATTTAAATACAAATGTGTTAGTTTATGTATGACCTGGTATTGAAATTTAGTGATTTCTTACGGTAACCATCTCTTGAGTATTCTGTGCATACACACTACAGTCATTTTGCTTTCAGTGATCCTCAGTCACTGTCAGCTACGGATCATTAAATGTTGAGTATAGCACGCCATAAGAACAGATTCACTGTCTAAGATGAGTTCTGGATGAGAATAGTATGCATTGATGAAACATAGTGGGTCTTGAGATGGTGGGTAACAAGTAAAGCACTTTCAGCTTCACTATGCAAGGAAAATTCAAGTACTTACATAAAGACCTGGCCCCTTTTCTAGATGGCAATCTGTAACCTCTGAATGAGACTCTTCTCATTCATCTCTCAATGAGTTCTGTGTGATCAAAATGTATGTCACTCCAAGCATTATGGAAATCCACAAGGTCATTCAACGTATGGACTGTCCATAGCTGAAAACTATCTATATTTTCACACAATCATTCTAGAGTTGAACTGAAACTATTTTCATGACTTATTGGAGATGTAAACGTGACTCATACTCTCATTCAGTGCACTGCTGTCTTATGCATCTAATTATTTGAATGGAAAAGACTATCACACCGCAAAAGAGGAGGAATATTTGCCCATGCACAAATGTCAAACTATTTGGTCATGAACATGAATCTTGTATGCTCAGGAAATTGTTAGTAGCATCTAAAGGTTATTCATTTTTTTTAAAAAAAGCTCCATTTGCTCATCCAGCATGGGAAAATATTCATCCATATCAATTGGACAGTGTCTATCACTTGCTTTCCTGGCACAATCTCTAGCCATTGGATGACACAAACAGTTTTGTGCTGACTGCAAGACTGACTTATCACTAGCATGCCTTTAACAGTTAAAGCAGTGTATCTGAGGCCAGATGTGTCATTGTTTTGCCATATGGGATCTAGAAGGAGTATCCGAAAAAGCATTTTTCTTACTAGCACTGCAACTTTGGGAGTGGCCTCAGTAGCCCTGCAATGTGAAGAAGAAGGGCTGATATGATGTCATGTCCATGTTCAGTACTAGTGGGCGTTTTATACAAGTTTGATAACTGAACATGGCTTGGGCTGGCATAACCTTGCCCATGTAATTTGGATTATAATTTCTATTCACTTTGCTTTTCCTCTTCTTCTATAGGGCACTGTTTAAATAATTCTAAACTGACAGCAGAAACAGTTCTGTCTGAATGCTGAGGTTTCTATTTTACTAATTCTTTACCATGAAGATGCCTTCTGATTAAATGGCCCATGTCTTCCATTTCTTAGTATTTCTTTCCCATAGGTTATCCTTCTTTATAGGGAATGCTGGCTTCTTCATTCCTTCACTATTGCTGTCCCTCTGATCATCTACAACACAGAGAAATCCTGTGCCTGAACAAAGTAGTTAGAAGGGAACTATGTCTTTTCACTGTACAACCTAACACCAGCTGGTATAGGTACCTGTGTCAAGATGGCTGGATATCTACAGTTGAGTGGGCATCAACTGAGTGGATATCAACTGATGGGTGCATATCAACTGAGGAAGCATTTAAACCTTTGCAGTATGAATTTGAATCAACTGTAATTAGCCAGTCTTAGGCTTCTGTATTTTCAGTTTCCGTATTGCTTTCTGAGACCTCGCAGGTAGGCAGATTTTCAGCATAAACCTTGCTCTTTTTTCCAGTCTGTAGACGTCAGCTAGTGACCTCTTGGTTGTGGTGGTATATGCATGTGGGTGAAATGATTCCATAAAGATACAGAAGAAAAAGGAATTTTCTAATGATAAAACCACCTACTATTTCTCTATTGGCTGACACAAACAAAATGAATTTTTCAAGATATTGAAGAAATGGTACATATTTTCTTCTGGGAATATTAACCATAAAATGCATATTCATAGAAAGCAAAAATACTTTCAAATTACTACTATTTCAGCTCAGTACAGTGGAATTAGACCTAAGTAAATTCTGCCATTCTCCCAATAACTTCTTTGGTTGCAACTTAAAATGGGCTGATTAGATAGTGGCTCATTCTATCTCACTAGAAAGAAATAACTTCTCCTTCTATCTTTTTTCTGAATCTTCAGCTTCTGTTGCATACACATGAACTCCTAATACTGTTCTCCAGTAAACAGTCCCTTTAGAAAGCAAATATCTCCCAAAATAATTCTGCCACACAAAATCTAGCTCCACTGAGCCCCATCCTTCAAGAGAGTTTATGTCAATTATTAGAAGTAGATATGAAAAATACATTGCAAAAAAAAGATGGTTTTGGATACTATTAGATCCCTTGATCAACTATATAAAGGATGTCTGCAAAGAACGTGTTGCATCGTCAGTTCTTTGCTTAGTCATCTTTTGTGTTTAGTACTGACATAAACTAGAGTAACCATAGAGTAATCATAGTCAATAATGATGCTGGAAGGGACCTTTGGAAATCACCTGGTCAAATCCCAAAAAGTAATTCAGGTTGTTTAGGACCTTGACCAGTCAAAAGATTTCCGAAACCTAATATTTCAAAACCTCTCTGGAAAATCTGTCCTGGTGCTGAATCACCTTTATTGGGACTTTCTTTTTCTCACACTTGGTGAATTTTTCCCTTTCTGCAGCTTATGCCTATCATCTCATGCATGTCACTGTGAAGAGCCTGAGTCTATCTTTAAGCATAAATACAGGCCGGGGAGAGAATGAATTGAGAGCAGCCTTGAGGAGAAGGACTTGCGGGTGTTGATTGATGAGAAGCTCAACATGAGCTGGCAATGTGCGCTTGCGGACCAGAAAGCCAACCGCATCCTGGGCTGCATCCAAAGAAGCGTGGCCAGCAGGTTGAGGGAGGTGATTCTGCCCCTCTACTCTGATCTCCTGAGACCCTACCTGGAACACTGCATTCAGCTCTGGAGTCCCCAACATGAGAAGGACATGGAGCTGTTGGAGTGAGTCCAGAGGAGAGACAGATGATCTGAGGGCTGGAGCGCCTATCCTATGAAGACAGGCTGACAGTGTTGGATTTGTTCAGGCTGGAGAAGAGAAGGCTCTGGGAAGACCTAGAAGCCTTCCAGTACCTAAAAGGGGCCTACAAGAAAAGCTGGAGAGGAACTTTTGACAAGGGCATGGAGTGATAGGACAAGGGGTAATGACTTTAAATCAAAAGACAGTATATTTCACATAGGTCTACAGAAGAAATTCTTCACTCTGAGTGTGGTGAGGCACTGGAAGAGGTTGTCTAGAGTTGTGACTGCCCCATCCCTAGAAGTGTTCAAGGCCAGGTTGGATGTGGTTTTGAGCACTAGTGGGAGGTGTCCCTGCCCATGGCAGGAGGGTTAGAAATAAAGGATCTTTTAGGTCCCTTCTAACTCAAACCATTCTATGATTTTGTGATTCTATAGTTAATACATTAAAATTACATGGTTTGAACATTTTCTCTTTAATGGGTTAATGCTACTGAACAGGTAAAGGAATGAAATGGGATGAAAGCCCTTGTGATTCTTAAAACCAAAATAGCCTCTTAATATCCAGTGTTCTATGACAGTATAGTTAATTTTGACAAAAGAACTGAGGTAGATTTTTACTTAAAAAGTTAAAAAAAATTTGAAATCTTTTTAATCTGTAAATCTTATGTGGTAGGAAGCTGACTTTTTTCCTCACAACTTTTCTTAATTGACAAGAACAAAATTCCCTGTTTTTTGCTTGCAGTGAACACTATTTTCACACTGCTAAACTGCAGCCAACATACTATCAAAGCTTCAAGAGAAAGTCAGTGTGCCAGGTCTTTCTTCTCAGTTTAATATCCTTGACAGTAGAGCGAATATCGATGACAGCATTAAATGTCTTCTGGCAGGGCTTTGCTAAATCTGAAAAAAAAATAAAAAAATCATCTAACTGCTCACTCAGTAAAAGCATGCATGAATCTTTAAAGTCAGTACAAGAAAAAAAATCTCCTTATGTGCAAATTGAAATATGAAATAATTGAAAGCTCTGTACTTTGTTTCTTTTTTTTTTAACTCTTTCTACAATGGCTAGTGATGAAGAAAATGCTAACTGTGAATAAAATACACAATGGAAGAATGAGTAAAGCAGAAGGTGATGCTAATTTTAGGACAGTTTTGAATTTTTAGTAGATACTTTCTACAGTATTTAAGGGATACTAACTAGAATGACAGTAAGAAAGTGGCAGGTATTGCTCTAATAACTCCCTTAACAGGTTTCTGAGGAACACATTGATAAACACAGTAAATTTTGAACAAGACAGTTAAAACTCCTTCTGCTTAAAAAAATTAGTAGTTATTTTATATACTGATTTTAATAAATGCAGCAGAATACCAAACATGAAAAAATATTGTGCCCTGATTACTGTATCCAGTGTTAAGTTAGTGTTTTTTCCAGTACTGGCAATCTGGACAGGAATATAAAGGTGCTTGATACAACGGCTACTGCCTTAGTAGGTCATAATGCAATGTGTAGAAAAGAAGTGCCCTATCCAGGATGATTCATTTGTTTTTTGTCTCTTCTTTTTATTTCTCAAATTCTCTGAGTAAGTCCAGGAATAAATTGTGGCCCAGACCTGAGAAATATTTATATTTTGCTTTTGTATCAAAACTCAGTAGATGTTTGGCTTTGTGTTCTTGGAAGTCACCTAAATAATAAAGAGCAGTATGGGAAGACGCCTCTGCATGCAATCAGAAAATATAGTAAGTCTTGGGTACAAATGCTGTCCAGTGTTTAAACTAGCCTTCCCAAGTACTTATTCAGAGTTTATTTTCACAGAAAATGTGAAGATATAGTTACTAGACATTAGGCAAAGCCAGAATACCAAAAACATTTTTACAGGTAAAGAAGAAAATTTTTTTTAGTCTCAGAGTTGCTATTGTTGATAAGGCTGTTGCTGGTGATACAGATTTATGGTCAAGACACAGGTTATTTACAGTGTTATTGTAAAATAACACTGCAGTGTTGCCATGATTTACCATGTATCTTATGCAAAATACCAGGCGGTATTTTACAGTAGCTGGGGAAATAATACCACTATTCACTGTAGCTTTCTGACAGTGACAATGATTTAGGATGTCACCTGAAGATAAGAGGTTATGGAGTAAAAAGAAGGTTCTTGGTCATGTATCTTCGCCTGGCATCCCACTTCCACTTGCGTAGTGTCTTGACATTCTTGACTTAAAATACAGAATAAAATGGCCTTGCATGGCACTGGCACCATTTTGCTATAAAACCAGTTATATTTTACCTATGGAGAAAATTTTAATAGAAACAGATAACTAACTCATTAATATTATCTTTCATGATTTCTGAAAGGATTAATGACTATTGGCATACCCATCTTTAGATGCCTAGCTTAGCACCCTGTTCAGAAATTGGGTACTTTACAAAATGAGGCACATTCGGGGTGTTATTTTTCAGCAGCCCAGTAAAAATATATATCTCTCCTATTAATAAAAATCTTCAATGACTTGTTTCAAATATGCTAGATTGGAAATAGAAGGGGAGTCAACAAGAAGCTAGGGACAAATAATGTTAGAAAGATCTCTGCCAACAGTGTCAAGCAACAAAGTAGCAGCAGGTAAAGGTGAAATGATTCTGTATTTTTAGGTATCTAAACAGACGGTGTTCAGAAAGACTGAATATCTAAACTCTCAGGAACTTCAGTAATAGTGCACAGAAATAAATATTCTTAAAATAAAGATAACAATATAAAATTTTCTTCAACTAAGAGGGCAATGATTTGTTAAAAAGATGTGAGTGAAACTAGCAGTGTTTAGGCCGTATATTTCTTATCTGACTATCTACAGTAGGCTCACAGATCCTAATAGACCTGTTCATCAATTTCAATAGAAACTTCAGGTTGAAACAATGTCTTTATGTACTAAAACCTCATTTTCTTCTATATGTACCTATGGATCACTCACAATAAGTGAACCATATGCAGCTCCCATTGACTTCAGAAGAAAATAAAGGCTCAGTACTTCTGAAAATCGACTCATTAACCAAGAAACTTTGACCTAGTCTGCTTTTTAGCTTCTCCTAGGGCTTTTTCTTGAGTCATTTCCCCAGTAATAAAACTATTGTGAATTTGTCTACTCTGTGTTCACACGAACTTACAAGAAGGCACTTGCACTCTCATCAGATTTTCTCTTTCTGCCTCTTTCCCTCCTCTAGTTTCCCTCACAAACAAAAAAGCAAACAAATGTTCTTCTTGAGGTAAAAAGTCCTTATTGTGTCACTTCCAAAAAAGGACGAGAGAAAGGATAAAGGAATGAAACGGGAGGTTCCACAAACAAGAAAACAATCTTGAAGCACAGAGAGAAAAGAATAGTTTGAGAGCATGGTCAGTCTGGTCTGAGAGTGTTCCCATGTTCACTGACATCTTGAAGCTCACTGGTTTGAGTTTGCTCACAAGACTCATGTCTTTCACTCCCTTGGGACTTATTGTTTGATTTGGTCTAAGTGCAGAATTAGACTGTATGACATATACTTAGGTTCCTAAAAGTTAACTTGAAGGTCTAATATTCTGTCATTTTGAGATTAAGAGAGTTCTGATTACTGAGCTCCCTTTGACTATGCAATATAAAATTTATTGGTGTCCTATATGAAAAGAGACTAATGGAGAATTGTAGAGGTGCCAATTCACAGCCTGATGTATCTGGGATGGCTGAAATGGTAAGCAATCCTAGCTCTTTACCTTCACTAACTGAAAAAAAATTTTTTTTCCAAACATATGGATATTTTGAATCTATCCTGAATGGGATATTTATATCCAGAATGGGATACTTGTTCACTCCTGACATGTTTATAGCCTACAATATTAATATAAGCTGCTTAAAGAAATTTAAAGAAATTTAGGATGCTGACACAAATCTGCTGGGGGACTAAGGAGGACCAATACTACTTTAATATTCTGTCTGCAAACTGTGATGACCCAAACACAAATACATCTTCTACTTAGCCATCTCTGTTTCCAGGGTGGTGCTTTGTCTGATGGAGCAGGGCTTAGGACAGTATTCACCTGAGCTGTGTCTACCAATATGTTACTAAGTGTAAGTCAGTTCCCCTGGATTCGACTGCATTCCAAGTAGTTTCACTAACAAATACACAAGGCTTATGGCTAAATTACAGGGTAAAACCTAAATATTGAAATACTAACAGTCATGCAACCGAAAGTGCTTAAAAAAAAATAAAATTGCACTTTAGAAAAAAAGAAAAACAGAAGAAACTTCTTCTTTCCAGTACTGCTTTTAACAATAGAAACTATTTAAATATATTTCTTCACAGTGCACTCAATTGTATAAAGAACATAAAACTTTGTTCCAGAAATAGTAGTTTTTTTCTTTTCTTTAAGAAGATATATTAAGCCCAGTTTGCTTTTCTTCACTTATTCGGATAACTTAGCTGATAATAGACATTGCAATTTTATGGAAATGATTAATGCTATAATCTGAAGAAAGGCTGTCAAGTGTAGAAAAGATATGGAGGAGCTACAGAAATGTCATTTCCCACTGAATAATCCTCCTGAAGAAAAGTAAAATTAATCTGATGTCTTTATGTTAATGGCTCAGAGTGTATCAGAGATATGAGATCTTTGAATTGGTAGATTATCATTAGAACTGTAGGAATGTAGGAATCTTTCATAACAGACCAGGCACTTGAATTCCTAGAAGGAGTTTTACTTTCATTTTAAAATCAGGATATACTCTAAAAAGTAGGTTTACCAGTGTGTTGATAATTTCTTTTTACTGCCTTAATATTTTCTGGAATAAGGCCATTATTCCACCATCGAGCTCTCATGTGTAAAACCTTGATCTTGATCCAAGCTGTATAGACTTCAAGCATTAGCAAAAGTGAACAAACTTGACTAATTTGTAACCTAAGTTCATGCTTCTCATAAGTCAAAATATTTCTTGTCTCTTTGAATCTGAGAAACAAATTCCATTGTATCCACCTGAATTACCATCACCAGTATAACTGACCTGTGTGTAACAGGTGTGAAGCTGTTCATCTCTGAATAGGCTGAGAAGAGGATTTTGACTTAAGACATTTTAATTAAATCACTTTGTTGATTGAGTAACAGAGAGAAGAGAATCTACTTTCATTTTCTTACAACTTTATTACTGCTACAGTTCTAATATAATAAAAGCAATGTAAATCTTAATAAGAGTAGTAAAATGCAGAGATATGCTTCACAATTAGACCAGGATGAATATTGTTGACTTTTTAACTGAAAAATCTGCTGAATAATTTTGCTGAAATGTCCCAAAATTCACCAGGTAATGTTTTCAGTTATATAAATATTTGTCTATAATTGTTCCTCCAGAGTAAAGACAAATAGTGTGCTGCAAGAATAAAATACTGCCGTTACACACTTCTACTACTGACTATGCGAATACATTAATCTTTTAATAAAGAACAAAGAAAAGATTATATTAAAGACACAAATAGAGTATGGCAGGTGATTATTGATGGTATTTGGTCTCATATGTGCACTACTAAGCAGAGAAATTGGTAAAACAGAATAATTACTTTTCCTAATGGCAAAAATGAATAAGGACGTTCTCTTTTGATTTCATACAGTGAAACTCATATTAACTTAATTATTAGTATGTTCTTGTCAATACAAATGTAGTTAACAATTATTGATTCTAGCTGAAGCATATGCTTAAAGTCAGTGATCTAACTATTTTAGTTTTAGCAAAAGGCCTGTTTAATCAGAAAATATTCACTTTCATGTTTTGTTCTTTTCTTTTTATCTGAACTATATATATTTGAAGTCAATCTAGTCAATGCTTTTTCCCTTCGTATTAGACAGTACTATCAATAGATGATAGCATAGAAATACATTCATGCATATTATGTGAGAAATTAAATTTTCTTTCATTTTTTCATTTGCACTTCTCTCCATATCTTGCAGTTCTTTGTTCCTAAGTCTCTAATGCAGGAAAAAGATTTCTTCCCTGATGAATCAGCACTGCCAAACCACATATATTTTAATGTTTGATCAACTCTTGGAGTAATAATGAAAACTGCCACTTCCTAACAGGTGTTTTGCTAAGTCTAGTGAAAAAAGAAATTTTGCATGTGGATTTATAGACTGCTGAGACTTAGTTGCAGCTTTTTCTTGTTCTGATTGAAATATATTAATAGTGGCATCAATGCCAATTATAACGGAATAAATTGATTTTTTCCTTATTTTCTTATCTGTGCTTTGAATTATGGGACAAAAGAACTAATCTTTTATTGCTAGTGCCTCCAAGCATCTAAACCATTAACTGTGAACAGTAAGCTAATCAAAAATTTTGGTGGTCTATAAATAACAGGAGTAGTATAAGATTTTCTACCCTGAGACTAGTAGTCTATTCTCCTGTTATTTATCTCCGCCCCCCCCCCCCCCCTCCCCCCCTTCTGTCAACTTATTCATTAATCCAGAGTTGATATTTTAATGGCAGCACTAAGAGAAGATGGAAGGATGACATGGCTTTTTGTGGTGCTGGAGTATTTTGGACAAAGAAGACATTTACAGTCATGTTTCCAGATGTTTTAGAAATTACCTTCTTTTCCCTCTTCTAACTAGGAAGGGGCAAGCTCTTACAATTTTGCATTGAATGATGGAAAACTCTAAAAGTTCTTATGTATTTGCTTCTGGTTTCCACTGTAGTTCCACTTTCCAACCATGAAATCCATAGACTTGATTGGCTTTACCTAACAAAAATCTACTATAATAGAATATTCTCAAGGCTAGTATTCTGACGAATTCAGCCAGACTATTTACTAAGTAATCTCCAAACTGAAACACTTACTGTGAAATGCTTTCTATTCCAATGTCAGAGATATCAGTCAGGCTCTGTATTATGGGAAAATATTGGGAAAACTTAGCTAAATTGGGAAAGTAAAGGAGACTTTAAACAATCAGACAAAAGCAATTATAAATCACTGAGTTCCAGGAAAAAAAAAAAAAAAAAGGAAGACGAAAATCAAGCAAACAACAAAACAGGTGAGATAATGTTCTTGAAAATTCACTTTTCTGAGATTATCTTAGGTGCAGAATGAGATCATATCTACAATTATAGCCACTTATAAAATATAGAGAATTGTTTGTGTTCTAGATGGGCAGAAATTACAATTTTTCACTTCACAGAATTACTTTTCATTGTTTTACTTAGTACACATTGAACATAAAATTTAAAAGCAACAAGTAGGGTTCAAGAGAAAGTGTGGAGAAATATGGAGCCTCATCTGTCAATCAATACCAAGCAAATGAAAATTGTACTTAATACTTTTGATGTGCTGGGCCTTTCAAACACTCACATAGGTGCAAATCCTGAGGATATCATCATTGCCTTAAGAAAAGTTCAAGAGAAAAAGAGTATTAACACATGTAACTAACTTCCTAATGCAAGAAGAATTTTTCATTGTCTGTAATATCTATAAGTCTTATTAGGAGCATGTATGTAGGACCTCTTATATATTTTAATGGTAAGTCAGCAGTTTTGAAATAACCCTAAAATCACATAATCCTAGCACGAAAGTACATGAGAAATGCTTAACTGGGTCAGACCAAGAGTCTTCCACATAACTTGCAGTTTGCATATGACAGCCAGAACAGTAAAAGCTACTGTGAGATAATATGCAAGTCCTATCACCTTCTGCAACTCTTTAACTTCTTTTTTTCTCCACTCAGCACTGGATTAGTCAAGGTAGAAAATACAGCCTTGCTTATATGTTTCAGTATCTGCTTTGCTCTCTTGCTTGTGAATTTGTTTAAACTCTGTTTGAACATGTTGGTTTTGTCTGCTTCTGAAGCCTCTCATGGCAACAAATTCTACAGGTGTATAATTTGCAGTTTAAACCAAAACAAAACAGAAAACCTTTCTTTTATGTTTTATCACTGAAACTCTTACTAGTTTTAATAACTGCCTCTAATTAAAAAACTGCAGTTTTTCATGAATTGCAAACCTATATTCACCCTATCATAATTTTATTAGGCTTAGTCAGATCTCCATCTCTCCTATCCAAAAAGAGGAGTCTCAGCCTCATTACTTCACCTCACAAGACACTTGTTCTATACTTCCATCACTTTGGTTGCCTGCTCTTTACCCTTTCTAACTCTAATATGGCTTTCTCGAGAAGTGAAGACTATAACTGCAGATAGTACTCTCAATGTGGACATGTTGTGTTTTTATATAACAGCAAAATGTTGCCTTCTGTTTTGCTCTCAACATAATTTCTGATGAAATGAGCTTTTTTTAACTATTTTGATTCCTCTGCACATTGAGGTAATGATTACAAAGATGTGGCAGTGGCTATTTGAAGATGTCTTTCTTCAGTTATAACCACCTATCTCAAGTTCAGCAACACATAAACACAGGTTAGAGTGTTTTATACTTGCAGTCAGGTGAGTCTCCAGTGACTAGAGAAAACAGAATATAGCACCCATTTTTTCAAAGTGTAATAAGAGAACTATGGACCAGTCAGCCTCACCTCAGTGCCTCCAAAGATCATGGAACAGATCCTCCTGGAAGTTGTATCATAACATATGGAAGTCAGGTGATTAGACACAGCCAGCATAGCTTCATCAAGGGCAAATCATGTCTCGCTAATCTAGTGGCCTTCTATGATGGAGTGACTACATCAGTGGACAAGAGAAGAGCTACCATGTAATCTACCTAGATTTCTTTAAGTCCTTTGATACAGTCCCACACAACATTCTTGCTGCTAAATTGGAGAGATATGGATTTGATGGATGCACTGTTAGATGGATAAGGAATTGGGCTGATATCTGGCTCCAGATATAGAGAGTTATAGTCAATGTCTCAATGTCCAAGTGGAAACCACTAATGACTGGTGTCCCTCAAGGGCCTGTACTGGGATCAATATTATTTAATATTTCTATCAGTAACATAGATAGTGGGATTGAGTGCACTCTCAGCAAGTTTGCAGATGACACCAAGCTGAGTGCTGCAGTTGATACTCTAAAGGGAAGGCATGCCATCTAGAGACACCTTGACTTGCTTGAGCCAATGTAAACCTCACAAAGTTCAACTAGTGCAAGTGCAAGGTCCTGCACTTGGATTGAGGCAATCTCCAATATCAATAGAGACTGCGGGAAATATGGATTAAGAGCAACGCTATGGAGAAGGACTTGGGACTACTGGTGGAAGAAAAATTGGATATGAGCCAGCAATGAGCATTTGCATCCCAGAAAGCCAATCATATCCTGGGCTGAATCGAAAGAAGCATGGCCAGCAGGTCGAGGGAGGTGATTATTCCTCTCTGCTCTTATGAGACCCCACCTGGAGTACTGCATCCAGCTCTGGGTTCCCCAGCACAAGGAAGACATAGACCTGTTATAATAGATCCAGAGGAGGACCATGCTAAACCATTATATAATTCTATAAATAGAATGCTTCAAACATGGAGTTAGAATAATCATACAATAATCACAGAAAAAATACAAAAAAAAAGAATAAAAAGTTGGAGGGGATCACTGGGAACTGATCTGGTCTCAAAGCAGTGTCAACTGCAAAGTCAGAGCAAGGCCTTGGCCAAATGAGTTCTGAACATCTCCAAGGATGGATATTGCTTAACATCTCTGTGCAACCTGGTTAAGTATTTTATCACCTTCATTGTGATCAGAATTTCCTTTGCTGCAACTGTAGTCTATTGCCCCATATCTTATTTCTTCACACTTTCAAGAAGGAGCTGACTCTATCTGTTCTGTAACCTCCCACTAGGTAGCCAAAGAGAACAGTAAGATCCCCTCTTAGCCTTCTTTTCTTAATTCAGCTCCCCTGACATCTTCTTACTCTTTACATAGTCCAGCATCTTTTATCACCTTTCTGACCTTCTGAAGGATTCACTCCAGGATGTCAATATGTTTTTTTTTTTTACTGAGGAGCCAAAAAACAAACACAGAGCTCCAGCTGTGGCTTCCCAAGTAGCACAATAGAGAGGAATAACTGCTTCACTTGATGGGCTGTCTGCATTCTTGCTAATAGAGCCTCATACGGGATCAGCCTCCATTGCCTCAAGGTTGCACTGCTAACTTGAAACATCTTGGAAGTAAGCACTGCAATCCAATACTAAATAGGATTTAGTTAGGAGCCCTGGTTTCTTAACTGACTTATGCTGTCCAAGCAGAGAAGAGGTACTTTAGACAGCTAGGGATCTTTAGGTATCAAAATGCACAGCCCTACTAGATTTCTTGGTGCTGAACGTGTGTCAGAGTCCTGACAGAGGAGATAAGATAAATAACGAAGAGACACTAATCTGGGGTAAGTCAGTCTCAGCTTCTGAGTAACTGTTAATAAATGTTACTTAATTAATCCCTTTTCACTTTTCGCATATGAAGAAATTCTGTAACGTTATTTGTCTTTTTTCAGATCTCACTGTAAACACATCATTTGTGGTAATCATGTGGCTGTGAACAAAGCATTTACATGGGGCTCATTGGCACCATACAAAAATTGTATTGCCCTTTGTTTGAAGGGAAGAATGACAATTGTGCTGCATTTCTAATTTTGCAGTATCTCACTTGCCACCCTGACAAAAGTTGAAGTTGTAGTCTATAATGTTATATTTTCTAGTTCACAGATGGCTTATCTAATTGGAATAGCTTGCTGGAACTTCAATGAAGAAAAAAGCCCAACAACCACCAGCCCAATATTTTAATCCCTGATGTGTAATTGCTTAATTAGGTCAATATGATTATACTAGAAAGCAAGCATGATCTGTGGTTTCTCAACCAAAGGAATGAACCTAACTCTGGAAGGGGCATTTAGATGAACATAATTTTAGACAATATTTAATAATTTTCTTTCCAGGTCACTCGAAACACCTCTTTCTTGAAATTTCACCATAAAAACTTTATTTGTCTTTCAATGTCTTATGAAAAAATTCCACATAATATCCTTTCTGTCCCTCTTCTTCTTAGTGCTCTCAACAAAACCAAACATAAAATCTCAGATAAACATTGATGGGAAAGGAGAAATTTCTTCCTCACGGGGACAATCAGGCTGCCCAGAGAGGTTGCGCAGTCTCCACCCTTGGAGGTTTTCAAGAGTGACTGCACAAAGACCAGAGCAACCTGGTCTGACCCTCTTTTGAGCTTCTGGTTTGACTGGATGACCTTCTGAGTTATCTTCCAATCTGCATTACCTTATGAGACTACAAGCAAACTGAGAATGGTAAAATATATACTGAAGATGCAGATTAATCAAGTCCGTTCTTTGACTCCTGAATTCAGTCAGACCATATATCAAGCCAATACTCATTTTCTTTATAATCCAAATAAAAATAGGTTGGAAAACTGAAAAGATTCAAATAGTCCAAATTTGAGGATATCTCTTTGAAGATTTTGATACAGTTTATAGCTGTGTATATCTTTGGAATTTTTTGGAATTATTATCTAGTGTTGTTAAAAATAAGGGCTTTCTTCTAAAACAGAAACAAAGTAAAACACTTGAAAACTACTTAGAAATTTATGAGTCAATGTCTATTAAACTGGAAGGATAGTAGTCTGAACATGTTAAACATATGGGACTGATTAATTCGGTATAACCTAACGATAAATGAATTGAAAGATGATTCCTCTCTCTTGTACATGGCCAAGGACAGCAACTAATTAAAACTCATTTGCTACAAAAGATTTGTAATTATGGAAATTAAACTGACTATATCAAGATTTTTTAAGAGATTGAATTCTCCTTTTTATAAGGGGATTAATAATATAAGAAATTGAATTCACTGTAAAATGCAGTGCTTTTGAATACATGCAACAATATTGGAACAAAAGGGAAGAGTTTTAATGAAATAAATTGAATTTGACTGTAATAGCAGGAAGAAATGTGTGTATATTTTTCTCAATTATACTATTTTTGAGTACTTAGTATGGTTGACTGTGCAATACACACAAATATAGTTAATTCTTTCCACAATGTTAAAAACCACTTGTCAAGAAATATCCTATGAGCTTTATAATTATATCTCAAACACATTTATGTTCTCAGTTCTGTCATTGATTCAGATCCTGTGTGATTTTCAAATTGGTATACTTTCCTCGATGACAGAGCGATATGTAATTGTCCAGCTGAAAGCTTGGTTTACCTGAATATGACTATTTTTAAACTTATTTGTGGCATTAGAGATGTTGGCTAAGATGCTAATGGAACGCATCTTAAGGAAAGGTGTGTTCCCCAAAACATGCAGCAACTGGAACAGACAAATCATGGCAGGAGTAAAGAGAAGTAAGAAGAATGATTTTTTCTTCTTCCCCCAAGAGCTAAACGGTAGCTTAGTACCACGGCTTGGATTAAAATCCCTTGCCCGGTGATTTTTCTGTTAACTCGTTTCATGAAAACACATCTCTCATTTGCTTGATTGGACATGAACAGCAAATGCTAATAATGCCCATGCCAAAACAACTCTCTGTAAAGAAAAATAATTTTTAAAAAAAGAGATGTGTTTAATATATTCTGTTGCTAACAATGTTTGTTCAGTAACATACGCATCTCATAGTATAGCTCTGTCTTAGGTGCTTTGTGATTATACTGACATTTTTTCTTTCATCAGTGTTAGACTGCCCACAGTGGCACTCTGTACAGTGCAGTGATAATCACTATTTTCATGCAGCTTTAGGTACCTCAAGAAAATACTGCTAAAGCAGCACTCACTTTGTCAAAAATATTACTGAATGTGTGAATAGTAACACAAAAATGAAAACAGAAAGGCTGCTGGCTGGTTCTCTTGTTTTCTGCCATTAGGATTTATCACAAATCTTGATAAGAAGCAAGAATATAATATAAAATACAAAACAAATCCTTATAAATATAAAACATGCTAGCAGCATAATCATATACTAGAATCCTTCCCTCAGTACCAAATCATAGGAGTATAGAGCATTTCTAATTAAAAACCAAGGTAGTTAAAAATATTATCAGCATGTTTTCACATATTTTAAACAGATCCAGTTCTTTTTTAAGCATCAATACTATACAATAGGAATATAGCAAAACCGAAGTAGAATCACTTCTTGATTACCTATTTTAACCATGATATGAATGTCAATCTAAGACATTTTTTGCATCTTAAAATAATTATGCTGAAACTTTGATCTTCAGTTATTATCAATTCTATAGCAAATAAAGGCTTCTGGTTATCATAGAACAGAATGGCACAATGTGTTTAGCTACAACTACACTGTGCTAGAAGGAAAGAATGCAGCACTGCTGTAGTTAAAAAAACCCGAGATTTCCTCTGAGTTCACATACCCTTCAAGCTAAAATGTGGTTTGATATCTCATGGTCAACTCATGTACTGGGGGTTAAGTTAATTAAGAGTTGCCCTAGTCTATTAAGGCTCCCTGTAGACTAATTATTAAAGTGCCTTGGACCATTACAAACCTACAGCAACAGAAAGTCACAAAAAGGGTTGCTTGTATTATGAACACTCCAGTACCCAGTAGATTATCTTTTGCACTGAAGAACATCCACAATAGAAGGAGAGCCTTCTCCTCTGCTTTTCTGCCATCTAAGGAATAGAAAAACATACCGATAGGAAATTTGAATATTCATTAATGTTTCTTTTTTATATATTCACATCCATATGTTTTTATCACTTGTCAAACTCCTTATAGGTGGAAGATGTCCTCTTTGTGATTTCCTATGTTTGTTTTCTTTTTCTAAATTTAGTTAGCATATATACAAGGCTTAGGGATTTTAAAAACTCTAATTATGAAAGAAAAAATATAGAGAATAATTAAATAGAATTTCTTACAGAGGTGCTAAAGCTTTCTACAAGGTCATTGCTTAGAAATAACAGGACCTTTTCCTATATAGCATGGCTTTTTCCTATTTTTTTTTCCTGTCTTGTCTTTTAAGAAACTAGAAAAACATGAGTACTCCAAGCAAGTGATTCTATTATCTCACCCCATTTTCACATCAGCATAGCTCTGCTTATTTCACTAAAGGTTAATCAAGTTTAAAATCATGTCGTAAAGAGAGGTGTAAGACCAATGAAGGAATAGAAGTGATCACATGGACAATATTCTCAAGATCTAATTTTGTTTACCATATCTACATAATAAATACATAAAAAAATCCTTTTAATTCTGAACTGAACTGAACATCGCCTAAGGGTAAGTGCATTATGTTTCACAACTGATTTTCCCCAGTAGGGCTGACTGTACTTGCCTGCTAGTCACATGAGTTTATCAGATATTTCAGTAGAAGCATCCAGGGCAACTCTGTGTACTCTTCAAAGCCCACCTTTGATTTTCCTCTAAAATTTCTAGCCATAGGTACAGCTGATGAGACCACTCTGCAGGAAAACAGGTTGAGTGAGTAATTATGTGGTCTTTCTTAAAAGAAACACTCATCTTCAAGTGTATTACCAGAGCAGAGAAACAACCTTGTACATAACACAGTGCACTAGAAGTAACGAGCTTTGAAAACACCGTTCAGCATAATTGACTTATTCTTGAGCTTTGCTATGGTACTGTGTGATTTAACAGTTCTGTTTACTTGATAAATATGGGCCATTTAAGATTGTACCATGTGTATGAGAATGTCCTCTCTCTCACAAGCACACACAGTGAACAAGATGAAAATAATTTCATTTCATGACCTGACTATTTAATTGAAGAAACATAGAAAGAAACTTCTGTATTTAAAATACAAATTACTCTTCTGATCTTTCTATAATATCATCTTATAGTTTAATTATTAATAGTCTTTGTTAATCATAAATTGTATATTATATATTATACTTTTACAGTTTTCAATCAATACAATATCTGATTGATTTGACAAAAATAACCTTCTTACCTTTAATTGTGGATTCGCATAAGCCTGCAATGGAGAAATATTTTACAGTAGTTCGTTAATCAATGGTGGAGACAAAAGCTACACTACTATAGCTGAATTACATAAGACAATTTAATGAATTACAACCTTCTCTATATGTTTCTTTTAGATTTAGAATTGTTGAAAGACTCACCTATTCATAAAACAGATCTGTGGAGTCTTATATATGCAGATCAAAAGCTGACAAATCCAGGTCAAAATGGAAATTTAGAATCAAATTTGAAATAGAAAGAGGAACTTATAAACAATGCAAAGGTTCTAAACCCAAGAGAGGAATTCTGAAACCCTCTGTTAAGCTATTATATCACAGTAATTTAGGTCATTATATCACAATCTGTATTACAGAGGCATCTGGACAGTCTGGATCGATGGGCCGAGGCCAATTGTATGAGGTTCTACAAGTCTAAGTGCTTGGTCGTACACTTGGGTCACAACAACTCCATGCAATGTTCCAGGCCTGGGGAAGAGGGGCTGGAAACTACCTGGCAGAAAAGGACCTGGGGGTATTTGTTGATAGCCAGGTGAATATAAGCCAACAGTGTGCTCAGGTGGCCAAGAAGGCCAATAGCATCCTAGCTTGTATCCGAAATAGTGTGGCCAGCAGGATTAGGGAAGTGATTGTCCTCCTGTACTTGGCACTGATGAGACCACTGATGAGAAAGGAGGTTGAAGCGAAGTGGGTGTCGGTTTCTTCTCCCAAGTAACAAGCAATAAGACAAGAGGAAATGGCCTCAAGTTGCACGAGGGGAGGTTTAAATTGGACATTAGGAAAAATGTCTTCACATAAATGGTTGTCAAGCATTGAAAAGGCTGCCCAGAAAAGTGATCCCTGGAGGTATCTAAAAGATGTGTAGATGCAATACTTAGGGATGTGATTCAGTGGTGGGTTTGGCAGTGTTAGGTTAATGGTTGGACTTGATGACCTTCAAGGTCTTTTCCAACCTAAATGATTCTATGATTCCATGATTCTAATCATAGAATGTTTGAGGTAGGAAGGCAGCTCTTGGTACCATCTTATCCCAGCCTCCTACTCAAGTAGGATCAGCTAAATCAGATTGTCGAGGACCACAAGTCGGATTTTGAATATGTCCACCACAATATCTTTGTGCAACTTGTTACAGTGTTTGACCACTGTCTTGTGTTCAAATGGAATTTCATGTGTTTTAATTTGTGCCCATTGCCTCTTGTCCTGTCAGTGGGCGGTACTGAGAAAAGTCAGGTTCCCTCTTCTTCAATCCTTCTCATACACATTGATAAGATCTCCCTTGAGCCTTGCCTTACTTTGGCTTGCCTTGCTTCCTCTTCTCTTGGTTGAAGAGTCTCAGGTCTCTCAGCCTCTCCTCATGTGACGCATGGTCTAGAATCTCAGTCATCTTCATGACCTTTTGCTGGACTCAATCCAGTATGTCCATGTCTCTGTTGTATTGGGGAGCCCAGAACTGCACACAACACTCCAGATGGGGGCTTGCCAGTGATGAATGGAGGGGAAGGATCACCTCTCTCAATCTGCTGTCAACATTCTGCCTGCAGCCCAGAATACTGTTGGCCACCTTATCTGCAAAAGCACATTGATATCTTATGATCAGCTTGTTGTGCACTGGGACTTTCAGGTACTTCTCAGTAAAGTTGGTTTCCATCAGGTCAGCCTCAATAAGCACTGACACTTGGCGTTATTCCTCTACAGGTGAGTGACAGCAAGTTTGCTGACATCATCAAGATTTGCAGTGTGGTTGACAAGCTGGAGGGAAGGGATGCCATCCAGAGGCACCTTGACAGGCTTCAGAGGTGGGTCCGTGCAAACCTCAGGAAGTTCAACAAGGCCAAGTGCAAGGTCCTGCACGTGGTTTGGGGCAATTCCAAGCACAAACACAGGCTGGGAGGAGAATGGATTGAGAATAGCCCTGAGGAGAAGGATTTGGGAGTGTTGGTTGATGAGAAGCTCAACATGAGCCGGCAATGTGCACTTGCAGACCAGAAAGCCAACCGTATCCTGGGCTGCATCAAAAAAAGCGTGGCTAACAGGTCGAGGGAGGTGATTCTGCCCCTCTACTCTGCTCTCATGAGACGCCACATGGAGTACTGTGTTCAGCTCTGAGGTCCCCAACACAAGAAAGGATATGGAGCTATTGAAGTGGGTCTTCTTCACTGAGGATAAGTCTTCCTTGCTCCAGACTTTCCCCCTGGTTTCAAGGACCTGGGATTCCTGAAGGCCAGTCTTACCAATAGAGATTGAAGGAAATACGACATTAAGAATCTTAGCATTTTCTATGTCCTTTGTCACCAGATCCTCCTGTCCCATTCAGCAGCAGGCTCAAGATTCCCATTGTCTTCTTTTTTTGCTATTTATGTACTTGTAGAATCCTTTCTTATTGCCATTCACATCTCTTGCCAGATTCATCTCCAGGTCTACCTTGACTTTCCTAAACTCATCCCTGCATGATTGGCTAACACCTCTATACTGCTTCTGGGTCACCTACCCCTACTTCAATTTCTTGTACACTTTCTTTTTATATCTTAGTTCAGTTAGGAACTTCTAGCTTATCCGTGACAGCCTCCTGACATCTTTAATTTCCTAAACATTGGTATGGACCTTGAGCCTGGAGGAGGTGATCCATGAATGTCAACTATCTCTCCTGAACTCCTCTTCTCTCCAAGGCCATTTCCCATGGGATTCTTCCAAGTAGATATTTGAAGTGAAATCCTGAAATCCAGAGTGTTAGTCCTGGTTTTTTTTTGTGTTCCCTTCCCTCAGGATTCTCAGCTCCACTATCTCATGGTAACTGCAGCTGAGGCTGTTCCTGACATTAATATCTGCTACCATTTCTTTGTTGTTTGTAAGCATGAAGTGTAACAGAACACCTTTCCTTCTTTGCTCCTGGATCAACTGTGTCAGGAAGTTATCATCAGTGAACTCCATGAATTTCCTAGATTGTTGGTTCCCTGTTTTTCCAGCAATCAGGGTGGTTAAAGTCTCCCATGAGGACCAAGGCTTGTGAACATTAAGCTGCTTCTGATTGTTTGAATGATGTTAACGCCAAAGCTCTGATTTGGCTACTAATCTGTTCCAAGGCAGAGCTCCATGCATTCTAGCTGCTCTCTCACACAAAGGGAAACTCCATGTCCTTGCCTTACCAGCTGTGCTTCCTTAAATTCCTGTATCTCTCCAGCACAGCAATATAGTCATGTAAGCTATCTCACCACATCTCCATGATCCCAATAAGGTCATGGCCATGTGTGGGCCTAGTATTGTTTTACATGATATTTCTGGGCACGGTGCACACAAATGAAGGTGGGGTTAGTATTGCCTTATATGTTATTTCCATGCACTGTGCACACCAAGGACAGCACTGGCACAGAAGGGGAACAGAGTTGGTCCAAATAGTGTTTCCATGCTTCAACAGTAAAAGAGGACCACCCAGTCAGGGAACTCGGAATTCCCTGAGCCTATGGGCTGGTCTGAGTCACTGTTTCAAAGAAGAAGTCATGACCTGCTTCCTGCTAGCCAGACTGATAACCTTGGCTATGTAAGTCTTTGTGTGTTCAGATATTAAGATTAGTCCAGTATTAGTGAACTACAGAATTTGTTCTCATTTCAACCAGGATAATTGTACTACTGAAACAACCCAGATAATTGTAATAATGATTTGTGTTTGTATTTGTTGCTGTACTGTTATTAGGTGATATATTGTTTATCACTAAAGCTGTTGCTCTAATATCTGTCACCATGTCTAAATCTGTAAGTCGGTGGAGCAGCCTTAAGACCTTTTACCATGTAACTGCACATAGAGTTCAGTCTATCAGTTCAGTATTAACATTCCTAAGTACAAGATGCATTAGTTTTTAAAATACTGACCGTGTCTGCATAAAGCCCATTCTTAAACATATAATGGTTTAAAAAAAAAAATAGATTTGTCTGCATCTACATATTCTGCAGAGTTCAATCTAACACATATTATCCTCATGTTCTGGCTTTGTATGGAACCTGTCTATCCTAGGACAGATACATAATGGGTCCTTTGAAGATTTGCATAATTATGGCATTAATATTAACAACAATAACAACAATAATAATAAGAATTAAAAAAAAAGTCTGTAGTAATGAAATGTCTCACTCATTTTTTCTTCTTTTCATGACAGAGTAGCTATGGTTTTAATGTCTTGCACTAAACTAATCATACCTTTGCCATTTGGGAGCATACAAAGGTGGACATGTGATGTAAAAATTTGCACATTTATGGGAATATTAACACAGTTACTATTGTTGACATGTTTCTAAAAGTTGACAGAAAGATATAAACACCTACCTAATAGTGTGGTTCAGAAACCATGTGGCATGTACTGTACAAACCTAAAAGTAGATATTTCCTGCATAAAGAAAGATAATGAAAATCCTATCTGTTCAGTTGCAGTATTAGTGAGAGCTACAGAATACGCAGAAGAGCAGACCATTGACTGTTGTTGTCATGAAGGTGATAAAGTACTGTTTTGTTTACCTTTCTGGTCCGCATTGATCACACAACTGATGAAATTATTGTAAGTTCTGTGGGAAGATAAGGCTTCAGAGCAAGGAACAGAAAGTGTCCAAGGATAGAAGGAGCAAATCAGAACCTAATGAGAGCCACGAAAGATCTAGATGTCATTAATTCCATTAAATTGCCAGAAAGCACTGATTGCATTTCCCTCCCTGTTCCTCCCTCCCTAAATCGACAGAGTTAATAAGGATGTATTCAGTTTATGTGGCAAGGTTTTGGTAGCAAGGAGGCTACAGGGATGGCTTCTGTGAGAAAATGCCAGAAGCTTTCCCCATGTCTGACAGAACCGCTTCCAAATGGCTCGAAGATGGACCCACTGCTAGCCAAAGCTGAGCCAATCAGTGATGGTGGTAGCACTTCTGTTATAACATATTTAAGAAAGGGTAAAAGCTGCTGCATGACAGCAGTTGGGAGAGAAAAGAGAATATGTGAGAGAAACAACTCCAAAGACCATGAAGAGCAAGGAGGGAGGAGGTACTCCAGGCACCGGAGCAGCCCATGGAGGTTAATGGTGGAGCAGATATCTGCCTGCAGCCAGCGGAGGACCCCACACCAGAGCAGGTGAATGTGCCCCAAAGGCAGCTGTGACCCCATGGAGAGACTGTGCAGACTCCTGCGAGTAACTGCAGCCCGTGGAGAGGAAAGCATACTGGAGCAGGTTTTCTGGCAGAACATGTCACCACATGAGGAACCCATGCTGGAGCAGTCTGTTCCTGAATGACTACACCCTGTGGAAAGGACCCATGCTAGAGCAGTTCTTGAAGAACAGCAGCCCGTGAGAAGGACCTATGTTGGAGAAGGTTTTGAAGGACTGTCTTCCATGGTGGGCCCCACGCTGGAGCAGAGGAAGAGCATGAGGAGGAAGGAACAGCAGAGGCAACATGTAATGAACTGACTACAACCCTCATCCCCTATCCCACCTCCACTGCTTAGAGGGGAGGAGGTAGGGAAGTCAGGAGTGGAGTTGAGCCTGAGAAGAAGTTAGTGGTGAGGGAAAAGGTGTTTTTAGATCTGTTCTTGTTTCTCATTATCCTGCTCTGATTAAATGGCAATAAATTAAATGAATTTCCAGAAGCTGAGTCTATTTTGCCTGTGATGGTAATTGTTGAGTGATCTCCCTGTCTTTGTCTCGACCAACAAGTGTTTCCTCATATTTTCTCCCCCAGTCCTGTTGAGAAGAGGGAGGAAGAAAGCAGCTTGCTAGGCAGCTGGCAGCTAGTGAAGGTCAATCCACCACAAAGGATCACAAAGCTTAAGTCTGTTCTTTTTTCAGACAGAACAAAGGAATCAACTATCCCTACTGAAGAGCTCCCAGCTGTCAAGACAGTTGAGAGATTTACATATTCGAATAATTCCTAATAGAAAAATAATAAAAAATCAGGCACTAACTCCATCCTGAGGGCATTCTTTAAAGTAACCTCATCGTAACATGCAACCTGCAGGTATCCTACTGTATCATATGTGAACCTTAAAGTCTCACACATGGCTGCTTAGTCAAATCACACAAAGCCACAACAACTCTAAAGGAAAAAAGCAATACCACAAAATAAGAAGCAGAAGAAAGCAACAGAAGAGCAGAGTACTTGTCTACTATTAGTGAGACTAGTCTATTTCAGTATTTAAATGGGTATGGAGTCTCTGTTTTTAAAACTTTTTCTTTTCAGAATATGCTGTACCTCTCAATCTGGTGATCCATTTGGTTACCATAGGAACAACTAAAGACTTTCAGGTTTTGAAGGTTGATTCTGTAACAGTTTCTATATATGGCTCCAGGAATAAGTTTAGTCTGATCGTGTAAAGGGATGTCTGTGACTGTTAGAAACTTCTGACACCCTGTAACACTACCTGTATGCCTAACAATTAATAAAGAAAAAGATGTGAGATAAGAGCCTAATGATTACAGGAGGAAGGATACCTAGTTACATGAAAGACTATGGTGGATCAGCAAAGCAAATGAATCCAAAAGAAATGCCATAGGAAAGACTCAGAAGAATCAGCAACTTTCTTAACATATTAATAGGAGATTCTTCTGATTTCTTAATTTCCAATAAGGTCACTATATTTTTTAGATCCTCTAAGTTTTATTTCAGCAACGCAACATTCATAGCTGGATAATTCTGTGTAATCTGTCATATTCACGGGCAGCTGTTGCACTTTTTTACGTTTAACACTTTTGAAAACTTGCAGGAAAAAGCAAATGTGAAGAATGGAAAAACATAAAAGTGCACTCCTGTTCCAGAAATATATTTCAGTCTTTAGGGAGCTGTTATGCTTAACATCAATACACTTATCACCCTGCTAAGGCACCCAAACAGTCTTTGCTGCCCTGACTGGCATCAGTTGGGATGAAGAAGGATCAGCCTTATGCAGCCTCCTGGAATGAATCCTCAATGTTGCTCAGCTGGCATCATCCGCTATCTCTGTCAACAAGGATAACTTACCCCAAAGATTTCTCACTAGCCTGACTACCCTTCCTTGCTTTAGCATTTTATGCCCTTCTAATGCTGGTATTTTCCTTTCTGAATCCTTCTGCACCATAGAATTCCATCTTAACAACCTCAGCTCTGTAATTTTGCCTTTCTTATCTCTCCCCAGACTTTCTCACAGCTCTTTCTTAGCAGTGTGAATCAAGGATGGGCAGCTGTGTCTTATCACAGCTGATCCTTGGACTCCTGGATCCCCAACCACTAAAACAGGAAGGAAGGAAGGAAAAGCTTAGAACAGGTAGTAACAATACTCTTTCCCAAATTATTTATTAAGTAGATGATGGAAAATACAAGTGAGGAAACAAAGGAGAATTAATAGTTGCTTTGGAGTGGAGATATGAAAAAAAGTACAGTGGCCTCCGTAATCTTCAGAAGTGTTTGGTCTTTTAGGATGTCACCACTATAAAATCTTGAACAATGGAGTATTGTTCTAAAAACCAAGATAGGATAGAATGTTAGGAGAAAGTAAGGAAGTTGAAAAACATTAAGGACAAAAAAGAGAGAAAACCCAGTCTTTATTTTTGTTGTTATTTGAATGTTATATGTAAATTTTAGAAAACTAAAATATTAAAGAAATAAACAAATAAACTAAGCTTACAAAACAAAGTGCTAATGATTTATGTCAACAGATCCTGTGACAGACTAACATCATAGTTTTGTGTGATTGCTTATCTATTATTCTGTTTATTCTTATTAAAAGCTGCTGTTCTATGTTGGTGTGTTTGTGTTCCATGTATGAATGCAGATGAAAACAAGGGAGAAGGATTTGAAAGGATGGGAAATACTGAAATATTTTCAACTGTTTTATTAAAATATTCAATGTGAATAATAAAACAATGTGTCAGGAGGAGTGAGGTATGATTAATTAGTCAAAACTTGAATTTCCTGATTTTTAACTCAAGACATCGAGTATTCTGTTGCCCGCATGGCCCTATGTTTCTGTGTTTCTTTGTTGTGCTGTGGCTTACATAGTTTACAGAAATGGCATTTCACATCCATGGTCAATTTTTCATAAGCAACACCTTCTGACCTTACAAAAAAATCTTAATATTGCTGATTTTACTTGAACATATTGCATAACTTATTTTCAAATTCTATTTTGGTTTTAATTATGTCGGAGGACCCTCAGGCAATATAACCATTCTAAAGAGACTCAGAGCTTCACAGAGAAATTCTTGAATATTAATTTTGACTCTTACTTTGACAAGAGAACTCCTGAGGTCTAACACTTTCTGTGTGGGTTTTTTGGTTCATAAAAATCTGATGAATCTCCATCTGTGGAGAAATTTTAAAATTTTGAGGTTTAGTTCAGATACATCAGAATTGTTTATCTGCTTTGAGATCCACAATTTGAGTTAGTGTAGGCACTCATTATAGGAGTACGAGCATATTACTGTTCTTTGGACACGTAAGTGTACAAAAAAAAGTAAAGGTACTTCTCAGGGTAATCATAATGGTGATAGAGAGCACCTGAACAATCACTAGGGCGTAATGGTTCTGCAGTCATACTCTTCATTTTTCATGGATCAAAGCAGCAGATTTTAAAGGAGCCGTTCCTCTTTTACTCCTGCTATAAACTCCTACCTACTGCTGCTACCTCTCCAATCAGCTAATACAGGGAAAATCTCAATGAAGAAAATGTCTTTCATGAGATTTTTTTCCCAAAGTGACTCTTCATACAACTTTTGATAGAAGATAGAACCACTGGAGACTGTATAATATCAGCACGGTGAGCATCACTAACAGTAACTTTGCAAGTCTTTTCATTGCTCTTCTCTTACATTCTGATAGCTCTCTGCAGTAGTGTCTAGTAACTTCTGAGTATATGTAGGCAAAAATTTTAAATCAAAGGTGCAAAAGAGAAAGTTTTCTGTACCATTTTAGCTAATACAAAATTAGTTAAAACAATTCCCCTTAAAGAGGGATTGAACACTTAAGGCCAATAATGAAATCATGAGATAGTATCTGTAAAAGGAACTAAACTTGTCCTATATTGTTGACATTTTTCTTCTATTTATGTCATTAAATCCACTAGTTTGGTCCTTTCATTAATTCTTTCTGGGGAACTACTTTGATGCTGACTGTCAACTGATTGCAGCTAATGCACAGTAGATGTGACCTTGTTTAATGAGAAATGCAATTTTGCTCTGAGTTCTTTGTCCATCAACTCAGTCTCTCGATTTCTTCTCTTTGTCCCAAGCCTACTGTGAGTTCCCTAGGACAGAAAATGAGCAATTTTTAAGGAAAAGATGTGAATATTTTTGCATTATTTATACATTCCTGAACACAGCTCTGATTCATGGCTGGATCCATTTTTGTAGTACAATTGAATGCTAAAAAACCCCACCTTTTAATTTCTTACTTCTATATCTGATATAGCCACTTATCTATATTACTGCAGTTGAATTTGGAACTTCTTGAAAGAAACATCTCCTGAAAATGGTCGTTTGCCAAGATCCGATCCTAATTTTTATTCAGCCACTCAGCAATTCTTCAGTGTCAAAAATATGGAAGAATGAAAACAAACTCAACCTTCCTTAGGAAAATTCCTTTCTTCTATTTCTTGGGATGATAGTGTAGAGAAGATAATATTTATCTCTTATAGATTGTTTCCAAAGATGTCTGAAGCTCACCTACAGAAAGAGAAACTTCAACAGCACTTCTGAGGTACTCAATGAATTTTTTGCCTCAGTCTTCAATGGTAAAGCCTCTTGTCTTACCACCCAAGCTGTGGAAGGAACTAGCAGAGACTGTGAGGATGAGCCACCGCCCACTGTACTTGAAGACCAGGTTCGAGAACATCTGAGGAACTTGAAGGTGCACAAGTCCATGGGACCTGATGAGATCCATCTGCGGGTCCTGAAGGAACTGGCGGATGAAGTTGCCAAGCCACTGGCTATTGTATTCAAGAAGTCGTGGCGGTCTGGCGAGGTCCCCGATGACTGGAAGAGAGGGAACATAACCCCCATTTTTAAAAAGGGGAACAAGGAGGACCCGGGCAACTACAGACCGGTCAGCCTCACCTCTGTGCCTGGCAAGGTCATGGAGCAGATTCTCCTGGGAACCATGCTAAGGCACATGGAGAGCAAGGAGGTGGTAGGTGACAGCCAACATGGCTTCACCAAAGGCAGATCGTGCCTGACCAACTTGGTGGCCTTTTACGATGGGGTGACAGCATCGGTGGACAAGGGTCGACCAATGGATGTCATCTACCTGGACTTGTGCAAAGCTTTTGACACTGTCCCCCACGACATCCTTCTCTCTAAATTAGAGAGTCATGGGTTTGATGGATGGACCACTCGGTGGATAAGGAATTGGCTCAATGGCCGCACTCAGAGAGTAGTGGTCAACGGCTCGATGTCCAAGTGGAGACCGGTCACGAGTGGCGTCCCTCAGGGGTCCGTGTTGGGCCCGGCCCTCTTCAACATCTTTGTCGGTGACGTGGACAGTGGCATGGAGTGCACCCTCAGCAAGTTCGCCGATGACACCAAGCTGTGTGGTGCCGTCGACACGCTGGAAGGGAGGGATGCCATCCAGAGGGACCTTGACAGGCTGGAGAGGTGGGCCCGTACCAACCTCATGAAGTTTAACCAGGCCAAATGCAAGGTCCTACATCTGGGTCGTGGCAATCCCAGGCATAAATACAGACTGGGTGGTGATTGGATCGAGAGCAGCCCTGAGGAGAAGGACTTGGGAGTACTGGTGGACGAGAAGCTCAATATGAGCCGGCAATGTGCTCTTGCGGCCCAGAAGGCCAACCGCGTCCTGGGCTGCATCAAGAGGAGCGTGGCCAGCAGGTCGAGGGAGGTGATTCTCCCCCTCTACTCTGCCCTCGTGAGACCTCACTTGGAGTACTGCGTCCAGTTCTGGAGTCCCCAACATAAGGACATGGACCAGTTGGAGAGGGTCCAGAGGAGGGCCACGAAGATGATAAGAGGGCTGGAGCACCTTTCCTATGAGGACAGGCTGAAAGAGTTGGGGCTGTTCAGCCTGGAGAAGAGGAGGCTCCGGGGTGACCTTATAGCGGTCTTCCAGTACCTCAAGGGGGCCTACAGGAAAGATGGGGAGAGGCTGTTCAGGAGGGCCAGTTATGATAGGACAAGGGGTAATGGTTTTAAAATAGAGGGAGGTAGGTTCAGGTTGGATATTAGGAAAAAATTTTTTACTATGAGAGTGGTAGAACACTGGAACAGGTTGCCCAGAGAGGTGGTGGATGCTCCATCCCTGGAGACGTTCAAGGCCAGGTTGGACGGGGCCCTGGGCAGCCTGATCTAGTTGGAGATGTCCCTGTTCCTTGCAGGGGGGTTGGACTAGATGACCTTTGAAGGTCCCTTCCAGCCCTAACCATTCTATGATTCTATGATTCTATGATTCTATGATTCTGAAGTGGGTGGAAATTTTTTTGTTAGAAAAAAAGTTCTACATCTTTTCGTAACAGCTGTCAGCAAGTCAATAGACTGAAGATCTCTCCTGCTGGGAAGAAGATGGGCAATAAGACTCATTATTGAACTTGTCATTGATTTAATTCATCGACTTGTTGGTGTAGGCTCAGGAGAGAGGCAGCTGAGAAAAAGGTGAAAATAATAAAAATATAAACATTTATTAGCATTTTATAGATGATCTGAATTCAGTATATTTCTCACATATATATATATAGATATCACTACATTGAAATATCTAAATTGCTTATTCATATCTATATGCCAAGCAGTCAGCTGCACTCAAATTCTGACAATGTCCTTTAAAGCAATGGCCAGTGAAAACTTTCTCTCACATAAATTTGTGTGTTGAGTGTCTAGTCTGAACTACACATCTGGGATCTCCCTCTAGACTGTAAATACAGAGTGGCGCTTCTGGAAGGTGAATTGTTCAGTCCACCTTAAACATCTTTTTTCATAAAGAAGCAAGAGCTAAGCACTAATCTGTCTCCACTGTCTGCCAAGAGAATCTTAATGATTAGCTTGCACTAGTTACCTAATTCTTGATGGTCACCTTTAAGTAAGATGAATCCTATTATGAATACCAGGGTAGGAATTGTACATTCAGCACATGTATCTGAGGTAGATATGCTTTTGTCTTCCAGAAATATCTATCTCTCTCCATTAATGTTGAAATGGTCTACATAGTTAGCTTAGACTTATCTTTTAGGCATCTGAAGTTCAAGTAGATGATTATTGCCCTTAGTGGCACACCACAAAAAAACACCCCTAAAATCTGATTTTATGGTGGACATTGTCCCTTTAACTAACTTTACTATAGTGTTGAGATTTAAAAGGAAATCATTATTTCATTACAGATGTAAGCCTTGGTGTTTGATAGTCCATGCTGACACAGACAAGGCTGTATCTCGCTACCATTTCTTGATACATTTTTTTATCAGATTTTCTCTACCTACTGCTTTTGCCAATGATAGCTGTTTTTTTTTTCATTACGGTTAGAGTGGAATCAAACCCGTTTTGAAAGACCAAGATAGATTCGAATGTATAGGGTTGTAGGGCATCTCTTTTCATACCCAGATATTACCTGCTTCCTAGAAATGAGTCAGAGATGTAGGTAATCACTTTCACAATAGTTGTGTGTTGTCAGTTGAAAGTTGACTAATGTCTTTTGTCCATAGTGGATTTACTCGAATGAATTTAGTGCAGGATAGCAAATACAGTCTTTATTAGTGTCAAAAGACATTATGCTTTGATCCAAATGGAGCCTAATTCTCTGTAGAAGACTTTGTTCGTGACATGAGACAAATTCTTTTGTTCATTGTAAAATAGACTCTTTTCCAAAGCACTATGAAATTGTCGTGGGTTAGGCCGCTCCAGTAACTGAACCCCACACAGCCAGTCACTCACCCTCCCCCACCCCCAGGAATGAGGGATAGAATTAAAGGAGAAACGGGAAAGCCATGGGATGAGATAAGAACAGTTTAATACAGATAAGTAATACACAGTGTAGATGCTCACCACCCCCTCTTATCCGCAGCCCGTATCCAGCTTATCCCGAAAGCCAACTGTATCCTGGGCTGCATCAAAAGAAGGGTGGCCAGCAGGTCAAGGGAGGTGATTCTGCCCCTCTACTCTGCTCTGCTGACACCCCACCTGGAGTACTGTGTTCAGCTCTGGGGTCCCCAACATAGGAAGGACATGAACCTGTTAGAGTATGTCCAGAGGAGGGCCACAAAGATGATCCAGGGGCCGGAGCACCTCTCCTTTGAAGACAGGCTGAGAGTTGGGGTTGTTCAGCCTGGAGAACAGAAGGCTCCGGGGTGATCTTGTAGCAGCCTTCCAGTACCTAAAGGAGGCCTACAAGAAAGCTGGAGAGAGACTTTTGACAAGGTCATGTAGTGATAGGACAAGGGGTAATGGCTTTAAACTGAAAGAGGGGAGATTTAGATTAGAGATAAGGAAGAAATTTTTTACAATGAGAGTGGTAAAACACTGGACAGATTGCTGAATAGTTGTGGCTGCCCCATCCCTGGAAGTGTTCAAGGCCAGGTTGGATGAGGTTTTGAGCAACATGTCATCTAGTGAAAGATGGCCCTGCCCATAGCAGAGGGGTTGGAACTAGGTGATCTTTAAGGTCCCTTCCAACCCAAACCATTCTGATTCTATGGTCATCGCATTCTGCTCGTCATATCATGCTATAACTTAAACAAGGATCAGTCCCCGCTTATGAAAGCTGGTAATGGGAAGTGGTGGTTAAATCATTGTCATTACCAGTAAATTAATATCTGAGTACTTAGATATACACAATAAAACATTTTATCTATGACACAAAGAAAATAAAACTTTTTTTTTTATTTCTAAAAAATAACTCTGGCTCTTCAGTAATGAAGCATAAGAAATCATTCTCTTCTCATTGATTCTTTAATCAAGACTGTATTGTATGCTCAAGGTTAGTTTTCCCTCTAAAACAATTCTCAACCTTGGCTTAAATAAATGCTTCCTACATTATAAATAATTACTATGACAATAAAAAATCCTGTTTGCCTATAGCTTCTGGATTAGCCGTTACATCATATCTTCTTTGCTAAATAAAGTCTTCATAATTTCTTAGTCTGTTTTGTGATAAACTAATTAAATTTGGTTTACTAATATCCTAAATGGCAAGATGTACAATCACTGAACGTTTTGAACACCTCACAAATTTTCAGTAAAATCTGAACTGTGGAAATAGGTTAGAAAATAGACAGTATAAATGGTAGGTTTTGAGGATTCTAAACTAGAGAACACAGCTTCTGGAGTACTAAACACTGCCACAATACAAGTAAGGAATTATGGTAATATTATAAATTTCCTATTTTAATAATGACCACTGGTAGCACTGCCTTCATCAAAAGGCTGAATTTCTGACATTCTACTCAATGAAATGTTACTTAACAGTTGCAAAGCCTCCAGAAGTGATTAAAATTTGCATAAATAAATCAGTTAATATATACTTACCTAAGTTACTTTTGCAAATCTTTATATAGAAGGTGTATATAAACTCAAATGTATAGTAGAAAATAAAATAGTATACCACCTTCAGCAACTTTAAGAGAGATATTGAGCTCCTGGAGCGAGTCCAAAGAAGGGCGACTAAACTGGTCAAGGGGCTGGAAAATAAAACTTAGGAGGAGCGGCTGAGGGAGTTGAGGCTGTTTAGCCTGGAGAAGAGGAGGCTGAGGGGAGACCTGATTACAGCCTACAAATACTTGAGAAGGGATGGTGAGAAGGTAGGGGAAGGGCTCTTTACATTAGTGATGGGTGATAGAACAAGAGGAAATGGGTATAAGCTTAGTCAGGGAAGATTCAGGTTGGATGTTAGGAAGTATTTCTTCTCTCAAAGGGTTGTCAGCCACTGGAATAGGCTGCCCAGGGAGGTGGTTGAGTCCCCATCCCTGGATGTGTTTAAGAATAAGGTGGATGATCTACTTGGGGATATGGTTTAATGGGGATTAGGGATGGTTGGACTCGATGATCTCTAAGGTCTTTTCCAACCTAGAAATCTATGAATCTATGAACTGAAGTTTGAAAACGCTGACAAGAGTGTTCACCTCTGCACATTTTATGAAAGGGAATAAAATCTTATTAACCGTTACAGAAAAAGTAATGTGAAGTATCTTAGCTGACTTCTTAAATTCTAAACTAAATGCTTGTGTTAATAGAATAATTTAAATATGGGTTAAAAATAATTTCAATCTGAACCGTTAGACTCGAAATATAATATTTTGCTCCATTCCCCAACTAGTATGCAATCAAACTGCTAAAACCTAGTGGCTTCAATATCAAACCCATGTCTTATGCTGAATCTTGAGTATACTTTTTGAAAGAAATCCAGTATTTGATTTAAATATTTCATCATTAATTATCAGGACATTTATAATATAATATAAACTTCTCTTCCTTTTTTTTGGAGATCATAATGTGTGGAGGAGTTCCTTTCCGAGACTGGCCATAATATTCTCTCGGGTATGGACAATCCCTGTTTGGGCCCCAGAGCACAAGGTTACCAACTAGATTACTTTTGTCCTCCAAGTTATCTCAATGGCCTTAAAAGGAAATGTAGACTGATAGCCTGCCAAGATGCACGCCTCCTGGATGCCTCTCCGATGACCGCAATGAGGAGACTGAAGGGATGAGCTTATTACCTGTGTTCTGCTAGCGCTGCCCTATCACTATAGCCCACGAGAGTGTGTTTACGCTAAGCAAGCCAATTGTAGAATGTAGTCGTGTCACGCCACATTCCGCTATATAACCTGTGTGTTGTTTGTAATAAACGGAGCATGATCTTTTAACCATATTGGTGTATGGTCATGACTCTGGGCCGTCCACAGAAGGGCTCTGCAACAATAATGAAATTAAATAATTCTTCAACATATGATAACTTTGCCCAAACATTTAAACTCTATCTACTGCTTGCAATCTTTTACTTTTTGTAGGTCATCAATTCCCAGAAAAGATTTTTTACACACTTGTGTAATCTAGAAAGATCTTTCCTTTTATCTTTCACTTTTTTTCCACAGTCCTTAGAAATACCAAGAGAAAAAAATCTGCTGCAGGCATTATCATAAGCCAATATTTAATATTCTGAAAATCATAGGATATGTTTCTAAACTGGCATATACATTACTGATTCCAGTAGTACTTTCTATACAAAGGGTTGCAACAACATAAACAAGATTTACTTGGCAAATTCCTCTAGTTGCTTGATGTGCATGCAAATTTTAAGTAAACAAGGAGAACATAAAGTAAGTGTGATGATGGCACTGGTGAAAGAAAAAACTGGCAATTAATACATAAAATTAAATTTATTCTGTTTCCATCTATCACCTGCTGACTTCTCCCATCTCATTTATGGTGCCATTTATTTCCAATAGGATTTTATGTTCCTGATCTCAGTACCATCTTTGAATCAGATTTGCTCTTTAGGAACTGCACCACCTTTGTAGATAAGATATTACCCCTGTATTTCAGAAATTAAAAAAATTATAATCTTGGCTCTCCTGGTGAAGAGCTGAACCTTTGGTGATTTAGATAGCATTCTAAACCTGAGACCGCATATCTGTGGTGCCTCCTGTACTGAGTTGTGCATGAAGAACATTCAGCAGACAATGAGAGCCTGAAAACAGGCTTTCTCTTATATTCAAGCAGTTGAAAAAGTACAGACTTTTTTATTTAAAAATAGATTTTAAAATACATGTTTTAGTTCCTTACCATTAAAGAGAAATTCTATTGAGTTTCACGTTATTGATATGTGAACTCTTAACATACTAGTAAACTCTTTGTGATGTCTTTGGTAGACAAAGGAAAAATAAATAATATATTTAAAACAATTATTCTCTCTGTTTCTCAGCAGGTCTTTAACAAGATAGAACTTTTTTATATATTATTAAATGTCAGCATTAGACTACACTTCTTAAATGATGGAATTCAACATATTCTGAGATGAGAGAGAAGGGATTAAGACTAGCATACAGTAAAAATCCACAATGCAAGCATCATGCTGGACATAGAAAAAAAGACAAAATACTTGCAATGTGGTCTAAGTAATCCACAGATTTATTGCTCCAGTTATGGTATTTTTCTGAGTGGCTACTAAATCTGACTGGAGAAATACCAATGATTTTGATTTTGTTAGAAAATGCTAATTTGACAAAACCAAAACTTTGATTAAAAAAGAATAATTTCTCTTCAAATGAAAAGATCAGATCTTAAAATTTTCTTTTTATCATCTTTAACTGGAATTAAGACCTGAACAAAAGATATTGATTGGTAGACCCGTAGGTGACAATACAAGCATACATAGAAATGTTCACTCCACAGGCTTGTTTTGGTTTTTCTTATTTTTTTTGTTTCTTCTATTCTTTTATTTTTTACTGATCACCTTCTCTGCCATTCCCCCAGCACAAAGAAGTAAATGAACAAACTAACAAATTTCTTAATGTCTCTAGATAACGAAAAACACAATGCCAAATGAATTTTCTAATAAAATACACACATTTAGGTTCCAATTTGTTAAAAAACAATAACTGTTTTTGCTGTTGTTTTGTTTGTTTAATATGAAAGACCTTTAAAAGTATTTGAACTGGATTTTCCAACTCATGAACATTGCAAAATACTGGCAATTTTGTACAGCAATATTTTTCTTTTTTCTCTTTTTTTCCCTGAAGTAACTCATTTCAATACGAATTGACTGATTGATTGCTATCTAGTTTGAAGATTATTTTATAAAGCACATATGTACTTAACTGCAAGTGTTATGACTTCCCCAGAGAAAACATAAATCTCAAAATGGAGCAGTACAGAGCAAAACAAATTCTGAAGAAATATAAACCAATCTCCACTCTGCCCTTAATATCCCCTCTGAGAGCCATTCTTTATAGAGGGTTTAACTTGCTCTCACTGCAGCTGTATTAGATTTCTGTTTAGTTAGTGCACAATATTTTCTTTTCCTAATACAGAAACTAATGAACAGCATTGAATGATAAACTTGGACATATACCAAAAAGAGGCTTATGAAGAATAAAAGAAGTAAACTATCAATAAAAAACTCAGTTAACTGTCATGACCCTAACCCATTTTATGTCCCTGTCCCCAGAGGAATAAATTCGATCTTGGAATGCACACACAGACTGATTTGAGCACCATTTGTGTTTTACAGTCAGATGTAAAGGGTCATTGAACTTCAAATGTTCCTCTAGTTGACTTACAGAAATATCATCTAGGCATTATTTCTAGAAGTCTTGCTTCAATGACAGGAAAGTTAGTTGTTTCTTTTTTGAGGTGGCTTCTACACATTCCGACTAATGCGACCCATCACTAAAAATGCTTGTCTATACTGGTGATTAGTATGTCTAGAGGCACAACTTACCTAAGGACATACAGAAGTTAATTAATCATTGAAACTGTAGAGAAATCTTGAGTTTCCTCAGTGGTAAATGTGGGTTTTAATTAGCATTTTATTGCAATGCTTGGAAAGGGATAGAGAGAATGCAAATACTAAATAATGCAAATTTAATATACCATAGAGCATATATGGTATTGTTACTATTCAGTGAAGACTATTAAAAGTTCATGAATTTTTAAATATTATTTCTGTATTTGTTAAACTGTCAGTTAAAAAGTATGATGGAACTGCTCCGTAACTTCAGATGATCTTGGTAGAAATTCAAACTCCCTTCCTGTGTTTCAAAACCTACATAAGACAATAACCAATCTGAAAGATTCATATCGTATCACCATTCTGTGCAGCATCTCAAAGATACTTCTGAGTATGTGCTACTTCCTTCACTGTTGATAGCTCCAAAGGAGGGATATCACAGTTCCCAATGATAATATCCCTAAATACATTTATGTCTCAGTCTTCTACAAAAGATACAGGAGTTCTCATAACAAATGTTACTAATAAACTCTGCAATGCTTGCATCAGTTACAAGCTGTGGTAAGCCTAGATCTTTTTAATGGAGTTTTAAATCATGATCAGGCAGAAAGTTATGACAGCTTCTAAGAAGCAATTCCACAACTTCTGTGAGAGCATTGGCAGAAAATATTTAATGTCATCCTAGTTTGGTTATCATTGAAATACGAAAAGGTGCAATAGTGGTGGAGTGGCAATAGGTAATTGTAAATCAGCCTTATATTAAACAATAAATTATTTGAAACAAATTTTTGTGTGTTACAAATAAAGTGTTATGGTTAACCAAATGACTATGACAAAGATTTAAGCTGTTGCCTTTTAGATGAGCTATAGACCAGAAATGCCAAGATGTGAAATGTGTGATAATCTACCCCTGAGGTAACAAATCTGTTTACCAGTCTTTCCAAATAGTTCACACTGAGCAAGGATATCAACCTGGCAATATTTCTTAGGTAATAAGAAATTACCTAAGAAATATTCCATTAACAGATTAAAAAGCGTGTCTATAGGCAAAGCAGAGTACAGTGTAGGTAGATCTTTTATTCAGTCGGCAAACATTCAAAGGAAAAGAAACTCAAACCTTTAATTTCATATAGGATGAATTTTGTGTAATTGTTAAATTTTCAATCAATATCATATAAATAGTGACTATAGTTTAGCTAAATGCCTTTGCACAAATAATAGACAAATAGAACAACAAATGACATCTGGACAGTCACAAAAAGCAGATAATACCATTTTAAAAAATTAGTGGCAGCACTTTAGCAGGAAAGACTTGTTTCTTTCTATCATTTCTCATTCCTATTCTGTTAACGTACTTTAACATCTGAGTTAAACTTTGTGGAAAAATTATTTTCTATTCTAATATACCTAACATTTTGAACTATAAAAAAGAATCCAAAATGGTTACAATTACAAGATATTTAAGTATCTTATTTATTTTAAACACCTATTAAAATGCACTCAAAGGCACAACTTGTCCTGATCATTAGGCATTAATACACTTCCTGTACATTTACATTTTAAATTGTTCTGTATCTCTTTGGATTTCCTTTCAAAGCATTTTTCTGTTTTGATGCTTAAATATATTATGAAATGTATTCATTATTTCAGGAGCAAGTCCATCTGTGACAGTACTTTGAGGCTATACACTGATGTTTAGAAATGTAACATAGGAAAATATCAGAAAAATGTCTCAAACAGGTATAATAGAGTTTTTGAGAAAGGTGTTGTCTTATCTCCTTCACTTTTACTGGCACCCTTACTGTTTTGGGACTTCTTCTAATTCAGTTAACCAGTTTATTGCTAAAGAGAAAAAGAGTGCCATCATTTCCAGCTTAGAACCTTTCCTGTTAGAATTCATTTAAATCTTTTGAGAATTATGTATGACACAGGCATTTTAAGATCTGTGTTGATGAGAGAGTAAAACACCACACAGATCAAAGTCTATAGAAAATACTCCTATGATGCTAGTATTGAATTGCATACATAGTTTGATTCTATTTCTTTTCTATAAATCCTAGATCCAATTTAATATACTGAAAGTAAAAGAAATGAAATGTTTCAAGTACCAATATCTTACGTAGAGCTAATGGTATCTGCCATACAGGCACACAAAAATTAAATCAATAGCTGGAATTTGACTGGTTTCATTTGTTTGAAAACTCATTTGCAGTATGTGGCGCCTGGCAATGTGCCTGATTCCTTAGAATCTGTAGTTATTTATTAGATATGGTTTGTTTCCTAATGATGACTGTTCAATCAGAATCTGTATTTCTGGAATGCTTTACATTCCTCAAGACGAATGAGATACACTGGCTGTGATACATACTTCTATACTCACTCTTAGTCATAGCTGTTCATTTTTACTTGGATACAATTTTGTGAAGAGTTCTTTCCTCCCTCTCCTTCCATCATATAGTCCCTGCCCTTAAGCAATGAGAGTTTGTCAACCTAATTGTTTTCTACAGCATACCTCTGCTTTCTATTACTGCATATGTTTTTAATGATTTTCTTCTTACAGTCCAGTATGTTCAAGATCTTCCTGCTGCTCGTTAAGCAAGAAATTAGTTTGTGTAATAACTGGTAAAATCAAACTAAGGAGGTAGAAAACAGAATTACCTTTCTATTTTGTTTGACTGGTATCAGAACTAATTATTCAGTGCAGTTATATAGGGCAGTAGAAGTACCAACCACCTTTCTAAGGTGTATCTCAGTGTATGCAGATATTATTCTCATTAATGGAGGATCTTAACAGTTTTTTTTTTTTTTTTTTATCCATTATTATCCGTTTTTATCCATTTATTTCTCAAAGGAATTAAAAGGACTTGTTCTTTAGCTCAAAAAAAGTGTACTTTTAGTTCTTCAGGATCCAGCTGTGATGTTCAATGCCAAATTAGCCAAAAACAATGTCCAAAAGAAAGTATTTGCATGTACATTTTTCACATATACTTCCATGATGGTATCTCACTGAAAGTTGTGGAGCTTGTAAGGAAGATGATGGACCCACCACTTTTGATGTTGTATTTGTGTTGGAAGGGCTCTCTGGAGATCATCCAGTCTAAACTTCTGCTCAAAGCAATGCTAATTTCAAAGTTAGATCAGGTTGCTCAGGGCCATATCCAGTTGACTTTTGATAATCTCTAAAGATGAAGATCCGTCAGCCTTTTTGGACAATCTGCTCCAGCACTTCATCATCATCACTGTGAAGTGTTTTTTCTTCAATCAGACTTTCCCTTGCTGCAGCTTGTTACAATTGCCTCTTGTCCTTTTGCCACACACTTTAGTGTCCGGTTCCAGCTTTTTAATATGATCCCCTGCTTCCCTTTTGGACCATTGTAATTAGTTTGCCCTCTCTTAGTTACACCTGCAGGATAAATAAACTCAGCTCCCTCAGCTTCTTCCCATATTACATGTGATCCAGGCTCCTGACAAGCTTAGTGGCACTCAACTGGACTACAGTTTGTTTATGTGTCTCCTACTGGGAGCCCCAAATCTGGACAGTGTTTCAGATTTGGCCTCATGAATGCTGAGTAGAAGGAAATAAGCATTAACCTTCAGTTGTTTATGCTCTTGTTAACACAGCCCAGTAGGCAATTATCTTAAGCACGCATTGTTGACTTGTTCATTTTCTTGTCCACCAGGACAGGTCCTTGTCTGAAGAGCTGCTTTCTAGTCAGTTTGCAGCCTGCATTAATACATAGAGTTGTTCTGTCCCAGATGCAAGACTTTCACACATCTGCTGAATTTCGTGAGGATCCTATTGACTCATTCCTTTATCTTGCTGATGTCCTTCTATATAAGGCAACCTTGCCCTCCTACGTATTAATGGCTCACCTCAATTAGGTGTCACATGCAACACACTAAGTGTCCATTCTGTCCCATGAACCAAGTGCTCAGTCAGACAGAAATGAGCATATACTTAGGGCATAATTCCATATATTTTTAGGTTTTAAATTATAAGACCTTCATCTCTTCATCTCTTGTAGCTAGATCAACTTTAGGTACTTTTCTAACATTGCAAGTGTATCCCCTGCAATCACCTTGAAGTCCTGGACAGGCATATACCTAATCATCACTTTGGTTCAACAGGGCTTCCTAAATTCTAAGGCAGGATCCAGCTAGTAAAAACATTGTACTTCATTTATCTAAGCAGCGTGATCTTACAGTGCCATCAGAGATAATGCCTTATGAGGGAATATCCCTCACACTGAGCAAGTAACACCCAAATGACCACCGGCCAGCCTCACTCTCTATTAGTTTTTGGTGCAACAGCTTAATCCCTCCACCAACAAAAAAGTAATCAGCGAACATTCTCTTAATGTTTTGGATCAGTTTCTATCTTGCCTATTAATTTGGTAGCTACCATCCTCCCAACATACTGTTGCTGTAAGTAGTTGGTCTTAGGAGTGTGGTGACCCTATCCATTCTTACTTAGCAATGAATCTCATGGAAATCTTGTAGAAAGGGATCGTATGTCAAAATACATCAATATTTTCCTGTTTTTTAAAAAATTATTTTCAGTAGAATTAACGAATAGGCCAAGTTATTTCAGAACCACAGTGCTACTCTTAACATTCCAAAATTAAATAATAACTGTGTTTTTTAAAGAGTGGTCATGATAATTTATGTAAAATCCGTCTGACTTCTGAAACATGCAGCTTCTACAACTATCAATTCACTTTCTGAAATGAATATTTTTATTAGTGATGACAATGACAGATCTGAGGGTGCAAATTTTAATGAGAAAATAAAATGAAATATTTTGAATATAATAAAATATGCTATTAATATTTTTTCAAATTCTCTATAATATTATATCTTAAAGTGTTTTGTAATTTAAATTATAGATTGCTGGAAGTTATAAATAAATGGGTGAATAATGCCCATTTATCCAAACAATGGCCAGACTCTTCAATAACTGAAATTGGTAGGACTTTCTCTGAATAACTCAGGATAAAGTTGCTAGTCCTAACCTAAAAGCAATATATTAAAAACTCCCTATTTTACACTTTATTTTTCTTGTTGAGTTTAATAAGTTCAGTACAATGCATCAGGTCAAAGGGCAAAGTGATTTTTAAACTAAAATGTTAAGAAATTTCTGTAGCTGTCACTGCACATATTATGGAAATATCTAAGCACTTTGGGGCAAAAGCACTGTATCTGATGGAAAAGGGAGGGAGTCAAGAAGTCAAACCAGGCGGACACAAACAGCTAAGCTTAATTTAACACCATATGTGAACTGAGAAATACTGACTAGCATGTCATGAAAAGAAAATACCTCAGGAAGTCTCTCTGAATAGCAGCAACTTTACTTAGCAGTAGTGACTCATCCACAGAAGTTTCATGATGTTTTTACTTTGTTATCTCCACACTGAAGGATTTACAAAAATATTGTTGGTCTTAATATTTCATACACGAGGTACTTAATATAATAGAATTTCTAATTTATGAAAACTGCAGATTCTGGATTCTTCCATGCAGGACTCATCTTCCATCTGAAGATAAAGTGTAGTGAAATCCTCATCCTGCTTTTGTGTAGGTAAGGTGAAATCTGAATATATTTTTTCAAGACTATATTGTCATACTCTGTATGGGAAGTGTTCTATGCTTTTTACTGTTCTTTGCAACTCCCACATGAAAATTGGCATAAACGGTCAGCAAGACACCTTATAGGAACATTATTACTTCTATGGGCATACATAATAGAGCTAGTTCTTATCTTGTCCTCATCAAATGATCCTTGATCTAAACCTCATAAAGTACTTTAGGGGATTAGCCATTTGCATTCAGAATTTCAATAAACAGATTTTATTCCTTTCAAATTGGATGGAGAGGAAAGTTAGCCTAATATACATGTAGTCTCATTCTTCTATTTCTGGGAAAATTTATAATAGGAAAATTTACTGCTACTTCTTTCTGAATTATTTCATTCAAATAAAATGAAGCTTCTACACTATCCAGAACATGTATATAGAGAAAATAAATGTAAGACATTATTTAAAGACCAATATAGGAAAGATGGGTTTGGGTTGGTTTGACTTTTTTGGGTTTTTTTGGGGGGGCTTTTTTTAAAAAAAAAAAATGGAAATGAAGTAAGAAGAATCAAAATCAAAAATCAAAAATCAAAATTCTAAAAAAAGTGGGTTTTTTTCTGGGTTTTTCATCACATTATGTTACAGTATGTACTCTGTTTCTCCATAATAGTGCAAAACAAATACTTATTATTGAACTGACAGTGACTTAACTATTATTCTCTAGTTAATGCAAACTGACATATTATCTTGCTTTCGTAACTGATTTTTAGTCATAGGAATGTAGTAGATATCATTTTGTTCACCCTGAAACAGTACTGCACAAGAGAATATAATTAAAGTAAGAGACTGGCCAAACATCTTTAATGTGGAAACTATATAAAAGAGAAGCAGAAAGAGGTAGTGTGGAAAGAGGAACTTTCAGGCTTAAATGAGATTGCTGATTAAGTTCCTTGAGATTAGTCTTGGGACCAATCTTGGTTAATAAATTCATTAGTTATATTGAGACAAAAAAGTGTGAGTACAACAATGAAAGTTGATAATGACAAAGTTAAGTGATGTTATTAACACAGAACATCAAGAAATAACTGACTGATGTAGAGAACTAAAATAATAAAAATGGACTGAAATTCAATTATTAATAAATTAAACACAAGTTCAACAAAATGAAACTTCCTTCAGGGTTAATAACAAGAATTTTTACTGTGAATGTGTAACTCACCTGCTGGAAACAGCAAGTGAAGGGAAGATATAGGAGTACTATCTGATCACAGTTTCACTTTACAAATTTTGTGAGATGCAACTGTGTGGCAGGAAAATGCAATTCTATGACATAGGAGCTAAGTTTCACCTGGAATAGGGCTGAATTATCTTCAGCACAGACAGGAAAATATTTATGTCATTTTTTGAAGTGTTTTTGAGACTTTTTCTGGTATTTTTCTTTGGAACAAGCTGTACAATCCTTATTCAATTTCCTAGGAAAGTGAAGTTTTTAGGAACAGTGATAAGAAATTATGAAAAATTCTCAGACTGTCTGAAAAAACTTTCCAGTATGAGGATGCATTAATAAATGAATAAATAAATACATAATTAAAACCAGTTCATCTTTAGTTTGGGCATCTTATGAGAATAATGTGATGTCGTAGTAGTATAAAATGGCAACAGAGCCAAACTGAATGACCCAGGATATATTCTACTTCGATAGTCCTATGTCCATAAAATTCTTTAGACTGTTTGAACTCCATTTTATTACTGTCTTCAACACTAATTGAATTAAAAAAAAAAAAGATAAGCTTGCAAAAATCACACAGTAAATATATGAAATACTATTTTAGTAACTTCCGTGATAACCCTTCGACATCATATTAAACGATTTTGTGAATTGTGGATGTATGCAGTTCCACATCTGTTTTTTCCATCAACTTCCTTAACAGACAAAGGGGAAACTGTGATATTATGTACAGTAATTTAAGCTAATATAAGTGGACACAAACAATGTGATAAGATGTAAATAAAACTAGGATACTATGTATGCAATAAAAAATCTAGTAAAATGCACTACATTTTACCTCAAAATCTTACCTTCTTTTCTGAAGAAGGTAAGACGTAGAGTAATAGGGAAATGTTTGCATGGTAAGGCTAATTATCAATGACATTACTATTGCTGATAATATAAGGCCATGAACACTAGAAAAGAAGATAATTTACCAGTATTTTTAAATTACTATTTTTGTGTATAATGTTGTTGTATTACATGCCTAGTGTGTAACACATAGAAGGACCCAAATAAAATCAGATTCTATTAGTAGGGCAAAATCCTCAGATGACTCTAACTGTAAGAAATAAAGCTACAGAGATTTACATGTATGGAAAATCTGTAAATAAACATATCCATACATGCACACCTATAATCATTTCACATCAAATTGAAACTGAGTAATTCCTGAGAAAATTAATTTCATTGCTTTAAATATGAGCATTATCATAATAACAAAATTATTACAGTAATAAAGCATTTGCCTATACAGAATTTCCTATAGCTAGCTATTCCATATACCTACACACTCTCCATATGCGCATACAGATTAAGTTTAAAACATATACTAAATGATGTATTTATACCTCTTCTATAAATATGATATATAGAATCACAGAATTATAGAACCATAGAATGGTTAGGGTTGGAAGGGACCTTAAAGATCATCTAGTTCCAACCCCCCTGCCATGGGCAGAGAAATCCTCCACTACACCAGGTTGCCCAAAGCCTCATCCAACCTGGCCTTGAACACTGCCAGGGAGGGGGCATCCACAACTTCTCTGGGCAACCTGTTCCACTGCCTCACCACTCTCAGAGTGAAAAATTTCTTTCTTATATCTAACCTAAATCTGCCCTCTTTCAGTTTAAATCCATTGCCCCTTGTCCTATCACTACACACCCTTGTAAAAAGTCCCTCTCCAGCTTTCCTGTAGGCCCCCTTTAGGTAATGGAAAGTTGCTATAAGATCACCCTGGAGCCTTCTCTTCTCCAGGCTGAACAGCCCCAACTGTCTCAGCCTGTCTTCATAGCAGAGATGCTTCAGCCCTCAGATCATCTTCGTGGCCCTCCTCTGGACTCGTTCCAGTAGCTCTATGTCCTTCTTGTGTTGGGGATTCCAGAGCTGAACACAGTATTCCAGGTGGGGTCTCACGAGAGCAGAGTAAAGGAGCAGAATCACCTCCCTCAACCTGCTGGCCATGCTCCTTTTGATACAGCCCTAAATATACATGCACAGGGTAAAAATACACACAGAAAAATAATCACATAGCTACATATATATCAAATACAGTTGCAACTATAGGTGCTTTTAACTTGTTTCATTGTCTGATGGAAAGTGTTTCAAAACAGCAAAGATTCTTCATTCATTATGAAGTTATTTCAGTGGGAAAAAGAATAGTGCACTTCCCCAAATCCTACTGATAATCCTGTTAGTAAGGAACAATTTTTTTTTAAATTAACATCTCATACTGCTAGCCTTCTACTATAAGAACAGTCCCACAAGAGTAAAAAGAATATCTTACCACTGACTTCAATAGAAAGAGAACTTATAGATTTTATTCAGAGACAATCTATGTGTTTTACCATCTGCTACATAGATCATTCATAAAGAAGAATTTTCAAGAGGCCGTTCACATGTTCAAATATTTTAATGTTGTAGTTTCAGCACTGAATAGAAACAAGAATGTTCTTTTCTTTTGCAGAGAGCAGGAGGAATACATTCTTGTAGGAAAATATAACAAGATCTAATATTTGCAATGTTCCCTGGTGTTCTTGTAGTTGATGATCTGTCAGTATTTTCACATATCATATTAGTTTTATTTTTAGATATTTATAAATCAGGTCAAAAGTTTTACTACAGGCTGAAATTTAGAAAATAAAGTTTCAGAGAAAAAAAACAGTTTATATATTACATTGTGCAAAAGCGGGTAAATTTGAAAATTTGCATGAAGATGACACAACACACAGTTCCTCTACATCTGATACATAAAATAAAAGGAAAATACAATTCCCTAAATGTTCTCACTCCTTTTTTAAAGCCCATAAATTGGTACTTAAGCTTTAGGTGAACCCTTTCAGATCATAATGTGAGTACTATTATCCTCAATAAAAAAATAAAGTCATTACTAGTTATAACTGTGGAGTGTTCCATCAGAACAAAGAATACGCTACCTGAAGAATATTCAAAATAATCACAGATAATTAAAACTAGATTTTAAAGGAAACTACACGCCATGTTCTTCTGAACACCTAAAAGTTATGTGAGTTAAAAACTATCGGAAACAACAGTTCTGAGTCAGAGATTGGGTAAAGCAAGCTAGATATCTAAAGAATGAGACTTGCACAATCCAATAGTCAGGAATTTCCAAAGCTCCCATAATATCCGGAGGCACCTGAGTCACCTTCTCCAGAGTGGGTTCTCACAAAGAACCTCAACTCTTGAAGCTGAATGCATAATCCAGGTTTTCATGTCCCATGAAAAAGTCCAACATAAACTCTCCCAAACTCTTTAATTTCTTCAAAGAAAAAGAATACATCATCATAAATATTTTTTTTTTTCAAAAATTGGAACAACTTCACAGAGGAGACTAAAAAGACTCAATACAGAGTATCTGACAATAAGTGCTGCTGTCACTGCTGATGGAAGGTATATCTGGTTCTTTTTAATTCCCAGGGAACACTGTTGCTGTTGCTGTATTTAACATAATTAGTACTACCTCTATTAAAATAGCTTTCAAATCTCTTTTCATACAGGTTGATTTATCAAAATGTCCCCTAGATGGGCAAAAGATAAAAGACATAGTCTGCAGAACACAGAAGAGCTTAGACAGAGACTGAGCTAGGGCTCACCAGCAAGAGTAAGAATTCTCAGGTGCTGTACTAGATCCTCAGACGTTTTAAACCTCCAGGTAGTCTTGTTAATCAAAATATTTCCAATGGTAGCCAGCTGCAAAAAGATATTTATGCAATTCACTCTCGAAAAAAATTAATGCCTTTAAGAATCTAGATTATAAAGCCATCCACCAGATCAAGTATCAAAAGGTCTGAATATTTTGAAGGCATTAAAAAGACAAAATGGCAGTTAGGCACTTGTACAGAACAAGTCCTTAACCTTTCCCATCTGTAACAAAACCAAACAACAAGGGCAAAATTCCTCCTTTCCAAATATTTGTCACTTTAGTAAGAAGATTTAATATAAAGTCTGTGAATAGAAACAGTTCAGAAGACAGGTATGGGAGGTAGAAGGCAGCAGTGGATTGCAAAATACCCTGTATTATCTGTGAACTGCAAATGCCCCTGCAGGAAAAACACTGCACTGGGGCTTCAGAGCAACAAGACGATATGAAAAGAGAAAGGCTATAAAATGTGATAGGCAGGGCTGTCTGTAGGCATTTTTAGTTGCCAAGGAAGCTTGCGATGTTCAGAGTGCTCCCAGGGGACATTTTAGTCACTCGTTTAACATAAGCTGTGGATAGAGTGTGATGGGTAACAGTGACAAAGCTGTGCTATCAGGGAGTTTGTTCTCTCACCGATAATAACATACCTCCTGCCTCTGCCAGTAGTCTGTCCTCCACAGTCTAATAAAACACTAAATGGAGCTTGCTTAATGTTGTACTCTTTTATGTTTCTTTATAGTGGGCAACTTAATATGCTTTAAAGTCAGAGCAGTGTTTTCTTCACAGTACTCTTTTTGAATAATTTTCTATTTTTTTTAAGAAAATACCTGTATTTTAAATAATACATTCTATTCCACTCTTTTAATGATTTCCAATATGGTTTACTAGTAAATTGAAATATTAGATGCTCATGAGGGTATTCTTTTAAAAATAATTTATCTATTCATTGGGGTGTAGTTAATATTTCAAAAATAAACAAACTACAAATATTTTTGTGTCATTTGAAGTAGGGCATAGTAAAACAGGTGTGAAAGAAAACGTAATTATCTACAATATATGCAACAGATAATTAGATTCTGTGTGATGCAATATGAAATCATTTTATTGTCATTAATTTGAAAACGCAATTCAAAATTAAGATACAAAAAATTGATGTAAACTGAAACTTCTGTTTTTCAAAATGATGAATGGTTGGCTTAAATAGCAGGTTAAAAATTGTATTTATTTTCTCTCCTATTACCTTTAAGGCAACTAATACCTTTTGACATTAACACAATTTTGCACAATGTATAGAAATTCAAAAGGAACTTAGAATTACTCATTACAAAGCCTAAAACAACATTTTGGGGGAACAAAATACCATGAACAATTAAAATATGGTAAAAATTTCTAGTTTTCACATTGCAGAATATTTCTGCAGGTGGATATAGTTACAAGTCCCATTAATAAAAACTAAATCTCTCATAACAGGGCTCCTATTCTATTAGTTAGTCTCTCAGGTATTATAAAATCACAAATAACGAATGTAAGTTTGTTATAAAATTAGAAGAGGCCCCTAAGAAGGACCTCAAAAGACCATGTGGCCATTTGCTCTTCACTAAAGTAAGATTACATATATTCCAAATCGAACTTGAGAGCATCCAATTAATTTTTTTCTTAAAGCCCTTCTATTTAAGAATATTCCTCTGCACTGCCATGTAGCCTATTCCACTCTGCGCCGACATTACAATTACACCATTTTTTCTTACTATCAAACTGAAATAGTCCTTGTCATTTAGTAAGGTGATATCTTTGTCTGCTAAGACCATTCCTTCGTAAGGACGACTTACATTTTGGCATAGTAATCTATGCCTCTATTTTCATCTCATTCTGTATATCATCTTTTTTTTTTTTTTTTCCTGTGTTAACATTCAGTTCCTTCAACCTTTCTTCATTAATTACATTTTTGGAAAAAAAAAGGGAAACTAAAGCACTTTTGATTTTTCCTATTAATAATATGTTCTGTTTTTCTGGGATTTCCAAATCATGCAGGATCTTAATCACAGCAGTATATCCAATTGCACTCTTTGATGTCAGATAGTCACAGACATAAGCGAGTGTGCTCATTTGCTCATTCAGAACACGTGTGGTACAGCCAATGTAAATAATAATTCCTATTTAGACAGTGCCAGTGACCAAATGCAAACAGAAGTGTTATCCTCCACCTGTGATATAAAATATGTCTCAAGTATAAGTGAATCTTGGAATGTAACTGCTTTTTTTTTTGCCACAGTAACACATAAAATCTTGCTTAATTTGTAACACCACTGCAGTTGTACATTCTTTTTGGCAGCGTTAATGTCTAGACAGACAATTTCATTTCATATCTGTACACATTTTATTTATGTCACTTAATTGTGACATTTTATACTTTGTTTTTATTGATGATTTCAGATCAGTTTTCCATTTTCTCAAGATCACACTGAATTCTGATTTTCCAAAACACTTATAACCCTTCCTATGTTCACACCATCTGTACACATTATTGTGTATCAACATCCAATTCATGAATGAAAATATTAAACAGAATCAGTCACAGAACAAACCCTGGAAGGACCTCGCTTGAAATCTTTCCAACAGACAACGAAGCAATAATAAATACTGAATGTAGGTTTTCATCCAACTGTACACTGGTTTTAGACTGATAAAATATGAACCATATTGAACCATAATCCTGAGGTTGGTCATGAGAGCATGTTACATAGGAGAGGCTCCAAATCCTTACTATGACCTTAGTAAATATTGTAGTCTCTTCTTCCCCCTCATATCCTGTTAGCATAACAGAGGAAACTTGATTGATATGACAGAATAGGTGCTTTTACTACACATATATCTTTTAGCTATTTAATAACACTGTCCACAGACCTTTTGAGGAAAACAGTTGGGTTACTATTCTATTATTTTTATTATTTGTCTTCTCTCATTTTTATTTCCCTTTATCTGCAATTTTAAGTGTCCTTTTCTTTCTTCCAGAAGTTCTTGGACATGACTATAGGTTCAGATTATGTCAACATTTTTAATGTGGTGTTGGTTTCCTAAGTTCCTTAGTTCATCAGGCACTGAAGATTTGAACTAAAGCATTTGTCAATGTCTTCTTTCTATATTCTGGCCTACAGTTCTGTTTCTGTGATAAGATTAGTGTTGTTACAGGTTTGGACACAGTGAATTTTGTAAAGACTGAAGCAATTTCTACTTAACCCTCCTTTATATAAATCATAATATATTCTCTTTCCCATAAGTAATTAACCTATATATTTTACTTTGCTCTATAATACATTCATAAAAATTTCTTTGCATCTTTTCCTTCCATTACAAAGAACTCATTTTGTCTCTTAGTCTTTCTAATTTTATCCCTTTTTTGTAGAGGTACATTATATTATGAAGGCTATCCACTAAGGAAAAATGAGTTACGAAGAGCCACATATTGTAAATGTAATGAAAGCCAAATTATTTAACTGGACTTTCCATTTGAGTAGGATGATGGAAGATGTGCCTGTGAGAATAAAGAATAGATTCAAAGACAATGGAAATAAAAAAATAAGTTTATAGAAGGACTCAAATTCAATAAAGTCTCTGTTATCTACAATGGCAAGCAGGATTCTGAAATTTTATTCTCTGCTGTGAGCAAGTATCTGTGAAATTTGTGGGCAAATATCAAGTTCCCTCTTCTTAACGTAACTGATGAAAATGCACTACTACTACTACTACTACTACTACTACTACACCACTCTTTTAAGGAACAGATGTTTCCATGATGAATGGAAAGCTTCCAACCTTAGTACTAAGATTTAGCAGTGAAAACTATGTCCAATTTCATAGGCAGACATGGTCTTGTTCAGCCCATGCTCCAAATACATGTGAAACCTTGTTGACACAGCACTTATCACTAACCTCTATGTTAGCAAACAGTGCTAAGATTGGGTATGCTTGCTTCTGTTCAGTGCTTTGTTAATTCTGCTCATTGTTCTTGGAGAGTAAACAGATGTGGAGCACACACATGTATGTAAAGACATAGATAGGGAACTGGGATTGTTCAGCCTTGAAAAGAGAAGACTTCAGGGGGACCTAATAGCTGCCTTCCAATACCTGAAGGGAACCTACAGGAAGGCTGGGGAGGGACTTTTTACAAGAGTGTCCACTGATAGGACAAGGGGAAATGAGTTTAAGTTGAAGGAGAACAGATTTAGATTAGATCTTAGGAAGAAATTCTTCAGTACGAGGGTGGTAAGACTTTGGAATAAATTGCCCAGAGAAGTTGTGGATGCCCCCTCCCTGGAGGTGTTCAAGGCCAGGTTGGACGGAGCCTTGAGTAGCCTGATCTAGTTGAGAGGCGTCCCTGCCCATGACAGGGAGGTTGGATTAGATGATCTCTAAGGTCCCTTCCAGCCTATGCCATTCTATGATTCTATGATTCTCAAAGAAGCATCAGTGTATCTCAGTAGCTGAACAATCCTCCCATTTAGGATATTTTAAGGCTTCAAAGATCCAAACACATTATACTGTCCAATACTTTCTATGTTACATGACTTAATGGCTATAGTTCTTCAGTAGTATATTGTCCTAGTTTTAGCTGGGACAGAGGGGTTTGTTTTTTTTAACAGCTAGAAAAGCTCCATGTTTTGGTTTTACTCAGAGGCTCACTCTGAGAAGAACACTGATAACAAGCTGCCAAGGACTTTTCAGTGTGCCGGAGTGCAGAAGCACGGCGGGATAAGGGGGGAGCATAGATGGGACAAGGGGGACACGATTCCCCTTGTGATTTGTGTGGAACTTAAGACTGAGGGCCAAACTGGCCAATTAGTATTCCATATCATGCAGCGTCATGCCCAGTATAAAAGCGAGGGTCAGATGGGAAGAAGGGCTTTTGCGCTTTGGCTTTTGCGCTTTTGCCGCTTTTGCTCTTTTGCGCTTGCTGTGTTTTTTTTCGCTCTATTGCTTTTCTTTTTTTTCCTTTCTTCTCTCTCTCTCCCAGTACTCCCACTCTCGGAGTACTATCTTTCCCTCTCTGCCCCTCTCTATTTTGGGGCCTCGCGTTCGTCCGGGATTTGCAGTTTTCGGGACGAGACGGGCTTCGCATACAAGGGGGTGGTGAGCACCTACATTGTATTAAATCATCTGTATTAAATCACTCTTATCTCAACCCACGGGTTTCACGTTTATCCTTTAATTCTCTCCCTCATTCCTGGGGGTGGGGGAGGGGTAGCGACCGGCTGTGTGTGTGTGTGGTGGTTCAACCTAACCCACGACATATATATATACCACCTTAAAGCTTGAGAGTTTATAGCTAAGTGTGTTTTTCAATAAGAAAACTAAAAGTTGTGATTCCTTTCAAAGTTAGCTGGATGTATGAATGCAGATTTCAAATAGAAAGTAGATAGAAATAACATTTTGATTTTACAGAACAGTATTTGTCATACAGTGGAAAACACACTTCATATCTTTTACCTTAATCAGTTTTGCTAGAACATAAATACCTGGACTAGCTTGACTACATCGTGTTCTGTGAGAAAACGGCTTCAATTATCAACTGCACTTGCCACTGCTTTTCCTCATATTGCTGTTTACAGCCCTTGATATTGTCTGCTACTATTATGAGCATAGTCATTTAATGATGGTGTGCAACACAAAATGTATTTTCCTTTCCCAGTGCTAAACAAACAGGCAGGAGTTAGGCAATTCTGAATGTTCAAATTTTCTATGACTGCACAGGTTTCAGTTTCAGTGGAAGGTGAATTCATTTTGAAAAGTAATGAAGAGGAAGGAAAGAACGTATAGATCTTTTACATCAGACTTTTGCTGAGCATAGTTTGGAGAAAAAAAATATGGGGAAGATTAAGTTCTTTTGTCCTAATGCATAGCTTTTTCCATTTTAGTTAAAAACAAAACAAAAAACACTTTGAAATTAAAAATCTAAGCTTATACAGTGTGGGTTGTTTGCAGGCAGCTTTGTTTGGGTTTTGTTTCTTTTTCACTATGGCTTTAATCCTCTCTTCAAATCAACTTACGTTGTTTTTCTAATCATATAGTATAAAGCTGTAACACCTACAAATGTTAAGGTGGTCACAATGTATGGCCAATTAAACTTTTTGATGATATTCTCCTGTTGCTTTAAGAACAGAAAAGCTATTAAATTGCTATTTATTTTTTAATAATTCAAAGACTTGGAAATAGGAAAAGAAAGGCTTCATTAAATATGAGGTTATTTTCAACAAACATTAACATTGCATTTATATTGTATTTTTTACAATGAAGCTGTTTTGTTTCATGAAACCAGAGAGTCTGGCAAACGCTGCATGTAGATTGAAAAAAAGAATCTAGGAAACAGAATCACGTCTGCTATTGTAATGTTGTATAATTTTTTTCACTGAAGCTTTTAAATAATTTACCCTGAGTAAGTGAGTTTTCAGCCTATAGTTTTTCCAATTCAGTTGTCCTAATGAACATGTTCGTTAAATTATTTTCTAGAAAAACAACAAGTCTTGAAAATAACCACAGGACACTTTGAACTTCAAAATAGCTCTGAAAACCAGAAACCAGATACTGTAGGAGTTTTGCTAATCCAATCACACGATTCATTCAAAAGATCTATGATTTCCTACCTTATTTCCAAGAACTGGAATATTATTTGTTAAAGATTATATATTATTAATAGCTTAAAATATACTGAAAAAATGCTTTCATTAGATTTCTTCAATACACAAAAATATGCATATTAAAAAATAGGAAAAACAGCGTGCTCCAACAGTAATTTTGATGACTGGAAAGATAGAGTAAACCAGAAGGTATTGTAACATATATATTGCCTTTTTTGTGACTTTATGAAGCTTCAGAAGTGCAACTGTTCAATGACTAGATGATTTAGTTGATGATTTAGTTGATGCATTATGTGCATTGTCTGAGTCACAAAACTTCCCTTTGTGATTCTTGTATTTTATAATTTCATATTGAAACAATTGTTTCAGGAACCCAAAATCAGCCACAATCAGTAAGTTTACAGTTAAGAAGCTTGATTGCATATTCTGTACCTTTGCTTCTTTAAATCAGTGTGTTCCTTCAGCCATCTGGGAATCTTTTTTTTTTTTTTTTTTTTTGTTTTTGAAGGTGAACTTTGGATGGAAGTTTAATGATAGGAAAAATGCACTGATACTAAATGTCATAGTGGAATTTTCAAAGGCAAAAAGGGTAGTTAAATGTTTAGATGCCACAGGAATGTCAGTCCTATGTATGTGCATGTCCCCTATTTCTCTACAAACTAAATCATATGGAAATATATGGTTGTATGATTACCTATACTAAACTCCTTTTTTTTTTTTTAATGAACGTACTTTTTAGGGCATCAAACGATTTCCTTCAAGGAAATACGACTAGTGGTACTGCAATAGTATATTGAGTAATCCTTGATGGTTATGCTGCATTAACTAAACCTCATCTTCCTTTTCTCCTTTTAGCTAGACTTTAAAACAAACAGATCATATCATAGAATATATTCCAGAATTTTATTGGAATTTAAATTATTGAATAATAAGTGAATTCTAGTACAAAAAAGTTTCTCTGATATGTACTCCCCCTTATGAATTGATTGAGATTAATTTTGTATGGCCAATGGAAAATCCTTATAGTTATAGATGTATTAAGCCATCCATATTTCAGACATCAGTATATTTTTGAATGATTACAAAACCAGTCAAAATCAGACCTTATAGGGTTTAAAAATATTCAGAGAGATCTTTCCTTAATCATTATGAAATCCTGAAATATAAAGCACACAAAACTAATGAAAAAAATCTTTGAAATATGACTATAGAACGCAGAGCAAATACTGAATATCCTAATCCAGTTCAGAAAATTTCTATGGGAGAGAAAGGAAAAAAAAAAAAGTTTTTAAGTTAAACTCTTTCAAATTTTTTCATTGTATTAAAGGAAATGGGAATATTTTTAACCAATACTTTCAGTGAACCATGAATTTTGTAAATTCCTTAACTTGATGCATCTTTCTTGGGATGACCTGTTGTTACACCCCATTAAAAAAGGGCATTGTGTTTCCTTGCATAATGGAGCATGCTGACATAACAGTGAACAACATCTCATTCCGGCAACCCTTCAGGATTTAGAATTTTGAGAAGCTGTGGTTCAGTGAAAACCAGGATTTAAACAAACTATTTTTGGAAGCTTTGCAGCGCCATGGGTTTGTGATATTAAAGATATATTAAACGTGTTGTATTAATTTCTCATATTTCCTCTCAGAAGGTTATTCTTTACTTCGGAATATAACTAATGAAATTGTAATATATATTTCACACTATAACTGTTGTGCCAGCTTTGAAGAGGTACACTGGAAACACTTTCAGGACATATAAAATCTAAATGCTATTCTGTAGCACTTCTAGCTTCATGTTTGGGAAAAAATGTTGTTGTTTCCTGTCCGTTCTGTGACAGCCCAGGGTAGTTGTGCTGCCAGACCTGAAAGCATGCAGCACACTAACTCTTGTGACACACTAAGCCAGCTTGCAACATAGCAAGTTTTACTATTAGATTATGTTCCTTAATGTCCAAAGAGCTGGGTAGAATCACATGGATTGAAATTAATCTGTGATAATGCACTAACCAAATCTTGCATCTGAAATCTTAATTTCATCTTTCTGTACTTCGAACATCTGTACTTTTTATAAAGATGATCAAGAGACTGGAGCATCTGTTACATCAGGAAAGGCTACGAGAGCTGCTCAGCCTGGAAAAGAGGAGGGTCAGGGGAAGCTGATCAATATGTAAAAATATATGATGGGAGGGAGCAAGGACAAGAGAGCCAGGCTCTTCTCAGTGATACTTAGTGAAAGGAAAAGAACAAATGGGGACAAACTGAAATACAGGAAATTCCTCTGAAACGTAAGGGAAAAAGCCCAACTTTTTTTTTTACTGTGAAGGTGGTCAAACACTGGAACATGTTGCCCAAAGGGTTTGTGGAGTCTGTCACCTGAGATATTAAAAATGCGACTGGACATAGCCCTGAGCAACGTGCCATAGCTGACTCTGTTTTGAACAAGTGGTTGAACTACATGGTCTCCAGAGGTCCCTTCCTACCTCAGCCGTCTTCTTATTCTGTGACCACTTTTATTTCACTCTAGTGACAGGAAAAGTGATATTTTTATTAAACCCTAGAAAAGCTTCATTCACTTATAAAAATGGATCTAGATCTTGCAGAATGAACTGTAAATATTATGTTGGAACCCTCTATCTAGTTTTTCTTTTTCAAATCCAAAGTACCTGCAAAAAGCATGTTATTCTATTTTTACTGCCTACCTGTTGTTCACAAATGCATGTTGTAAATTACATTTGCCTAGAAATTAATAGCTTTGTTTCTGAATATGACACGAGAAATTGTCAATGGGTTTTTCAAGGAAATATTTTCATGGATTTTCATGAGGAACAAATGAGTTGAAACCTTACATGGATTACTGGTGACATTTCAATACTTTTTCTGTGTTGTTTACAGACTAGAATACAGATTCACTTCATGTCGCACTAAGCAAAATTAGAGAGGATTTAACTTTTTCCACAAATGAAAAAGTCTTTCTTCTTTTTTTTTTCTCCTTTGTTACTGTATACAAAATTTTAAGTGTTGTATTACTCTTTCGGACAATTTTCTTCAATCTTTAGCAAGAGTGGTTGTCTTATTAAACCAAGTAGGAAGGTAAACTATCTGCATATTTGGCAAACAGCACAGATTTGTATAAGAAGTACTTCTGTTTATGCATGTCATGTTCTTGGCCATTTCAGCAGCTTTTGAGCTTTGCAAGTGCTGGCTTTCAGACTCCTGATTTCTAGCTCTCTGCTTGGGGAAGTACACAGCAAGATGACATCAAAGCATTAATGTCTACTACAGTGTAAGACCACCCTCCTGTATGTGTGTTCTAGTCTGCTTGCTCAGCTAACACCTAACATTCTCAATCCTAACTCTCAGATATGTCCAGCCAGCCTTACTTGTTTTTTCTGGATATTTTTTTCTTCAAATTAGCTGCTTTCTTACTGACATATGCTAGACAATATTGAGAGCTTGTCTCGGAAAATTATTACATTTTTCATATTTATTTAAATATATTAGGTTTGTAATAATGAATAGTATTATTTGAAGGGAAATAACAACAGAAACCTTTTAGTAGAGACCAGAAGTCTGAAGTCTTTATGAATATTTTTAATGACTTGGAAAAACCTACATTTTGAAGTTTGCAGAAAATATTAGAAGACTAGCTAATAATAAAGAAGACAGTTGACTAGTACTGAATTTAACAAAGTTCTGATTAGAAGTGTATATTCCAATATGGCCAAATATGAAGTCATATGTCTAGTGTTCACTTAATTTTGCTGCTCTCCAATGAAGATGCAAATCCAAATAAAAAATCTGTCAGGAGAAAGTAATGTTGAAGATGTAAGCATTATGTTTCTTAATGCATTACTACAATTTCTTTTTATTTATTATTATAGCTTCTAATTTTCTAATTTCTAGCCTGGAATTTGCTAGTAATATTTTTGTCTTGAAAACAATGAACACTTGCTAATGCTGATTATCAGACAGTCCTAATGTTTTAAAACATAATAATCTGATGCTGAGTGAAGTGGTTTTGTGTGTTTTTGTTGGGATTTTATAGAGTGTTTGTTGTTCCCTTATATTTTTAAACTGCTGAATTGTTTTACATCGTGCTTTATACAGCTAAAGAACTGTGCTGCTAACAAATCCTAATGATAAAGGCTTTAAGTGTACTTGGTAACATTGCAGGTTAACTTATTTCAGGCCTTATTTACTAGAAAAAAACACGCTACAATACAGTAATAATATATTTTTCTTAAAATCATTTTTTTTTGGCTACATTCCAAGGTGTGAAAATTAAGGATATTGAATAAACATGCTATTATACAAATGGTAGAAACAAAATACTTGATACATACAGGAAAATTATCCTAAGATTTAAACTACAGCATTCTTGTCAGTCTTGTAAAAAGTACAGATCATTAATTGTATACTGGATCAGTGTCTTTAGAATCACCAATCTAAGTTCTAACTGATTTTTGTCTTCTGTCCCAAACTACGATTGGAGATGTTGTTTTTTTTTTTTCATTGGTGTGGGGTTTTTTTCCCCCCCAAATATACTTCCCAGCACAATGTTAAGAACAAACAAAAACACTTAAGGAACACATTTTGAACCACTATTCTGTTTTCATAGATAGATAGATAGATAAACTGTCCTAGGCAGAAAATTTGAAATCATATAATTTTTTACAATGTGAGGTTTAAATTTGCATTCTTAAGTTTGTAATAGCCTTATTAGTAAAAATGTCCAACATATTTAACAATATTTGTTTTTTAAATCATCTGCTTTTAAACATGAAGAGAAATGCTAGGAAGGAAGGAGACAGACGTATGAAACAGATTTCTAAGGGAAAAACTCAGCAGTCTTATAAATATCAAAAGTAATTGTAACATTTCTGCAGCTGGAACTGTCTAAGGTTATACCATATAAAGGATACACATTTCAGTAATTAGTAATACTTTTTCGCAGGCATATTTTTAAAGAAAAAAATTTGTAGTAGAACAATTTTTTTAGAAGAACACAAAAGTAGCCTAGGAACCAGTAGTAACACATTAAAAACAAAAGTATATGCCATTTTAAAAAAGACAATTGTTATCTTACATATAGAGAAGAGTAAAGCCTTACCATGAAGTGACTTCACAAAGGGACAAAATAAATAATATTCAAAAATCAGGCTTCCTTATCTTAGACTAAATTTTTTTGTAGGGTTACCTAAAACAGGAACTGATGCAGAGCTTTCTCAGAGACACTATCAGCAGACTTGTTGCCTCAGGAAAGCAGAGCATACTTACTTGTCTATATTTTTCCAAGAATGTATAAACGGCAGGGAAGAATGAGACTTGTTTTAGAGCGATATAGTATCACAGCAATCAGTGAACAAATCATTTGAAATCAAGGAGTGTTCCAAGGTATGACAACAAGCCTCACTTGGCACCGAAATTGGGGTTTTAGGTGAGGTTTTTGCTCATGAAGAATAGATGCAGTATGATTCTAAGTCAGTGATGAACATGTGGAACAGGACCACAACACAACACAATGTACTTACTCGCATGCAGCCCCTGTTTAGTGAAGAATTAGTTTTGAACACTTTTTCCACTTTAAGGTGTGCCTTTTTTTCAGTCACGACATTGCACAGTGTTACACAGTACTAGCACAGCAACTACCTGTGGCTGGTAAAAATAAGTTATATAACATGTTTTACTTTTAAGTAGACACCTCTCAGCATGGAATGGTACCAAAGAACTAAATGATACATCTCTGCATAAGAAGTAGAATGAGTTAAGCCTCACAGTCACATTGAAGGCTTATTTACTCATTTAATCTCTCTCTGACAGTGGCAAAAAAAGAATGTCTAGGGAAAATGTGTAAGAAATTAGATACAGATGGTTCTTTGTAGCCTTACAACTTTCTCTAATGATAGAGGTCTTAATACAGAAAACATCAAGAGCTTGTAAACAAATGATGGAGGAGATTCAGAGATTAGTAAAATTAGAGTCATATTGGGTTCATATTTGGTAAATTAAAATAATGAACAAGGACAGGTTAAAATAGATATAAAAGAAACAGACTTGATCTGTCTTGAAAACTGTGGAATTTCTGCAATTTATATTTTAATAAATATATGAAATTATCTCAGAAAGGAATCAGTCTCACTGTATTTTATTCTAAAGGAATAAACCAATGTACTAAATTATTTAATATAAATGAATGTACTAAATTATTTAATATAAACCCACATTTAGAGATATTTTGAATTAGTGCTGACATGACAAATTGAGTCTCTTCTTAAAAAAATATTTTTGAAAGGGAAATGCAAAAAAATGTGTGTCAGTACATAAGAAATTTAAAAATAAAATTTTGCATCAACCTAAAAAATCTCTCTAATCTGAAATGCTTGCCTTGAGGAATATTAGAGATTTAATTAAATAACTTATGAACTAGAGTTAGTAATACCAGTTAACCTATACACTTTAACATTTTTTTTTTAGGATTAGAAAATATGAAATTGAAGCTTTAATCATCAACTGAAATTCAAATGCTTTTTTCTAAAATTAGTTGCTAGTACTAACTACATGTATTTAAGTATGTTTCTGGGAAAAAAAAATAATCTTACAACCTATTACTGTTCTAATAACCTGATATTAAATAATAGAACAATTTATTGCATTACAACCTTACTCTCATTGAGTTATATGTTTTTGATGTAAAAAGACCAGAATTTGACCCCAATTGAACAGGTAAACTCAAATAATTTTATATTGACATTTTTCTCACTTTGGCTAGTAAATTCTTTTTTTAATTAGGGTCACTGAGAGTGCTGGAGCCAGCAGTAGTAGAAGTTTGTCTACCACAGAGGAAAGGACTTCAAAATCCAGATCACAAATGTTAGAACTCACAACATGAATTTAATGTGTCTGAATTTAGAATTTTGGAGAGCAGGAATAACAATTGATTTGGAAATTTTGTGTCAAATATCTATTTTTGTTACAGGAATGTTTTAAGTTGTCATGACAGATGAAATATACTTCTATATAATTACTGAAATATATGTTATATATTGTAGAATACTCAAAAGTAACAAATGAATTAGTAATTTCCTAAAATACATGCAAATTCTGTATGGATTAATAAAAATATTAATATGGGCTGACACTAGTCTCAGAAATAGAGCTAACTGATTCCAAAGTTTATTAAGTAATAGAGGAGAACACCACTATGGGCTGAATCGCATGCATCTTCAGAACGAGTATTATTCAATTTTCCATCATTCATTTTTCCCAAAACAGGGGTAGACATTGTTTTGATTTTACTAAAATTATGCTTAATTTCAGTTCTCACAGTCTAAATGGCCTCTCTTCTTTTTCTCTTCTCTTTTTTATCTATATAACTGAAGAGTCTTTTGGTATCTGTTTTGACTTACCTTGCAAGGACTAAATCAGTTTGCCATTTAGTGGTATTTATTTCGTCTATATTTATTAACCTGTCAGACATAGCTTTCTTCATGTACCAGCTTCTTTATGCATTGCATATTTAGTTCTGTTTACATTATTTTCTACCATGTTTGGAATAGACGTTACTCCTCTAAATTAAAGAAACTTCAAATTTCTCCTTAATCAATATTTAGTTCCCTTGATTCCTCAAAGTTCTCTTTTGAAATACAGATCTATTTGTTTTCCTTATCATAGGATCACTCAGTCCAAAGACTATTTTCTAAATCTCTTGTCAAATACACATCCAAAATGTACATCAATCTTAATTGCTTGTTGACAAAATGATAACGAATCAAGGCAGTCATTAAATACAGAAATAGCTGACCTATATTGCAGTGAATAGAATTTACTCCAAAATAACATACTTATCAATAATATTTGTTATTCTTCATGAAAATCCATCCTGGAAAAGCTGCAAAGTATTATAAAAGATACCTCCAAAAATCCTTTTCTGACTTGACTGTATCAGATCTGGCTGGAATGGAGTTAACTTTCCCCATAGCAGCCCTCATAGTGCTGTGCTTTATACTCGTAGCTAAAAAGATGTTGATAACATGCCAGTGTTTTGGCTTCTGCTGAGTAGTGTTCACACAGCATCAAGGTTGTCTCTCCAACTCTCTCCCCTCCAAAGGTCAGTAGGCTGTGATTGAGCAAGAGGTTGCGAGGAGACATAGCCAAAATAGCTGACCCAAGATGACTAAGGAGACATCCTATGCCATATGTCATAGTGCTCAGCAATAAAAGTTAAGATAAAGGAGGATGCAGGGAGGCATTAGTTATTAAGGTGTTTTTCTTCTGGAGCAACTGCTATGCGTACTGAGGTCCTACTTCCCAGGAAGTGTCTGGACATAACCTGCAGATGGGAAGTAGAGAATAAATCTTTTTGTTTTCCCTCACTTCCATGTAGGTCCTTCGCTTTTTCTTTATTAAACTCCCTTTATCTCCACCTATGAGGTTTTTTTCATCTTATTTTCTTCCTCCCTGTCCTGCTGAGGAGCAGGAGTCATAAAGGAGTTTGGTGGGAAACTGGTGGCCAGCCAAGGTCAATCCACCACACTGATTCAGACCAATCCTGATTGAAATGCATTCTGTCTTATCTGTGTTATCCATTCATATTTCATTACAGATTATAACACACTTGTGCTTATTTATGTCTTTAATTTCTGGACACAATACATACTTTAATATTATTTTTCAGGTATGATGCTTTGCTAACTGTGATATTCATGTTTTTGTTAGCCCGAAAATGACTGATTACTTCAATTTCCTCCATTTTGTTGTACCACATACTTGCAATTGAATATGTGTTTTTATGAGTTGTTCTTCTCCCAGTAGTCTGTCTCTTAGCTTGATTGGGCATAGTTTTTTAGCTGTCACTGTCTTACTCCAATTGCCATCAATATTAGCATTTTCTCTGTTTTTTCTTTATTCATTTTCTTTTCTGTAAATAAAAACAAATCCATCCTGCTGAAGCTGTTTCACTTTTTATTTAAAATGATTAAATATTCATTAGTCTGGGGAGTCCTGGGGTCATTTCTGGTTTTGTTCAGTGACTACTAATATAGAATGCATGAACAGTCTTGGCAGCAAGACTGCCTCCAGATTATTTCAGAACTGCAGGTAAGTAGATGCTGAAGATCTCAGTGATATTTAAAAGCTGGAATAAGAAACTTAAATCCAGAATTTGTTACTGTTTTACACAAAACTGTGGAATTAAGGAACATACACCCTGTGCAAAGTATCACTAAGCATCTAAACACTTTAAAAATGTGTAACACTTCAATCTAAGTAAAACTGTTATTATGCTACTCTCCTACAAGTTTTTTTTTTGGTTTACACTACCCAAAGTTATTGACTAACTAGGTCTAATAAATGACAAATTACAAAGTTGCTTTGAGCAACCTGATCTAGGGGATGGTGTCCCTGTCCATGGCAGGGTGGTTGGAACTAGATGATCTTTAAGGTCTCTGCCAGCTAAAACCATTTCATGATTCTGTGATTCTATGGATGTGTTGAATTGCTAATTAGCACACTTACACAATTTTGTCTTTGGTATTGTTATGGTTTGAAGTGGGGGGGAGGTCCGGGTGGCAGAAGCTGCCCATCACACCGGACTCCCATCCCCATCGGGGCTTGAGCCAATCGGCGCCTCTGCGAATTGCCCTATTTACGTCGGACAAAGGAACCAGAAAGGTGTGCCTGTGCCCAGGAGCAAGGAGAAGGGAGGGGGGGCACGGCCCCCGCTCCCGGCTCCCGGCCAGTGCCTGCCCCGTCGAGGATGGCGGCGGCGGAGCTGCTTGGGGAAGTCAGGGAGAGCCCCGCTGCCGGGGCGCCCACCGGGCCGAGTTCACCCAGAAAGGACTGAGATCTAAGAGAAACGGCCACACAGATAAGAGGTCAGTGAAGATGGGACGGAACAACGTGTGCCGCGGCTGAGTCCCCCTTGCCAGCAGCCCCTTTTTGCAAACAGTCCTCGGTGGAGCAAGCAGAGACCCACTCGCAGCCCGTGGAGGACCCACGTCGAGAAGAGATGCCAGAGCCTGAGCACGGTACGCATCTAGAGTCCGTGGGATGACCCCCGCCGATGGGGAGGTGCTTTGTTAAAGGAGATGCCTGAGCCTGAGACTATTGTGAATCATGGGCACAGGTCGAGGCGCATTTACGCATCTAAGTCTGTACGGAGGCGCATTTAAGGTCGATATGACGACCCACGCCGGAGTGCATTTAAAGTCTGTATGATTACCCACGCCAGAGCGAGTGGCTACAGCTCCTTAAAGGTCCAGGACTGGTACAGCCCGCACTTGGGGCAATACGATGGGGTAAGGATTTGCCCCCCAGCGGGCAGGATTCACGCTTTCGCCGTGAGTAGGGGATCCGCTGGAGCAAGGGACAATGGTGTAAGGACTCCTTTTCCTTTAAGAGAAGCGGCAGTAACAACATGGAATGAACATTCCCATTCCCTGCCCCCCTGCGCTGCTGGGGGGAGGAGGTAGAGCCGGGAAGAAGAGGCAAAAAGGGGGGGAGGGGTGTGTTATTTTTAAGACCTGGCCTTGTTTTCTTGTTATCCTCTTAAGTAACCGTTTTTGTTTGCTTTTCTCTTTCTAGGTAGCTGTTAATAAATAGTTTTGCTTTAAGAAAAAAAGCCTCTTTTGCCCGGGACCACGGTTGGTGGGTGCTCCTCTGTTCCTGTCTCGATCCTCAGCTCTTTTACTACATTTTTCTCCTCTCCATTTTACTGCGGTGGGAGAGCTGCGTGGGGTTTAGTTGCCGGATCGGCCTAACCCACGACAGGTATGCAGTGATTGCAGCTAGTATATTTATCAAAACTAGTGTACTTCTGAGATTAAAAAAAAAAATCAAATACTAGGGAAGGATATTTGTGGCACAGGCTATGTGGAGACAGAGAGCTGGGAACAGACTTTATGCTTTGTTTGTATGTGTCCCAAAAGACTATATTAGAAGTACTCAGGCAGAAGAAACTTCATTATGACAACCAAACTCTTCTGTCTTAGATAATTTGCACTCCTATTCATCTTCCCTAGCTGCTTCTTTTTCAGAAGATCCATACTCTTGCCAAACCACCAAGTGCAGTCTCCAGCGCTTTCTGTGTTGAGTTTTTAAACATCAAGTTTGCAACACAACTTGAATCTCTGCTTCTGACTGGATTTATGTGCAATTTGTGAACTCATAGTTGATTTCCTGTATTCAGTGTCCAGGTTCTACCAAAACTCAGATGTTAAACCTGTACATGTGTTAAAGCTGTTCTACATCTCTTTCCACACTCAAGGAGCCATCCTTGTTGTAAACTCAAGAGAGGGAAAGTGATGAAGGTGTGGAGAACAGACTGAAGGCTGAAATGAGCATACACTGAGACGAGGCTAAATCACAGAATCAAGAAGTAGGAAAACCAAGCATATGGCCCTCCTAGCTTCTGGGTATGTAAATTTATAGCAATATGCCAACATACACAGTATTCAGTTCCGGATAATTATGAAACAGATCATTAACTGTTCTAAACTGTCATATCTCTTGGGATCTAGGAAGATACGTGAAATCATGATAACACAGCTATGGATGGAGGAAAAAAAACCCCAACAACCCACACTAGTAAATAACAGTACTGTATCAGGAAAATACAGCAGGAAAATATTAAGCTGTACAAAGTCAAAATAGCATATTTTGCATGCTTCTTCATATATCAGTTTAAAAGGTTAACGTAAACATTCAGGTAGTGAAGATATATATTCAGATTGCATATTTTTGCATTTTTACAAAGGCTACATCTATTTTTTTCTATCCTGTAGTTAATAAGGTTCAATAACTACACTAAAATTTTCACAGGACTTCTGTCCTTCATTCTCCAAGCATACTACAGTATAACTGGAACATGTTGATATATTGTGAGAAAATATCAAGGAAAGATGACTAATGCTCTCACTAACTTACTATGGAACAATGGAAAAAAGCTTCATTTCCAATTCCTGGGTATTTTTTTTTTCTACTTGAAAAAAGCGTGACTCTCGAAATAGACAGTGGCTGATGTTCTGAAGGGATGAGTACATAGACTATGTTATTATTACTTTTTAATTTAGACTCATAATATTAGTATAGCTTTATTAATTCTTTTGAATCCGTAAAGCTATTTTTTCAGGTATAAAAGACATACAGCAGATGGAATCAGCAGTGAAATGAAAGCTGAAATTAATTGTGTTAAAACAATTCAGTGCCTCTTAGAAAGAAAAAAAAAAGTTGTCATTTATAAAAGGAATACAGAAAATTGTTTACTCAGTGAATGCTTCCAAGAATAATCAAGAAAAAAACGAAATGTTATGAGATACTACATACTACTTTGAACTTTGAAAAAATTCTCTCAGGTTTTATTACTTTAAAAGTGTGACTATAATGACCATTATGCTTGTAGCACAGGAAAAATATTGTTAATAATGTGACAAAAGTATTATGTCTATCTTTGCAACATAAAAGTGGTTTACTTGCTTAGCTTGTTTTGTCAATACCTTTTGATAATTAAAGCGATCAAGAAATATGTATTTACTTTAATTCATACAAATATTTAATTTTTTCTATTGATGTCTGTAAGCATATGAGAAATATATGTATTTCTTTGATTGTATTGTCTTCTGTTAAATAAATGAGATATTGATAATGACTTATGTGAACCTAAAATGACACCTATTTACTCCATTATACGCTTTAAAACAAAACAGTGTTTAAAACAAAGGAAGTTAAAAGACAGAATCAGGTATAATAAAGCTACAGTTCAAAATAAAAATCTCAGCAGGGAAATGTTTTGTGTACTTCTTTGTCTTAAAGTGTTTTGGTTTGTGACCTAAGTTTACTGTTTGTAATGAATTAGTTTTCATGTGAAAAAGAACTTTGCCAAGGTAAATGTGTTGCTGTTACACAACAGTTTGCATATTTAGTATATTGTGCTGACAGATGACAAATGGTAATTGTGACAATTGCTGCTGTTGGTGTGGGTAAATCACTTTGGTTTTCTTATGAGCCATACTAATTTACATTTCATTTGTAACACTCTTATCATTTAAAAACAATAAACTTTTAATTTGCAACTTGAAAAATATATTGGTTTAAATAAATAATACATTTTTATTACGAATAATTGAATGGGAAAAGTTTTTTTTTTAAAAATTTAAAGTACATCTTCTTTGTTTAATTTTCTTGTCACATATGGATTTACTTTGGAATTACCTTTTCCTAGTTTAAAAATGAGAGAGATAAAATTATTATCAGGTTTTCTGTCTTCAGCCATGTTTCAGCATTACATTATGCTGTATGACTGAATCACAGATTTGTGTATGAAAGATACAAAATCAACAAAGTAAGTATATTCAGTAGATTTTGAATAATGTGTAAATGAGAATGATTTTCTTGCTCCTTGCTAGTTAGTAAAACACAAGCTTATTCTATGGTGTATAATTGTGGCACAGTAATAAAATTTCAGCATACTGAGTCAGTAGAAACATGTAAATTTAAAGTAATTAGAGTAAATTGGAATCAGGCCCCATGTATTTCTCCTGGTAAAACTGATATGGGAGGACAGAACTAGTTCTGACAGGTCTTTCACAACGGTTTTGCGTGAACTGAGTTCTAAATTACCGAAACCAATAAAAGAGTCAAAAACCAGGTTTTGGATGTTATCCTATTAATTACTACATGTGCTGGAAGTCTTTATGTCTGCCATTCACTATAATCTGCAAAATCCCATGACATACAGCCTCTTGCTGTTGATTTCCTTCCTATACAGCAGATGTGGATTATCAGTTTAATAACAAGATGATATGCACAATATAGCTCTTAACAATCCCTTTTTTACCATCCAACAGGGAAAAATATCGAGAGGAAAAAATAGATCAGTTTTGTAAGATCATTATTAAAAGTGATCTTTTGTTCTTCTGTAATCCTTCTAGAAGTGACTATAACCCTGGAAATGATAATCCAGGAGAAAACACACCATGAGAATTGTAGGATGATTCTGCAAAACATAATAGCATTGCAAACATCATCATTTTAAAGTTATTCAGCAGTTTTACCTACTATTTGTTATATTCGGCTGTTTTTTTCTTTCTTATAACATTTTACCTTATGAAATTCTTGCCTAGAGTTTTTGGAAGCATATAAGAAAGTAATACAAAATCATTACAATCTCTGTTAGATAACAAAATGAATAATAATGAACTAGATGTTCATTAGAACTAGAACTTTTGAGAGAAATTCTGCTCCTTATGGAACCCTGCTGACTACACTAACACTATCTTGCTGTTTGTTCGTTTTCAATTTAAAGGTTAATGTTTTGTGAGATATGTAATGAAGAAGGGACTTACAATGAAAACACGTTAATTTAAGCCATATAACTAGCTGTGTCTATGAAATTTCACTAGAAGATGTGAAACTAGAAGGTTTTTGGCTTGTTCAAGAGGTGTGTGTCAGTGGAATAGCTTAGGGCCAGACATATAGTTGAAAGAACTGGCGACTTCACAGACTGACAAAGTTTTAAATCAGATACTTTCCAATTTTTACCTTTGCTATAAAAGAATATAACTGTGGTTTTTTTTCTGTAATCTTCACTTTGCATTAGACTGCTGACAGTATGAAAACTGATCACTAGTAGTCTAATACAGTAGCTTATCTGAAAGCTTATCAGTAAGCTTTCTTATATATGTCTCAAACTTTCTAGCATCAATCTTCACCCAGAAGTGAACCAATAAAAAAAATCGTTCTGAACATGAACAATGTCCACCCAGATTTTATCCTAATGAAGATGATGCTAAAAGTAGGATCTCATTGTGTTATGTTTAATATGTACTGAGTGCTAAAATATAGACATGTTGAAATAGTATTTATTACATAACAATGATCTTATTTATCCAACAACCCATTTTCTTTGTGCACAAGGTAACTGTCACCAGATAAATAAAAAAATTACTTCCTAGTCCTACCAAATATCACCATTTTTAACGTTACATGTACAGAAAAACTTAGTTCAGTATTAAAGTAATACATAATCTAAACAGGAAAACTCTCATTTGCCTGCCTGGCTGAACCTCATTTCCTATAATTCTAGCTACATAATAGGATTCAAATGCCTCCTAGACTATTATAGACAAATTTGCTTCATTCCCCCTGTATTTTTGTATCTTTTAAAAGTTGTTGTCTCTTTTATCTACTCTTTCCAGAGCAATTTTGATACATATTAAATATTAATTATTATTACAGAGAGACAGTTTGAAACTGTTAATATTAATAGTTAATTTCTTAGAAATTTTGAAGGTTTGTAAATAGTTTTCTATCCACAGAGTCTGCCCTAATTACCACAGTTAAAGTATTATCTTTAATCTTTGGTATATAGCTTTAGTAGAACAAAAAGATATCTACAGTCTCACTGTATAATCTACATGGTGTCTTGATTAACTTTCCTGTTATGCCCTCCTTATCAAATAGGATGTTTGCTAGGTGTCGTGGTTTAACCTAGCTGGCAACTAAATGCCACAGCAACCACTCTTCTCCATTCCCAGGGGGAATGGTGAAGAGAATTGAAGGGGAAAAGCAAAGGAGACTCATGGGTTGAGATAAGAACAATTTAATAATTATAATTTGAAATTTATAATAAAATTAATAAGATATGAATATATATTAAATGATAATAATACATACAAACAAGTAACACGCAGTATAATTGCTCACCACCTGGTGACCAATGCCAGTCCCATCCCGACAAATGATTTCAAAACAGGCAAGTCCCGGCACTGCAATCCCAGGCAAATGAGAGACCGAAAAAGAAAATGAGAGAGAGAACTCCAAGAGATCAAGAAAGGGAGTCTCACAGAAGAGGAGAGGTCCTTCCCAGTCGACCCTTATCTATATACTGGACATGGCTTTGCATGATATGGAATACTCCACTGGGCAATTTGGCCCTCAACCCTAAGTCCAAGTCCAAATCACAAATGGAGTTGTGGACCCTTTGCCTCAGCCACGCTTCTCCCTACCTGTTGTGCTCCTGCACACTGGCAAAATCATAGAAGCCTTAAGGTCCTTGATGTCTCAGCACCAACTATGTCAGTGTGCCATCAACATTCTTCTCATAAAAAATACCAGACTAAATCCAAAGCACAGAGCTCTTCTAGTTGCTAAAAAGAAAAACTAACTCTGTCCCAGTCAAAATCAGGACATTAGATCATGTTATCCCTTGTTTTACATTCATTTTCAGACAATCCAAACTGTGGTATCCTGAACATCAAGATGCATGATGCTACTGCTGTGAAATTTTCTAAGCGTGTGAGGAGGTTCTCTGTTCCCCAGACTTGTTTAGCTCTGGATTTATATAGGATCATTCATCAGACTGGCATTAACCAAGACTGAAGGCATCCATAAGATTTCACAAAGGCTTTTTTTTTTCTTTGATCTCTTCTCCTTCAATTCAATCTGATAGTATCAAGATATCAGATCAAAACGACTAACATTTTTTGCTACTGCAGCTTTATCTATGGTGTCAGTTATACTAGTAACTGTCTTGAGCTGTTATGGAATAGGGTGATATATCCTGTTCTGATAAAACCTAATATGCTCTCAATGATTGCAACAGGGTTATGATAATTTAAAACTTGAGATATTTCCTTCTTGTTTTAGCACGTCAAAGACAGTTGTTACAATAGTCTCATTGCTTGAATTACTCCTTTCCTTAAGGCTCCTAAGAAATCTACTGATGCATATGATGAGCCTTCCATACTCTTTGCTTATTACTTATGAAAGATTTTCAGGCTTCATCTTATAATTATTGCTATCATATTTTATTATTATTTATGATCCATACAGCACCACAGAATTAAGTTCTCAGCTAGCATAGTTTCTGTTACTGGGAACGCTGACAGACAAAATCTACATGTGTCCCCATTGCCCCTATTTTTGAGTGATCTGTGATAGAATGTATACTAATGCCACAGTTTTTTCCCCCCTCGTTCCCTGTTTGGTTTCCTAACCCCTTAAATTGAGTTCTTCATCTCCTAATGACATTTTTTTTTTAATTTTGGCACATGTATAAGTCACCTGTGTATTTTTTTATCATCATTCATATTCTTAATGCAAGAAGATACTGTTTCAGACCTTAATCTCTTGCTGTGAGAGTGACAGAGCAACTTGAGATGAGATTCTAATATCAGAATTGCCTAATAAATATCTAGTGTATATTCTGTTACACTGAAGTAATAATTTCATGTTCACACCTGTTGCACCCGTTTACTCTGACTTGGTAGTCAACTACCTTGTTATGCTGGAAGACTAAAGCAAAAAGAACACACAAGCACATAAGCCTCAATAGAATACCAGTTTACTTAACTCAGTTATATTTAAAGTCATCTTAAATTTGACTCCTGAATTACAGCTGCAAAATGTAGTAAAACTTTCTCTCTCTCCAATGAATGAGAAAGAGGAGAAAGAAAAGATTTGATTAGGTTCAACATCCCTGTCCAGAGGACAGACTGCTGGTGTAATACTTTTCTTTTTATCCTTTCTTTGCTCACGAAGGAGCTGTAACTGTCTTTTATCCTTTGAGGTTTCATCGTATAGAGGGTGACTTCTCTCTGCTTTTTGCTATGGAATAGAGCTCTCAAGGCTGCATTATTTTAGTGACCATTTTTGATTTGTGTTTATATTCCTGGAGCCTCTGTTATCATCCTATTACTATATTTACACAGCTTTTGCTATCATTCTATGCTTGTACTTTCAGGAATCCTTGCCTCACACTAGTATTAATTAGTATGAAACCTATTATGTGTACAATTTTCAAAGACTTTCTAATGTGTAAATTTGAAAAAAGCAAATTGTACAAATGGATTTTCAGCATAGTTAACTTTGTAAACTTTGTTCCTAAATTTATGTGGATAAATTTGTAAATCTAAAGATATTTTGAATTACTTGAAAATGCTTTAGGCTAGAATATACACCACTGGTGAAAATAACATAGTTTTTTATTATTTTACTATATAAAATCCTGGTTTTATACAGTAGTGTGCAGTAAACTGAAATAAAGTATTCAATGATAATTTATTCAAATCATCAATTAGTGCCCAAGTAATCCTTTGAAATATTTCTTGAGTTATTTCTGTCTTGCTGAAGTTTGTAAAATTGGAACTTCCTTAGCCTGTAACATCACTAAGATTACATTCATATATAAATTTATAAAATACCTACATACAACTTACAGGTCTATTTTATATTTCGAAAAGATCTCTCAACATTATTATTTACAGTGTACATAATACCTTATAAATAATGTATAAATATATATATTGTATGTATGTGTATGTGTGTGCGTATATGGGTTAGAGGCCTTTTGCTTCACTTCCACATCCAGGACAAGTGAAACTTAAATCTACCTCTCTTTCTTTATTAAGTATAGCCTGTTAACTCATATTGACTGCAAGTACTGATAATCTCAGGAGCTTTCTATTGTCACATAGTTTGTTCTGCTGAGCCTTGGGAGGAACCATTGTAGCATGTTTTATGAACTAACAACACTATTTGGCATAAAAGAGGTTTGGAAACTAATCATTAAATAACAAGCTTTCCATGCCAAAACTTTGGAATCAATCAGGCTGTAGCAGATTTCCCTCTAGGCTGCAGAAATCCATCTCTTCTGTCTCTCGATTCCCATGACCTAATTACTGGGAATATTACAAACCTGCTGCAAGGCAGCTCTGAATACCATTTTCTGTCTTAAACAATAATAAATATATAGTCCTTAGTAGAATTGTACAAAGAGTGGGATAAGAAAGGCATAAAATAGAAAAAAAAAAACTAAAAAAACCCAAAATAGTTTGTACTACTACCAGGGGTAAGGTTTTTCAAGTGAATTGGAGTAGGTGGCAAAGAGAACTTGAAGGATCTCAGTTTGAGAATAAGAGATGGGCATCAGTTATCTTGTCTCAAAAACAGAGGAAAAAGGGAGAGAGTTTTATTCTTTTCCATTATCAGGACTCAAATCTCAGTGAATATTCTATATAATTTTGTTTTAAATTCTTGCCTGAAATTGTATGAAGCACAAAGAAGAGAAAAACCCGCACTGAGAAACTATCAAGTAGACGAAACAATTCCAGAGATATATTGTGGTTTTCTAACACAGGCATCTGAAACTACTCGGGTTTAAACCATACTGCAGAAACAAACAGGAATACTGTTGACAGATTAGATGACTGTAAAAAGGACTTGACAGATCTAGAATTTAAATGTGAATGTAGTGTATCTAGATTGTCATTTCTTGAAATTATACATGCATCCCATTTTTTTTGATATTCAAATTGCCAGATATGTGATGTGAATTGTCAGAAAATACTTTTATCATTCACGGACATGGAGTTCTTGGGCATTTTTGCTACATGATATCTTCAAATCAAATTACTGTTATTTGGTTAAACACATTTTCATTGAGTAGAGAATGAATATGATTCAAATTACCAGGAAATAAAAGATTTTCAGGATGCTCTACAAAAGAGTCCCATCGTGTACCTGCAGTAGTACAGTTCAGAACAAATGAGGAAGTCACTTGCAAGGTACATGTTTAAGCTAGTAATATTACACTGTCACGAGTGGTCACTTCCAGGGATCCAGTCCTGAAAATTAGTTGATGCTTCTGGCTGTTGTATGCTTGTTTTCCCTCTATCCTATTATCTTGAATGTTCAACTAAAAGTAGAACATAATCAATTAGCTCTTGAAACTTGTTGTCTTTGGAAAAGAAGAAAAAAAAAAATTAATCACCTCTGGAGTTTGCTATCATTTGCTAGTAAAATTATATATGAATGATGGCAAAGACGCATATACACAATCAAGCAACACAAGGAATTTATTGACCATTGCTACCTATCCATTTATAAAATGAATTTCAGCCATCACTTCCTTAATGTGATACACAATGAGGCACAACAGAGAAGTTATGCATCTCAAGATCCACCACATTGTAATGAAATCTCTACGAATGTTATGATATTAAAATTTTCCTTAATTTCCGCACATTGTTATTTCCTCCCCTCAAAAATTCCTGTTTGTATAATATTCAACAGTTGACCAAAATAACACTTCTGAAGTTCTTAAACTTGATTTGTCCTGTATCTTCCAATCTGTAATGCGACACCTGGATCATATATTATTCTTTTCATTGAATTTTAGTCATTAATTTGGATTCAATTATAATTTTCAACAGCATAGCTTTACAGGACCACCACCACAATAGCCTGAATCATTCTGTCCATCCTGATTTCTATCCCCTTTTCCTTGTTTGTTAATTCTACCCTCCACTCTTGTTCCCAATGACCTGACTTTTTTTTTCTCATTCTTTGACTCTTTTGCTCAAATTGCATCAATATCTTCCTTTTTTGCAGTCAAGATCTTTTTCTTCCCTCTTTTATGTACCCATGTCACTCTAGCACTAATTCTTCACTCTGTTCATTATTCTAATCTCTTAGGTCCATGTTATTCCCCTTAATGTTAGTCTCTCAATGACTTTCTCTCATGTACCTTAATGTGACAGTTTCTTGGCTGTCCTAAATCTTTTTGGTTGGATTTTTTTACTTGTTTGTCATTTTGTCTGGGATTTTTTTTATTTGTGAGTTCTCTCTGCTGCTCTCAGTTCTCTCTTATGTTATCATTTCAACTACTTTCATATCACATTCTTTCTTAGTCAAAAAAAAATATTTTGAGGGGATGAGGGGAACAGTTATATGTGAATTTCTTGAGGCCACATTGCACCACCTGTAGATTCTCATGCATCTTCTGTCTGGAGTCTTCCATCTTAAGGCAATATCAGATGGCTCACAAAGACAGGATGATATGAGAGAAAACTATAATATTTTTACTTTCAGTCAAATTCTTGCTTGAAAGGTTCTATTTAGGAGCTCTAATAGAAAGACCAAGTTTCCTGGGAAAAAATCTTATTGATTTTATATTTTATTTCAGATTCACCCTCCACTTTCCCCGCACATACCGTTGGGTTTTATCCATAAATAAATAAAAGCTGAGTATTAAATCATTTATGTTATCAGATAGAAAGCACCTTTAAAATATGTCTAAACATATCACATTTCTTTGTTATTAGTACTGGTGTATTACACTTCTGTATTTTTTAAGCTCTGAGTAGATACATTAGCAAAAAGTAGTTGACTAAAAGTACATATAGGTGGTAGAAGTTCATAGATCATACATAATTTGCAACACTGCATCTCAGAAACAGTCCTGCTGTAGAAAACAAACCCCCAGCAGGTACACCTGGGAACTATTATGAGCAAAAAAATATATAAGCAAATTTATACTTTGGACTATATTAAAAATGACGACTGTTCAGAGGATAGTTTTATGTAAGATTCCAAACAGATATTTGAAAAATAAAAGTAATTTAGAAGAGCTGAAAATTATCAGAGAATCAGTTCTTCATATGCAGAATAGCAGTTCTAATGAATTAATTTTATGTGGAGTTGGAGATATGACACTACATTGATCAGTGTTAGTTTTTTAAAACTTACTAGAAAGTCTTGCACTAAAATTTGAAATATGCTTGAATATAATAAGAATATGAATTAAGCACATGAGATTTCACATGTGCAAAACACAAGAATGCACAAAATTTTGTATAGACGAAAGTAAAATAAAATTTCAGTTTGGAAGTGCATAACAAGGAACAAGGTACAACAACTATATAAATCAGTGGGAAGGAGGAAAGTACAAGAACTGTATATCAGTGGAAGTTGTCTTTTCAAAATTAACTGCAGAATTCCAACTACTATATTTCTGTTTTCCAGTGATATCAGTGGTGATTCAAACTTACAAGACGATAGAAAAATAAATGTTATTTTACTTAAATTAAAAATATGTTCATCTTGTTTTCAAAAGCCAAATGAACCAGACACAGAGAAGAAAACACAAGACTACAAAAATGCATAGTAGTACTTCTCCTGAATACTTTCTTAGTCTCACTGAATCACAGGACTTCTGAGCTGTAAATGCTCTGCATATATTTAATAACTCTGTTTTGTCCATCCCCTTCTGAAGATAAAAAACTTCTGAATCCACACATGATACCATGTTCTATTATTTGACATGTTATATGACGTATTATATATTCAACATGTTATATTACCGTTTACTTGTTTTCATAGGCATGTGAATTACAAAGAGAAATATACTGATCTCAAATACCACATGAAATGAATCTTAGTGTTGCCTACAGAAACGAGTATCCTCATGTTTTTAGATAGGTTTGGATCCAATCACTGGCTTTAAAAGATTTGCAGTTATTGTTTCAGCACAGTGAAACAATAGGTCCCAAACAAATGTAGACAAAGGCTTTATGGGTCCATAGATCTTTTATGGGCCAGTGTAATCTTTATTAAAACAAAATATAGAAAAATAAAAAACATCAGACAAATACCCTTCATGGACAGTGTCAATAATAAACAATACTAATGATTCATAAAAATTCTAGATATAGCACAGAAATGCTTGAAGAAAAGTGGAGTTTCTTTGTTTCCAACATATAATAGACATATTATTGCATAAATAATATTTAAAAAATTAATAAATAATTTAACAAAATTAATAAATAATTTCTCTTCTTCCATACTGGTCCTGTTTTTAACATGCTTACAAGAACAAACACTTCAAAAAAAGGAACATAGTCAACATTTGCTATTCACTGTTTAAGTTGTTACATTCACCTTTATAGGTTCTGAGTTTAGGTGACGTCATTGTACTAAGAAATGTCCTAGAAAATCAGCAATATGAGAACTATTACCATGACACCTACTTCCCAGAAGGTAAATGACAGATTAAATGATTCTATCTAAACTTGGGAACTGTGAGCTAGGTTCTTTTACATATGTTTTTTGTTAAAAAAAAGCTAGAGCACTGTAAACATAGTATTGCCATAGGTAATAAGAGCCACAGACTTTTAACTGACTTTGTAAAACCTCAGACTGGGCTGTGAGACTTGCCTTTACTGGATTCAGTCTTGATTGACTGGAGTTTTTTTTTAATATGTTAAACTGAAAGAGCAATTATCTAATGACCAAGTGGCTATTTCTTTTTTGTTGTTGTTTTGTTTGGTTTGATTTTGAATGACTCTATGCAATAACATTGTTCACAATTTCTATGTAGATAGGAACGACAATTAGTTATGTTGTAGAGAATGAGTGATCCATGGCCCTATAATAACCATGAAGCATCTAGGAATATAGGACTAGGGTGATACCAGAGGTCTTGAGGGTGTGAGCATTAAATATCATAGATGTCCTGGGTTTACCAAGGATATCAACAGCTCTTCAGTGGACATTACTGCTAATAATGCAAACTTAGAAGCTGGGCAAAACTGGTCTTAGAGGTTACAGAAAGAACAAAGAAACAATACCCAACATTTGCACAGCACAATATTTATGGTGTAGTCAGATGTAAGACAGAGTTACAGAACAGTGAAGAAAGAAGAAAGTTTAAAGTTTGTTAGAAAACGTATACAAATGGCCCCAAGCAGACCCTAGAGTGAGAAGAAAAACTGTCACTTTGAAGAATATATTTCTCCTGACAAAGAGGAGGAAGAAAACCCCTTAATTAACATCCTACTCCTGGGGTGCTGAGAGAATGCCAACAGCTCATCACAACACCCCCGGGACCCATACTGAAAGCATTGGCTTGAAGTCTCTGAGAATAATGGGAATGGCCCAGAGCACATCCCCTCCTCTGGTGTGTTTGGCTGCTGGGTTCAGGGTCAACTTAGAGATGGTGCAATTGTGTCTTTGAAAGAACAATCTAGCAGAGCCCTCAGCAGAGGCTCACAGGCACCCAGCAGGGAGGCTGTGGCTGATCTCCTGTCTGTGGGACCTGCTTTCAGATGAGACTAACCCCGGGCCCCATCTCAGCTAGACTGCAGCTACATCACAGCCTTGCCTGGCTGGGACATGTATCTCGTTTGTCGAGACAGGGACCTTGAGCTGCAGACTGGCTTCCTGGCCTGACCTTAGCCCTGTCTTGGCATCAACAATCTGGTGCAATCACTGGGCTGTATCTTACTCTGGTCATTGTCTCTTAATCTGGAACATGAGAAAAAGATTTAGCTTTTATAAGTGTTTTTTTCATATAACAGCTTCTAATTGTAGCTTTGCTAATGGGGTTTCTTTTGAACTAATTAGAAAATTTGGACTGTGAGTGTGTGTACCACTGCAAATGAATTAACAGTAATAGACATTATAATTATAGCATAATAGCCATTTTGTTCACACTGTTAAAATTTGTCAATTTTTTTTTTTCACTTAAAGAGCATTTTTTCTTTCTACCTTTAGCTAGATTTTGAGCAAAACGTACGTTGCCCTAGAACTGCGAAACTCCTCATTCATTCAAGCACCATTTGTTCATCAGGAGGTTTTCAAGAGTAACACTCTGGTGGGCATGAGACTGCTTCTCAACAATTGTCTTTAATAGTGACTAAAACCATTTAGGTTAATAGTACTTGATTGTCTCAGGCTTTCAAGTAAACCTGATCCAGCTAAACCACATTCTTTCTTCTTGTCTTATTCCTGATTTTTTCGCATCTAATGCAAATAACTTAGTATTCATTTAAAAAAAAAAATCCTAAATTATTAGTTGTTTGTTTTGTTGTTCCCTTTAACTACAAACAACATCATGATTTAAAGACTGCATATTAGCTTTGCCAATGCTTACATTTCTCAGCTGTATAAGTGTTGTCTTTTACAGTGCTTCTAGAGAAACTCTTATACAAGAATTAATTACCGCAGTTTCTAAATCCTAAAACAATGTTCATTTTGCCAGATTTCACCTATTACCACATATTTTGCTTGCATGAACTTCTGTTACCTTGATTATGTACTTATCAAAGCTTTACCAAAACAAAGGTACATTTAATCATTCATAATAGAATTAAAATAATCATATTATTTGTGACTGCATGTCACATTTCACCCTCATGGTCTTGCTGTTATCAGTCATACTGAAGCATATACAAAGACAAAGCTAACTCTTAGCTTCAGATTTGCAGGTGATTTTAAGAAAATCATATCTTAAGAAAGAAAATCAGATAAAATTACAATTTCCATCTATAGTAGTCTGTGGTTTAAGTACATACATTGAGTTTACCAGTTGCATACTTTTTGTTTTTCCTTAGTTGAGGTAAGGAACTCTTAGTCACCCTACTTAGTCACTCACCCTTCTTAGTCAAGGGGATTCCATTTCTTTCAGTCAGTCCTTAATCCCCAAGATAGGTATGCACCATAGTCATAAAACCCATTGCATTCATTCTTCCTTTTAGAATAGCTTTAAAATTGCAGAACTTATATCTAGAAATAAGTTATTAAATTTTTAAAATTTAAAACACGTAATTATTTACCATCATTTCACTACATTATTTTTTTTTTTAATGGAAATGCATAGAGAATTTTTTTTTTTCTTCTTGTCGGACACTGTTCTGGAAAAGTAATTTTCCTAACTAAAAATATGTTGGGAAAGCACAACTAAGATATTCATTGTGAGCACATCTCCCCCTGCTGCAAATCAAAGTGTAAAATCAGTTCATCTGTAAATGCAAGTTAAACTTAATAAACCACATTAATTAATAAAGAAAATGTTGCAGTGAAATTAGCAAGCATCATGCATTTAGAAAACAATATTACATGTTTTCAATTTCAAACTAAATACGTGTTTTCCTGTTCTTTGCTTTATTGCAAATAAATAGACATAAGGTTTTTCTAATAAAGAATTTTCAGTCCACTTATTAAAAATATGATTGCATAAGTTCGTACTAAATACTGTCTTATCATCCAATTTTACTGCCAAATTTGAGTGGGGAAAACAAGGAGAGGAAAACACTAAAGCAAATAGGGACAGCAATTAAAAAAATTCTGTAATTCCTGTTTTATCTTGAGTGAGTAACAGGTTTTCATATGAAGAACTCCAAGAAGAAACTATACATGTTAAGAGACATTCAGAAAAAAAAAACCCACAACACAACAATGAAGTTATGATACTTTGGCTTTTATTAGTTAGCATGAGAAAAGACATTTTTTCCCAGATCACCACAATGTATGAAAAAGCAAAGATAGGTTGTGAAGTAATATCTATTTAGTGAAATTACTGTCCCTTGAGTTTAACTGTATTTGATTGATGTCACCAGATTATTTTCATTACTGTCACCTGTGATATTGTCTCATTTTGAGCCATTTTCCTAATTCCATATCCAGCTCTGAGTTATCTACTCAAGTTTTAACTTTTGCTAAAAGATTATTTTGTATAGCAATCAGTGTCTATGAGCTGTAAGAATGGTCATAACATCAGTTCCAACAGCAGTATCTAACGATGCTATTTAAAATCAATTTGGCAAGGAGGTATAAAGCAAAGAGAAAAGGTAACGTCTAAATGGATGGACATCTAAAATGGATGTTACTTGTTCACTCTGAAATAGTTGCTGAATTATTACTTTGCTGCTAGAAACCCCTACAGAGTGCAGGTCTCTCACAGGCATAATCATATGGTACAATCTATGTTGATGCTAACCTAAGAAAAGTTATCTGTTACAAATTCTGTGCTTGTGTTATTTGCATAAAATATCCCTTGGTTATTTTGATTTCAAAGAAAAAAAAACAAAACAACAAACAACAACAAAACCTCCCCCCAAAAACCCAAAAAGAAAACAGAAAAGGTTCTATTTAAAAGTATAACTTTTCTCCCTTGGTCAGACTTAGTCCCAATATTGTTCAAGGGCCTTCTTCCTCTGAAAGAGCTTTGTTACAAGGTGCTTCCCAATGTATATGTATATATTTATATACTAAAAAGTCACTATGAATTGTTCACTAAACATGTCCTCATACTTAACTGTGGAATTTGGGTGGACTACTTCACTATACAGAATAGAAAAATATAAAGAGCTTGAAAGTTTTAGGGCTTGAAAGTTTTAGGGCTATATGTTGGAAAAGGGCTATAAAACTACACAGTTTTATTCTCAAATCTGCATTTCCTGTAATATGATGTTTGCATTTAGCGTGAAGCATTGGCTGAACTGCATAGACAGCAGTAGATCTCTTCAGGATAAAAAAGAAGGGGATTGGGGGATTGGGGGATTGGGGGAAGGCACATGAAAGAACGATGCTCTTGTCTTGCACTTGTGTAATCTGGAGTAAAAAGAGGAAACAAGAAGACTTCGGCTAAAGTTTCCTAAACTGTATAAAGACAGTTTTCATATCTCCATTTCAGCTGTCCAGAGGATTTAAGGAGAGTTTAGGACTCTCAGGTAAATTTAGGATCTTCAGATATCACTGCTTGCACTGAAAATTATACTCCCTCATGATTTATTTTCATTGTATAAGCATTTAGAAGCTTGTGTAGAGATGAGTTGCAATCTAATTGTTGCTGTCGAAATATACAGAAAGAGAGAGCTGTATTTAAAAAGAAAAAAAGCAACAAAACAGATAGGTTGGTCTGACAAATGAAAAATTGATTACATCCATTATACAAATGTTTAGTCAAAGAGAGGATAAAGGAGCCCAAGATCTTGGAGAATATGCATAATAGAATAATAATCCAATACTTTCTTAATATCAGTTACTGCTAATTCACAAAACCTTTATAACTAATAAACTACATATTGTAGACATTTGGATTTATGGTTATAGATTTATGGTACTGAAATGTGAAGAACACCTATGATATGACATATATTACATAATAGTGCTTTATAGTAGCATGTATCATCATCTGTATTTTTGAGTTTTTACCCTCTTTGCATGACAAAATTAGAAGATAGCAACCCTTTATTAAGGTTGAGTAGACAGAGAACTAAAATTTCATAATCTTATGAAATCTAGAATAATTAGATTTTTTTTCAGGGTTTACTAGTCTGGAATACTATTCCTTGGATTGTTTTAGTATCAAATTTTAAAAAGCACTTTCATGTGCTTCTCATTGCAAGTTCCTGTATTGATTATGGATGAAAAATATTGCATAGGTTTTGCTTATGTATGTTTAAAAATTGAGCAGTAAGTATGTATATTTCATACATTGGAAAGTATTTTACGTGATTTTTAGTCACATAATTTTTTTATCATTTGTTTCCATATATATGAAGAACGATTATATCATTATTCAAGCCATGGACTCAGATTCAGAATGAATTAAATATAGCATGAAAATCTCAGCTACATGTCTTGAGTTACTGCTTTAAGGAAGTGTACATTTTGTTTTATTTGATCATGTGTAGGAAATGTGTGGTTGGATAGGCTTACCGATTATGTTGAATTTACAGGAAGTCTATTTATTTTCAACTGTCTTCTAATGAATAAGAAACTAGACTTTCTGCTACACTCCAGAGTCTGGCCAGTGCCACCTCACTAGGAAAAAAAAATTCCTATACTTAAGCAACTGTCTTTCAATTATGCAATCTTAGAGTCATTATTTACTGTTCCATTATATCATTGCCCTTTTGGAATGTTTAGAATTTATAGTGTGACAATTATTCTTCAAGTCAGCATCATTCTATATTTTTCTTTCATTGTAAGTGTTATATCCTTTGAATAGTCTCAATAAAATCTCAAAGCCAGACAATAGAATAAAAGTAAATTTATTTCCTGAAGTGTAAATAAGGAATATCCACCGGAAAAAAAAACACAAACAAACCACAAAACCAACACAAACAAACAAGCAAAAAAACCCAACAACCAATAAATGAGTCTGTATTCCCATCTCGTCCTCCAAAATGGTGTCAAAATGCCCAATACTTGCCGTTTCAAAGGAAATGGCTCAATTCCATTAACAAGGAAACATCCTAATTCACAAGTATGCACAGTGGGTAATGTGTTAATAGCTCCATTATCAGCTGATAACACGGTGCAGTTAATGTATCTCAGCATGAGTTGACTTTACCACAAGCCATTGTTTCCTTTTAAAACAGCACGAGATCTTGAGAAAAATCTCCCAGTATCTCACTATGAGGACTTAATAAACATTAACCACCATGGTGCAGAAACAGGGAGGAAAAAAAGGTACTTTAAATATCTTCTGTTCCACGCTGTTCTATTCAACCTTGTTTAATTAATTAGTTCCTTTAAGCAGTGTATCTGTTCCTGGCCTCACTGACTCTTAAATTACTATGATGGACACTTTTTAAAAAAAACCTGGAAACTCACCTCAGCAAATATCAGAATTCCTTTCGTGATACAAGGTTGTATTTTGCAAGTATCTTATAAAGCCAGCAAATAGGACCACCTGCTTTGCATTTTAGTACTAAGAGACCAGTAAGAACTGATGAGCAGACGAAACTTGTGGTGGACCTGCATCTCTGAATCCATGGTGTCTTTATTCAGTTTGTATGCCCAATTTATCCCCGGGTTGTTACTCTATGTTTCCCTGAATTCTAGCTAAGTTCCTATTAAGGGTTATACTTGTAATTTAGGAGTATTTTAAGACAAAAAGAAATCTTTCTTGCTAAATAAATCCAGACGAGCGATTAGGTACAATGAATTTCCATCATTTGACAGAGTTGGAAAGCAAACGGAACTTCCAGTTACATATTAAAGACGATTTAAGTGCCCCAAAACACAAACAAGGCTTATTATATAATCTGTGAGGCAATTGATTTTACTGGTAAAAAGGACTATGTTTGTGAAAATACTAGTAGCTGTCCAGCTTCATGTTTTTGGCACATAAATCACCAGTAACATGATGCTATGCCTTCATTAACTTCATGGTTAACATACAAGTATTAAATGAGATATTTTTCCATAGTTTGTAATTGGGCTTTATTTTATGATAAATTTGCTTAAGTCTATTTTAGGATTTAATTCTACATACTGTATTTCTTACTACATGCAAGAAGCCATGCAAAAAATCTGAAATTAGTATACTGATTTACATCTATGTTGGCTGAATCTTCAGTCTGTTTCTTTATACAGCCATCTTCCTCTTGCTTATTTCCCATCTTATGAATTTGACAGCTATTTTTAAAGTTTTCTAACTGAATAGTAAGAAAGAATTTTCATTTTCTTTGTCTTTTTTCAATAATTAGAAATGCTTCATTCTCTAAAGAGCCGTTTACCTTGCACTATTCTGCAGAAAAAAAAAATAATAAAAAGTGAGATATTATAATTTTTTTGAAAACTACTTCATAAACCTCATGTATTCAGCATTTCATTTGGGTTCATAAATTATCACCTGTTTTATGCCAACTTCATAGATACGGTTTCAATCGCCACTCAATTTGAGCAGATCTTGGCTAAACTATCAACAGCATCTTATTTCAAAAAGAATCTTACTAGTATTAGCTTGTTTAACAATGTTATTTTTCACAACTAGAAGTTTTTGTAAGCCACAGTGATTGTCACTATAACTGTCTCCATACAGGGTAGGTCTACTTGGAGACAGCTGTAACTACCTGCCATCTCGGTTAGACCAGATGTCAGCCAACTCTGGCAAAAAACCCTGTGACTCAGTTGACATAAGCCAGAGAGTATATTTGTATATCCTGATGAGTGATAAGACACATCAGTGTCTGTTTGGGACCATGATACATGTGTACAAACGTGATTTATCCTGGCTGAGACACAGAAGAGGAATCTGAGCTGTATGACACTGTGCTGCTGTTTCAGAGCAGCAGCTTAACTGGTCACTGACAGTAAATTCTCACTGAATCTACATGTTCTGGATAAAAGAATGATCGTATAATGCTAGAAAACTTGTCAATAATTTTACTGAACCTAGGCATGTGAGGAGCTTGATCACTACATCTCTTTCAAAAGTGGCAAATTCACATTTAACCTTGAACTTTTTCTATGTTTTTTTTTTCTCTTGTAGTTACAGACTGCAAATAGTTTTCAAGGGGTTTTTTTTGCGTTTCAAGAATAAAAGAGATTCATCCAAAGGAATTTTTTTAAATGTATCTTTCCTTCATCCTACCATAATTTAAAACAGTGAAAATAAAGCAGAAAACCAAGCTTGGAAACTGAAAGCAATAAAAAATATGACTTCACGTATTTTGTCACCTAGCCAGCTCTTCTGTCAAATCCTTTTCCCTCCCCTTCCCCAAGTCTTGCCATATTTCTGCAATATTCATATTAGGCAAGAAACAGCAGAATCAATGCTAGTCTGCAGCCAAATTCAAGCTAATCAGATGATGAGGAAGTGTGTGCTTTTGGATGGACAGCTGATACTAAAAGAAGTATGCAAACAGGTTTCTACTCTTTCCCTTTCAGGGGATGCCTAACTGGGGTCTCTACTTTATATGTAAGTGGTAATTTTCTTGCAGCTTTTCTTATAGTTCTATTTAGAATTAGTTGAAATTAACCAATGAGTTCAGATAGTTATTTGAAGCAGACAGTCAGACAGATTGAATAAAATGCTTTTCTTTAGTAAACAGGCTAAGAAAAAGCCTTTGGCTTTGCACAGGATTTCACATCTCTGTGAAGCTGGGAATGATTTTTACAGGTGATATGCATAAGAATAACAATTTTTTAAGGATATAGGAAAACTGTGAAAGATGTTTAAGCATATTGACAGCAGCAGGTGACATTATAATAAAGATAAAAGCCATATCTAGTTTTACAAAAAAAAAAAAAAAGAATTTTGAAATAGTTTTTCACTACTGTCATTATTGTTGTTTTGAAATGCAAATATATCATGTTTCATTACAGCAGTCTTTGGAATCAGGATTTTATTCAGCTGGAAAAAATGTTTGAATTACTATAGAAGGTTTAATCACTTACAGTTGTGATATCACTGTATTAAGTTAATATTTAATACAAGCTTCCAGAAAAATAGAAGCTCTAGACAGACTAAACTGTATTTTCTACTGGTGAAAAGAGTAACTTAGTAGAAAGGATAGCTTTTGGAGGATCTACAAGTTAAAAATTGCTCTACTTCTCCATCAGATTATAAATGACATTTTTCATTTTAGTTACTGCAGAAGAACATGTGAAACAGAGGGAAATTTTTTAAGACGAAGAGTTTCACTTGTGAGGGGGTGGGCGAGGAGAAAAATATTATCTAGTAGGAAAAGACCACTGAAAAAAATGTGAGTTCATTCTATACATATTCACTCAGATTGCTTAATCCATTTTGCTGTGTACGTTATACTTCACTTTGCTTATTAGTATTACTCTGCCATTTCAGTTGCATGTGTATTTTCAACACTTGAAAACTAACCTTCAATACTAAAATCTGAGAATGCTACTACCACTTGTTCTATGGTTCCACTTCAGAAGTAACTGTAAATTTGTGGGAGAAGCAGTTTCCCTGGATGGGACAATGGACAGAATCTGATAGATTCTTCTTATGCAGAAACACACTGTTCAAAACCAAGACTAATAATGTTGCTTTCCATGTATAAATTGCTCTTCATAGTAGGACATGTAATGTTAAGAAGTGCTATAACTAAAAAGAAGGTTATATATGAACGATGTAGAGTGTTCATCCAACTTCTCAGACTTTTGATAATAATCTATTTCTTTGGTTTGAGCAGAAGGATTGTGATTTCATCCCCATTTTTAGTTCCTCTTATGGTCTTTCACAGAAGAGTTAAAAAATTTTTCCCAAGATTTATAAAATGTTTTGATTACATATTCCACATGAATAAATATAAAAATATAAATCATTATATATAGTTTTAACCAAGAAGCATTTTAGGTTAATTTGTCTTCTAAATGCAAGGATATCTCTAGGGATGAGTTGACACCAGTAAGCATGGCTGTCACCTAAGCAACTGCTATCCTATATGATTGTGGGATAACTGTGGCTCTTTGGTTTTTGTTCTGTCAAGAAGTCAGGACAGAGATACAATGGTAACTTTTAAAAATGGATTAATGTGTGTCATATATATGCCCTACAGACACTCTTATTTTCCTTAATTATTTCTAAAATACAATATTTTTTTTTCTATGGTAAAATAATAGTTCAGAACCTTTCAATTTACAATAGATTATAAACATAGCTACGACCATTACCTAACAGAAATGAACAATTTTTGAAAGAAAACCGACATAAATACGTACCAGGAAAGAAATACCAAGTACAAAGGAGTTGAAGACTTTTTTTTTGCTTTGCTTTCTGCTATTTTTTCAATATATCTTTAGAGACTATCAAAATTGTGGAGAAAACACTATCACAAGCCTAAGAATTATCTGAAGTAAATTCTACATCATTGCAGTTGTATGAAACGAATGTGAAAGATATATATTTAGGCTTTTCTTCTGTGTATAATTGCATATATGGAGGATGTATATTAATTGTGCATGGAGATCCTTAGAGCATTAGGATTAGCTGATTGAATAGAAGAACATTTCAGCTGAAATCTTTTTTCTTAGATATACTACAGTTTATAATTAATTTTAAAAATAAAAATAAAATTAGCACACCTAGGAGAAACAAACAGTGCCATGACTTGATCAGTTCATAAAAGGATGACCAAGTTTTATGTTAATGGATTCATAAGACTGCCTGATTTTGATCCTGAAGTGTCTTGATCTATCAGAACTATCATACATATATACATTGATCTCTGTCATCTTGTTTGAAATAGATTTTTTTTTTTTTAAATTTGAGAGGAAAATGATGGACATCTTTTAAAATTGATAGGAATCAAAAAAAATCTAACTGCTTCAAATTTAGGGTTGTGCTCTACTTACTCACTAGGGAGCCTGGGATCATAAACTGTACCTGATATCAGGTATAAAAATCAATACTTCTCTGAGTGTTGGATAGTAGATAGCTAGCCAAAGATTAATACTACTGGTTGCACCACATTATACATAAAATGTCACTGTGATCTTTTATTATGTATATAAGTTCTGCTTCTATCTATAAATATAAACACTGGAGTATGGGAGACAGTTGCTGAGTCAGGACAAAGCCATTTAGAGCTTTATTGCACAAATCCATTCAGAGAATCACACCGCATAAATGAGTGTTTTCTTTAAAATGGTTCTTGAAATTATATTGATATTATATATTGAATTTGTTACAAAATATACATTTCATAATTTTGTTTTCTTATAATATAGTTAACAAGATCTGCTCATCATTCAGTGATGTTCTTTGAGGATGGAAAGAATTGCTCAATTCTTATGCTAACTACTTGACTCCTTCCTAAGTAGTGAGATACTTCCTGGCATCTCTTAGTAGTAAGGTAGGCTTTCATATAATGACATACTAAAGGCAAACCTGAACTGCAGTGTACTAATTTTGAAGAAAGCACTAACCAGAGATACTATGCTATCATGGCATGAAAGAAATGTTTTGTTTAGAGATCTTAACGGGTCCAAGCTATAAAATTTCGCTGCCTTTTCTGTTTATACTTGCTCTAGACATGACATAGGTGTAATAAAAAGAAGAACAGACTTGCAGGATTTAAGCATTATTACAATGATCAGTAATGCTATTTGAAAATCTCACTAATTTCCATATCATCCAGGAGCACATTATCATTAATATAGTATTTTCTTCAGCCTGTCTTCACCATGTTATGGATAATCAGATATGAAAAGCCTGACACTTTCAATGTGTGTCTTTCCAAATTCTTCATCATATTTATACATTCCCTCTCATATTGATTACTTGAGCAGCCTCTGCAAAGTTAGCTACTGTTCCAAAGATTTTCTTCTTCCTAATCTTACCTGCTCATTCTATTTTACCATGATTTTATGTCTTATGTTTCCAGTATTCTGTAAAGCAATCATGATACTGTATTAAATATCATATTTCCTCATTTAGCTGCTTTTGACAGCTCACTAAGGGGTTGTCCAAAGTCTCTGAAAACAATGATAAAGACTTCTGTTGGACCTTGTTTTAGCTTCGTTATATCGACAAAAAAAAAATAATCAAAAGAAATAAAAAAAAAAATCAAAAAAGTAAAAAAAAATCAAAATACTTGGCTACAATGTAAATTTGTAAGCTACTATGTAAATTTATGTTCAAAACATTATATAAAATATTGTTAAAGTCAGTGCTGCTGTTTTCACTACTGAAACAATATGTCACAACACACACATATATATACGTAACATATCTAATGAACGTTATACAACTTTCATCTATGCCTTCTCTCAAGAAACTTCAGTTTGAAGTTTCTTGAAATCATACATTCTGATTTCATTGTTTACTAATTCCACTTCTACATATACTCGATATATATGTATATATATATTACTTTATAATATGTTTTAAGTTGATTTTACATATTGCACTGCTTGGGGTAGTAAACTGGCCTTTTATTTTACTTCACGCTATATACGTGAAGTGTCATGTATAAAGTAGCTCAACATGAATATGACCAACTCTATGAAAAAATCGATGCTAAATGTAATGAAAGCAGTAGGATACCCTTAGTTTCTCACTTTCTGTCAAGTCTCAGCGCTTCCAGAAAATCCCTCCAATTGACATTTAAGTGATCCTTCTTAGAACAAACTCAGCCTCAAGTCTTAGGCTCTGTTTTTAATATTGTGCCTGAAAAACATAACCATCAGGCTCTGATGACAAACAACAAATAAGTTAAGAGCAGACTAATCAAAATAATTCAGGAAATATTTATCAATAAAAGGTGACAATGAAATAAAGGTGTGGCTAGTAACATGTTACCAGGATAGTGATTAAGCCAACACATTTCAAAATTTTCATCAGTGGCTTGGATAAACAAAACCTTATCTACAGAAAAACGTATTGGTAATTTATGAGAAAATGGTAGCTACAGCAGTCATGTGAAACAAGACTGTTTCTTCGATAAGCTAGGTCTGTTAAAGCAAATGTAGTTACATGTCCAACAGAAGAGAAGTCAGACTGTTATTTTCAGAATGGATGATTACAAACGATTTAGGGATGATAAAGGAAAACTGATATATAACTCCCTTTTGCACTGCTGTATGAAAAGAAAGGGTGATCTGGTGGTTCGATATATCAACAGGAAAGTAGCAAATTCAATAAGGGCCCCGTGAGACTAAGTAAGCTACTACATAGAGTTCTAGTGTTGACATTTTCAAGAGGTGAGAAAAAATTGAACTAACAGGAAAGAATGGGAGAAATAACTGAAGATCAAATAAAGCATCACGCAGTGAAGATGTAGGGTATAGTTATAGTGCACTTCATGCTAACCTAAGTCTAAGCTGTGGCAATTCTGCCTTTCCATCTGCTCCTGCTCCTATTGCTGCCCTTCACTTTCTCCTAGCGGCAACGTTCACGTGAGTGTGTACTAACCTGACTCAGGGAACTGCTCAGATTAAAAGTAATCACTTTTTTTATGCTGGATTATTTTTCAGTTCACCTCCCTGACCTGGCTACCTGCAGGAGGTACTAGGAAAGAGAGGAATACAGGATCACATGACTGAAGAACACAGAAGTCTAGATGTAAATTGACGTGGACTGGCATTAAGTTATTTTAAGGAACTTAAAGATTGCATTTCAGTCTTTTTAAAGATTGTATCTCAATCTGTTTTCTTTTGTTTCAACGTCAAGAAGTCTGTTACATACAAGTACAGAGTCAAGTACTTAATCAGAGGGAATAGTAGAAGGTTCTTTAATCTAGACATAATAAGGATCTACTGGAGGTGGAAGCCAGATGAAACAAAAAATCAGAGAATAATTTTCAATGTTAAAGATGTCAGATAGTTTGATATAGTGATTAATTTTAAGCTAATTAAAATTGCACACTTTTCTTGAAAATGTACAAAAAATACAAACAAGTATCTAAACGCCAATAACTAAATGCATTTCTTACATAATATGTAGCCACATTGTATTTTGATGCTTTCTGTAGTCTTTTAACTCTGACTCAGTCAAGATTCAACTTTATGTTATGCTTTCCATAATATTCTCTTTAGTTATAAATCTCTTCCAACTATGCAGAAAATACTTGCATTTTTTTGGCGTGTTGATTCCCTGAACAATGTGTAATGCACTTAGGAAACACAAATTATATTATTTATATTATTTAAATGCTGCCATGGAGAAGTTTCTATCTTAAAATACAGAATTACATATATCTCTAATCATCATTCATTTTTAAAAAAAGATCAATTTTAGCTGAATATTTCTGATCTAATGAAATGTTTTCACATGAACAAATCTTTGTTCCATAATCTAAATTTATACTAAAATCATAGCAAGAATAGCATTTCAACTTATATCACATTTTTTTCTTCTGTTTTTATAAAGCAATAAAACGTTACAGGTAAGACAATGAAACACGAAAACCCTCTCAACGTTTTTCAAGTTTTGGGTAAAGATGTATTAAACCTCATTTGCACTTCTGCAATCTAATTAGCAGATTTTGAAGACAGGATTGAGCAAGCCATAATACATGTACACTCTTCAATAGGGATTTTTTATTTCTGAGGAATTCAAATAGTATTTCTTTTGGAGCATGGGAGCTTACCAGGTTCGGATTTTCATGTGGCTTGTTTTGTTTGCTTTTTTTTAAATCTTAAGATGAAACATCCGAAATTCACAGAATCACAGATTCACAGAATGTTAGGGATTGGAAGGGACCTCAAAGGATCATCTAGTCCAATCTCCCTGTCGGAGCAGGACCACCTAGATCATATCACACAAGAACACGTCCAGGTGGGTTTTGAACATCTCCAGAGAAGGAGACTCCACAACCTCTCTGGGCAGCCTGTTCCAGTGTTCTGTTACCCTTGCTGTGAAGAAGTTCTTCCTCACGTTTAAGTGGAACCTCCTATGTTCCACCTTATATCCATTTCCCCTTGTCCTATCATTGGATGCCAGTGAGAAGAGCCTGGCTCCATCCTCATGACAGTCACCCTTTACATATTTATAAATATTAATGAGGTCCCCCTCAGTCTCCTCTTCTCCAAGCTAAAGAGACCCAGCTCCCTCAGCCTTTCCTCATAAAGGAGATGCTCCACTCCCTTCATCATCTTTGTGGCCCTGTGGGGGACTCTCTCAAGCAGTTCCTTGTCCTTCTTGAACTGAGGGGCCCAGAACTGGACACAATATTCCAGATGCGGCCTCACCAGGGCAGAGTAGAGGGGGAGGAGAACCTCTCTCGACCTCTTAACCACACCCCTTCTAATACACGCCAGGATTCCGTTGGTCTTCTTGGCCACAAGGGCACATTGCTGGCTCATGGTCATCCTGCTGTCCACCAGGACCCTCAGGTCCCTTTCCCCTGTGCTGTTCCCCAACAGTTCAGTCCCCAACTTGTACTGGTACATGGGGTTGTTCTTACCCAAATGCAAGACTCTACACTTGCCCTTGTTGTATTTAATTAAATTTCTCCCGCCCAACTTTCCAGCTTGTCCAGGTCTCTCTGAACGGCAGCACAGCCTTCTGGTGTGTCAGCCACTCCTCCCAGTTTAGTGTCATCAGCAAACTTGCTGACCGTGCACTCTATTCCCTCATCCAAGTCATTGATGAATATGTTGAACAATACTGGTCCCAGTACCGACCCTTGAGGGACTCCACTGGATACAGGCCTCCAACTGGACGCTGTCCCATTGACCACTACTCTCTGGCTTCTATCTTTCAGCCAGTTCACAAGCCACCTCACTATCTGATCATCCAGACCACACTTCCTCAGTTTAGCTGTGAGGATGCCGTGGGAGACTGTGTCACATGCTTTACTGAAGTCAAGACAGACCACATCCACTGCTCTACCATCATCCATCCACTGGCTGATGTCCTCATAAAAGGCTATCAGGTTTGTCAGGCATGACTTCCCCTTAGTGAAGCCATGTTGACTGCCCCTAATGACCCTCTTATCCTTGATATGCCTAGAGACAGCGCCAAGGATAATTTGTTCCATTATCTTTCCAGGGATGGAGGTGAGGCTGACCGGTCTATAGTTACCTTGGTCTTCCTTCTTGCTCTTTTTGAAGACTGGAGTGACATTTGCTTTCTTCCAGTCCTCAGGCACCTCTCCCATTCCCCACGATTTAGCAAAGATGATGGCGAGTGGCCTGGCAATGACATCCGCCAGCTCCCTCAGCACCCATGGGTGCATCCCATCAGGACCCATGGATTTATGGATGGCCAGGTTGCTTAACTGGTCCCTAACCAAGTCCTCATCAACCAGGGTAGACTTCTCCTCTATCCTGACTTCCTCAGGAGCCTCAGGGTTCTGGGGCTCATCAGGATAGCCTGCAGCAGTATAGACTGAAGCAAAGAAGGCATTCAGTAACTCTGTCTTCTTATCCTCCTCATTCACCAGTGGGCCTACATTGCCTCTAGTGTTAGTTTTATCTGCAATGTATTTGAAGAAGCCCTTTCTGTTATCCTTGACCTTTCTTGCAAGGTTGAATTCAAAGGAGGTCTTAGCTTTCCTAGTTTCCTAGATGCACCAGTCTTGAGCTTGGAAGAAGAGGTCCTTGAAGGCTAACCAACCATCTTGGGCCCCTTTACCTTCTAGTACTCTGTCCCGTGGGATTTCTCCTAGCGATTTTTTGAAAAGATCAAAGTTGGCCCTACTGAAGTCCAGGGTTTTAGTTCTGCTAGGTTTTCTCTTCCTGCCACATGAGATCCTGAACTGCACCATTTCATGGTCACTACAACCAAGGCTACGCTCGACTTTCAGTGCTTCAACCAGACGCTCCTTATTAATGAGAATAAGATCCAGCAGCGCTCCTCTTCTAGTAGGCTCATTCACCATTTGCCTTAGGAAGTTATCATCAATGCACTGAAGGAGCCTCCTGGACTGTGGATGGCTGGCTGAGTAGGCCTTCCAGCAGATATCAGGATAGTTGAAGTCCCCCATGACAACCAGTCATGAAATTAGCCTTTCTTCTTTAATTAAAAATGAGTCTTGCTTTCTTCTTTCTTCTCACTGAAACAAAGCAAATCAAACCGAAAACTCTTTCTCACTGTAATTAATTCTAATACAAACCTGCCTCAAACCTTCAACCAGCCAGAGGAGCACATGGCGTCTTTGACCAGGCATGTTTGAGGAAGAACAGCAGTGGCTCGGGGCAGAAGGTACACAAAGGAGATATGTGAGAGGAGATGGAGGAGGACACACTAAAGGAGACCCGTGAGGAGGTATGTGAAAAAGGTGTCTTTGGAGAAAAGGGAGGAGGAACGTGGAAGAAGTCATTGTTGTGGACATGGCCGGAGATGGTATCTTGGAAGGAGTCACTTCTGATGTAGTAGAGATGCCATTGAGGGACTGTGAGCCATGGAGGACCCATGCTGGAGCGAGAAAACCCCCAAAGGGGCTGCAGCCCACAGAAAATCCATGTTGGAGCAGGGAAGCAGTAAAGGGCAAAGGACAGCAGAAAGAAACTACTGCACACTGACTTCTACCTCCTTCATATCCCGTTGCCTGATCAAAAGGGTTGGGAGTGTGTGGTGAAAACAAAGCAAAATTGTTTTGTTTATAACCTTTTTCTTTTTTTTCTCCAATACTTGAATTATTAATTAGAAGTTTGATGTTTGGCAATAAATCAAGTGAAATTCCCCAAGTTGAGACTGCTTTACCTGTGACAATGATTGCCTGGAAAGCTGCTGGAATCACAAGTATTTTTCTTCACAATGGTGTAGTATCATAATATTTTCTTATGAACTTCATAAAACTAAAAATTTGATTAGCATCCCTTTTTACTTTCCGAAACAGGTATTTGCTGTTTTTTATTGTGATCATATTATTTTTGGATAAGAAAAATTAAATTCTATTTCACTTATCATAACCAAAGCTTAAAATAGTACGATTTCTGAAATCCCCAAATTTTCAGAAAAACTGTAATTTTAGCACATGCAGGTACCATTCTAATCCTATTTAAATGGCTTTGCATCTTTTTGTCTGTCTGCAGTATTACTACTTCCACAATGCTTTCGAAGCTTAATAAGTCACTTGCCATAAAGCAGGAATATTTCCATTTACTATGATATATTCACCCACATATCTTATCCATGAATAAAATAAATTATCATCTTAATTAACAAAATGTTACATTTTCATGTCCCGTTGCCCATTGCAGAACAAGATTATGATAGTCAGAGATTATTTGTGGCACGACTGGAGTACCAAAATGCCATGTGCAAGTGTAAATCATATCCTGAAATACAGATCTGAACTTCAGCTTGCATCTCAACTGAAAATATGGATTCTGCAATAATATTTTTCATACAATATTATTCTATATTATATTACTATCTACAAGGTATCTGCAAAGAAAAGAGACATTCTTGCCAGAGACTACAGTTTTACTTTTTGGGGTTTTTTTTGAGTAGTTCAGGGCCTTTTCTGGGGGAAAATAAACAAACATATGTGCCTCACAATTAAAACATCGTCATACTAGTTATGGAAGAGCTGTACTGTGGATTAGCCTGTGAAAAGAGTGGAAACTGAAGTTAAATGTTAACTTTTATAAGGATATTTTAAGAGCACTTTGTGACAGACAATTAGGAGGCATCAACAAATGGATCCATATGAAAAAATAAGGTTAACCTATTAAATAAATTTCTAAGTATTAGACAAATGATTATAATAGAGTATTATACGGGAATAATTACAGCATAAGTAACTGAAATGTAATTCCATAAAATGGATGTCAGAGCATTTCTGTTAACAATAAAATATGAAGAAAAAGAAGAAAAAGATGAATTTTCTTTTTATGAAGAAACAAAGACCAGAACTCCAGCCAACTGTCTTTTTCCTTGTAGTCATAGAAACCCACTTATTTAAGTGTATATCCTTCAGACCCCAGTGGAGATGATAGAATCATAGAATCATAGAATGGTTAGGGTTGGAAGGGACCTTAAAGATCATCTAGTTCCAACTCTCCTGCCATGGGCAGGGAAACCCTCCACTACACCAGCTTGCCCAAAGTCTCATCCAACCTGGCCTTGAACACCTCCAGGGACGAGGCATCCACAGCTTCTCTGGGCAACCTGTTCCACTGCCTCACCACCCTCAATGTAAAAAATTTCTTCCTTATATCTAATTGAAATCTCCCCTCTTTCAGTTTAAAGCCATTACCCCTTGTCCTATCACTACACGCCCTTGTAAAAAGTCCCTCTCCAGCTTTCCTGTAGGCCCCCTTTAGGTACTGGAAAGCTGCTATAAGATCACCCCGGAGCCTTCTCTTTTCCAGGCTGAACAACCCCAACTCTCTCAGCCTGTCTTCATAGCAGAGGTGCTCCAGCCCTCGGATCATCTTCGTGGCCCTCCTCTAGACTCGTTCCAGTAACTCCATGTCCTTCTTATGTTGGGGACTCCAGAGCTGAACACAGTACTCTAGGTGGGGTCTCACGAGAGCTGAGTAGAGGGGCAGAATCACTTCCCTTGACCTGCTGGCCACACTTCTTTTGATACAGCCCAGGATACGATTTGCTTTCTGGGCTGCCAGCGCACATTGCCGGCTCATGTTGAGCTTCTCATCCACCAGCACTCCCAAGTCCTTTTCCTCAGGGCTGCTCTCAATTACTCTTTTTTTTTTTTCCACATGCAGGTGTGCAAAGATAGGCTAATTTATTTTACTTTCTATCTTGCCTTTTTCGACTTCTAAAAATATTGAGATAAAGGATCTGTATATGAGGTATTGAATTAAAAATAGTTGAGGCCTTATAAACTTGTGATAATGACCAAAGGGGGACAAAAAAGATCAAAAGATGTAAAAATCATTATCCAGCAACAAAAAGAACTCTTCATATTTAGTATTTAATATCAAAAATCCTGTTAATGAGATGATAAAGAATTAAATTATCTGCTTGTTGGAGAAAATAAAAAACCTATAACAGACAAAACTTAGTCTTACCTCACAATAAAAAAAAAAAGAAAGAAATTAAGACAGTCATAGTCATGATGTTAGAGTTCATACAGTAGTTCTTTTTTGTTTGTTGGTTTTAGTATGTGCAGGATGAATAGATATTAATTGGAGAAGAAAGAGGAAAGCAGACTGGAGTACAAATACTTATTCACATTTAAATATTGTTTCATTCAAATTACTATATGCTTGACCAAAACAAAACAGTTGACAAAATACTATAACATAATATTTACTACTGTGTTCTTTGTTGATGTATAAAGGGCTTTAGCATTTGATAGTCAGAAAGATTGTAATTACTGGTGTTAAAGATGGAAATCAATAACATGATGTTCTCGGTGGTGGTGATATATTTTTTATATATCTGTTTAATTTTGAGAAAGGTAGAAATTTGTAAGTTGGAGATTTGTTGACTACCTAGCAATTTAAGAATTTGTTAATTGTTAACAGATACGTAGCATTATTGTACAGTTTGAGGGAGGATAAAACATCTCTAGCAAGCTTCATACCTGTGTTGAAGGTGACTATGATCATTTTAGTAGCCACAGTTCTAACTGGTGAGCTTGTGTATTTTGACTGAAGGAAAAGACATACTGGCTACATTGATTAGCAGTAAAATCCATGACAAGGCATGGTCCTAGACATTGAAACATAAATGTTCTGTTTGTAAAACTATTACAATAGTTCTTGGTATGGCTTTGGCACAGAGCTCGCTCTCAGATTAATTCCAGGCAGGATTAAAGGTTTAGCATGAGTGAAGAATCTCCTCTTTACATGGAGCCACCCTGTTTTTACAGTTAAGTTTCATAACCTACACATGTATAGGCTGTCCTTGTTGGTCTAAAGTTTAGAAAATGGGTCACTAACCTCCTAGTACAGCTGCAATCAGCAAGGGAATGAATGTATTCCTGTTGATTCATAGTGGTTTTTACCGCTTTCCTTTGAAGTACATGTATACATCATATATCCATAGGTCCCATTGTATTAGGTACCATGGCATGAATTCACTTCACCCTATTTTAGATATCAAAGAGTTCTTCAGTCTGTATACAGTCTAAAGATAGCAAACCAGTCAGATTTCAGGTGAACTGAATCACTCCCTGGAGGTGTAAAATGTGGTGGTGGTGGTGGTCTTGTTTTACCTGTACAGGTAGCTTTGGGTGTGCACACTCCTAAACTTTGTCAGCATTAGCTGTGTAGAAGAATCCACACGTTGTTATCTGCAATTGTAGTTCAGTTTCAGGTGAGGACATAATGTGGATCCTTTCCCACCTGAAGCCAGTCTGAAACAAAAAATAATTAGTAAACTATGAATTTAGGAAGCTAATTCAAGAGTACTGAAAATTAACCTGAAATATTTTCTGGATCAAAGATAGATTCGTGCATATGAATGACTGCACTTATAGACAGAAAAAAGGCTCTCTTACATATAGGAATTTTTAAATGACAGTTTGTTAAAGGCACAAATCATTTAAGACTGAATTTTGGGAACAAAATGTGCTTTTGTACTCACTGTGCTTCCAATTTTTTTTCAATTACATTGCTTCATAGCGAATTTTTGTCAATCCATTAGGAATTTGTGCAAATGTAGGTCTTATTACAGGCTGAAAGAGTTGGAGCTGTTCAGCCTGGAGAAGAGGAGGCTTCGGGGTGACCTTATAGCAGTCTTCCAGTACCTCAAGGGGGCCTACAAGAAAGATGGGGAGAGGCTGTTCAGGAGGGCCTGTTGTGATAGGACAAGGGGTAATGGTTTTAAAATAGAGGGAGGTAGATTCAGATTGGATATTAGGAAAAAATTTTTTACCATGAGAGTGGTAGAACACTGGAGCAGGTTGCCCAGAGAGGTGGTGGATGCTCCATCCCTGGAGACATTCAAGGCCAGGTTGGACGAGGCCCTGAGCAACCTGATCTAGTTGGAGATATCCCTGTTCCTTGCAGGGGGGTTGGACTAGATGACCTTTGAAGGTCCCTTCCAGCCCTAACCATTCTATGATTCTATGATTTAAGAATCTCATTTTCACAACATCTTTGTGTTTGTGAATATGTTTGTAAACAAGCCACTTAATAGGGAAATTGTAAGTAAGATCCTTAACAAACAAACAAAACAAACCCACACAATTCTTGCAGTTACGATGCATGCCTTTTAGGCTCTCATTTTTACACCAAGCAAGTAAGCAGAATTAGAAAAAAATAAAAATCTCTTACTCGTCTCTTCCAAATTTTCAAGGTTTTCAGCTTTTCTTTTTTAAATTCTTTTTCCTTGGGCTTATATGCATTGTCTCTGCTTTGTTCCACTGGCTATGAATAGTGTGTTTTGAGGTAAAAACCATTAAGGAGACTCTGATCCAGATGTCAGTGTGAGTTGCTTCTGAATTCAAGTTGATTGCAATGTCAATGGGATATTTCAAAACAGGAAGCTTAGCAACTTAGTAAGAAATACCTTTTTTTCATTCCCAGGTTTTCTCTAGCTTGCTTATTAATGTGCATAATCATTAGCAAAAGAAAAGAAAAAAAGTCATTGCTGTTTGGCTATTGACCATTGAAATACTCCATAGCTGCACTTTCAGATTAGCCTTAAGACTTTGAATTCAGTCTGTGAATGATTGGAATACATAGAACTCTGGCATGAAACCAGCCCTCTTTGTAGTGAGGCTCTTTTATACGAAAACAGCTGCAACTTTCATTAAGTATTTGCATGCAGCCAAGCAAGACAGAACAGTTAAAATGTAATGAAGAAGTGATAGAAATTATGATCTCCATTATAAAATAATCACCTGAAAGAAGAATTAGTCTTCTGCTCCTGTAGTGACATTCACTGCAATATCTGTACCTAGAAGTAATAGAATTTCAGAATGAAATTGAGGTTATGTGGTGTCTTCACAACTGTTTGATGTTTTCTGAGGACGCAATGCAAAGAGACAGTAGCCTCAACTTCAAAGCATTGGTACTTTTGGACATCATCAGGTCTTTCTCTGGTCAAATACGAGGCAACTCTTGAGCTGCACAAATACTTAACACAAGTACAATAATGAATCCTTACAAAACTGAATTTACAGTTTAAAAAGTAGTTAATTACTTGCAGTGACCTATATCAAATAACTTTGCCTGTTCCCGACAGTCTGTAAAGATGAGTTATTCAAAATTGGAATTTTTCTATGACCTTATTATATTATCATAAATTATACCAAACAATATTTTTTGTTATAATTTCAGTATGTTGGTTGTATATATTCAGCAATACAAAATGTTAGAATATCTGAACACCATGTACTCCAGATGGTTCCTCCTACATAGATGTTGTGGAAATTCTATCCCATGTACTGTAGATGAGTCAAAATAAAGGCCTTATATTGCAGGAGAAGCTCTTAGTCATTATACTGAGTTGCAATTAACAGAGACCCTCTAAAAGTTTTCATATTTTCTCTGCTTGATTATAATCAATTAAATTAAATTCACTATGGAAAGTTACAGCTTTATTTCAGCAAGAAGCAAAGTTAAGCAAAGTTTACATAATTTATTGTCATAATCCAGTTCCACTCTTATGAAGCAGTTTGTGCACCCTTGATTTGCAAAAAAAAATTGCCTTCAAATATTGAAGATATCATCTGCCTTTAACAGACTGTAGAGCCATTACATTATATGTGTTTTTGTAGCTTTCTCTTGGATAGTTCCACTGTGGCCCCATGGACTGAAAGCTCTTTAGCAGTTGCTGTACATTAAATTCATTTCTAGAACACTTCTTCGATTTCATGGCCTTTTATGATGGGGTGGCCTTTTATGATGGGGTGACAGCATCGGTGGACAAGGGTCGACCAACGGATATCATCTACCCGGACTTGTGCAAAGCTTTTGACACTGTCCCGCACGACATTCTTCTCTCTAAACTAGAGAGGCATGGGTTTGATGGATGGACCACTCAGTGGATAAGGAATTGGCTCAATGGCCGCACTCAGAGAGTGGTGGTCAACGGCTCGATGTCCAAGTGGAGACCGGTCACGAGTGGCATCCCTCAGGGGTCCGTGTTGGGCCCGGCCCTCTTCAACATCTTTGTCGGTGACGTGGACACTGGCATGGAGTGCACCCTCAGCAAGTTCGCAAATGACACCAAGCTGTGTGGTGCCGTCGACACGCTGGAAGGGAGGGATGCCATCCAGAGGGACCTCGACAGGCTGGAGAGATGGGCCCGTGTCAACCTCATGAAGTTCAACCAGGCCAAATGCAAGGTCCTACATCTGGGTCGTGGCAATCCCAGGCACAAATACAGACTGGGTGGTGAATGGATCGAGAGCAGCCCTGAGGAGAAGGACTTGGGAGTACTGGTGGATGAGAAGCTCAATATGAGCCGGCAATGTGCTCTTCCAGCCCAGAAGGCCAACCGCATCCTGGGCTGCATCAAGAGGAGCGTGGCCAGCAGGTCGAGAGAGGTGATTCTTCCCCTCTACTCTGCCCTCGTGAGACCTCACCTGGAGTACTGCGTCCAGTTCTGGAGCCCCCAACATAAGAAGGACATGGACCAGTTGGAGAGGGTCCAGAGGAGGGCCACGAAGATGATAAGAGGGCTGGAGCACCTTTCCTATGAGGACAGGCTGAAAGAGTTGGGGCTGTTCAGCCTGGAGAAGAGGAGGCTCCGGGGTGACCTGATAGCAGTCTTCCAGTACCTCAAGGGGGCCTACAAGAAAGATGGGGAGAGGCTGTTCAGGAGGGCCTGTCGTGATAGGACAAGGGGTAATGGTTTTAAAATAGAGGGAGGTAGATTCAGATTGGATATTAGGAAAAAATTTTTTACCATGAGAGTGGTAGAACACTGGAGCAGGTTGCCCAGAGAGGTGGTGGATGCACCATCCCTGGAGACGTTCAAGGCCAGGTTGGACGAGGCCCTGAGCAACCTGATCTAGTTGGAGATATCCCTGTTCCTTGCAGGGGGGTTGGACTAGATGACCTTTGAAGGTCCTTTCCAGCCCTAACCATTCTATGATTCTATGATTCTATGATTCATCTGAAAGAGAATAAAGACTGCAGGATCCAAGGTTAATTCACAGTGAAAACCAAAATTAAGTGAAAGGGCTTGTGAGGAAATCCAGCTCAAAAGCATGCTCCCATTCTGAATTAAAACACTAATGTAGGCACACCCAAAGAGAAACAGATTGTTGAAAGTCCCGAGATGCCTAATTGTATAGTGACATTTCTATCATGCATATACTAACGAGTTACAGATAAGACCATTTTACTTTGTGACTTTTATCTAAACAAAGTAGTGTATATTTGTATTTAATAAGAATAAAGACGTAAAATACAATTTATTGAAAGATGTGACGTATAGGCCTCAGACTTTTTTGACACTGAGTATAATGGTAAGACATCTACAGGGTGAGGATAATAACAAAGTGACTATATCCAGATCAGTGGAGAAGTGGTGGAAGCATAAGTAGATAAAGGTTTAGGTGAGAAGACAACACATGCATATGTGTGAGAAGATTCATGTGTAAAGTATATGAACTTAAGATATCTTTTATGACTTGTTTGAAACAGCTTTTTCAAAGATGGTTCTTTTCATTATGCTAAGGAATCTGTGAATGTTTTTGAAAAGTATTTCCTACGATACTTGCTTATTAATTTTTGCTTTGATTTTAATAATAATGTTAGCTTACACCTGGTACGGTTTCTTTTTAACCTAAGTACAGTATTCCAGCAATAATGTTCCCATAATTGTTCATAGGGGGTACCTAATAACAGAGTTATTTTACTTTCAACATGTTTCAAGTCAGTATAATTAGTAAGAAAGGACTTCATTATGCTTTCATTAGGAAAAATCCTATATAATCAAGCTGTAAATGTCTCATTTTCACCCATCACTGTTGGGTGAAAATTCCATTTCATCTTTCCATAAAGCACTTGTATACAGTTCCAAGTGAGTTATTATTGCCTGTAGAAATCTTTATGGAAAAAAAAAGAAGTTTAGTTTATGTTGTATTGAAGATTCTAAATACATTAATGAAACATCTATTAAAAGAAAGGTACCTTTGTATATTATCATGAAGTCACAGAATGGCTGGGGTTGGAAGACACCTCTGGAGATCATCGTGTTCCTCTCCTCTGCTCAAACAGAGCCACCTAGAGCAGATTTGCCAGGAAAATGTCTAGACAGCTTTTGAATATCTCCAAGGATGGAGACCCCATTATCTATATGGATAATCTGTGTTTTTTGTTTATTCTCCCTCACATTAAAAAAGTATTTCCTTATGTTGAGATGGAACCTCTGGTGTCTTATTTTTCGCCCTTTGCCTCTTGTCCTGTCACTGGATACCACTGAAAACAGTCTGTCTCTGTCTACTTGTGGTGGGTCTGGCTGAGATGGAGTTAACTTTCTTCATGGTAGTCCCTGTGTTACTGTACTTTACATTCATAGCTAAAACAGTGTTGATAACATACCTGTGTTTTGGTGATCACTGAACACTGTTTGCACAGCATCAAGACTTCCCCTCCAACCTCGCCCCCACTTCTGCTCCCCAAAGGCTGGTACGCTGGCCATGGGTACATGGCTGGGAGGGGACATGGCTGAGCCAGCTGACCCAAACCCACCAAAGGCATATTCCACACCATATGACATAGAGCTCAACAATAAATGCTGAGGGAAACGGGAAGGATGCAGGAACTTTTGTGGTTATGGCGTTTATTTTCCCAGGCAACTGTTACTCATGCTAGCCTTGCTTTCCTAGGAATTGGATGGACGTCTTGTGTGCTGATGGGGAGTAGTGAATAAATGCAAAGTTTTGTTTCACTTCCACATGCAGCTTCTGCTTTTCTTTTTAAATTGTCTTTATTTCAGTTCATGAGCTTTTCTATCTTATTTACTCCCTCTGTTCTGTTAAGGAGGAGAAATGAGAGAGCAGCTGGTTGAGGGTCTGGTATCCAGCCACCCACTACACTTCTTTACATCCTGTCTTCAGACATTTGAATACATTGATGAGATCTCCCCTGAGACTTCTCTTCTCCAGACTGAATAATACCAGATCTCTCAGTCTTTTCTGATTGACCTGTATTTCTGTGGTCCTCCTTCTTACCCGTCTTGAAGATAGGAGTGACATTTGCTTTCCTGCAGTCCTCAGGCAACAATCCCAATTGCCATGATCGTACAATTATTGAGAGTGGCTCTGTAATGAGATCAGCCAGCTCCCTGAGCTAACATCCCACCAAGGCCCATGGACTTACTATGTTCAGGTTTTTTAACTATTCACTGTCCTCCTCCTTTTCCACAAAGAGTACATATTCCTTGGTTCAACCTTCCCCCTGATCTCTGGGGCCTCAGATTTCTGAAGGCCATTCCTACTTGTAAAGACTGAGAAGAACGTGGCATTCAGCACCTCAGCCGTTTCCATGTGCTGTGTTCCCATAGCCCCTGCACCATTCAGCAGTGGGCCCACATTTTCCCTAGCCTTCCTCTTGCCTCTTACGTACTCATAGAAAAGTCCTTCTTGTTGCCTCTGGCATCTCTTGCCACATGCAATTGCAGGAAGGCTTTGACTTTCTTAACTGCTTCTCTGGATACTTAGTCAGTGCTTCTGTATTCCTCCTAGGTCATTTGTTCCTGTTTCCACCCTCTGAATACTTCCTTTTTGTGTTTGAGTTTTCTAGGAGGCTCCTTGTTCTCCCATGCAGACCTCCTTGTGTTCTTGCTTGATATGCTGGTTTTGGCTGGGATAGAGAGCTAGTATGGGACTATACTTTTGATTTCTGCTGAAAACAGCATTGGTAATGTAGGGATGTTTTTGTTATTGCTGAGCAGTGCTTGCACAGCATGAAGGACTTTTCTGATTCTCACACTGCCCCACCAATGAGTAGACTGGAAGTGCACAAGAAGCTGGGAGGGGACACAGCTGGGACAGCTGACCCAGACTGACCAAAGAGATATTACACACCATGTGGCATCATGCTCAGCATATAAAGCTGCGAGAAGAAGAAGAAGGAAGGGGAAAACATTCAGAGTGATGGTGTTTGTCTTCAAAAGCAACAGTTGCACAATGGAGTCCTGTTTCCTGGAGATGTCTGAACACCTGCCTGAAGATAGGAAGTAGTGAATTAATTCCTTGCTTTGCTCTGCTGGCATGTGTGGCTTTTGCTTTACCTGTTAGACTGTTTTTGTCTCAATCTATGAGTTTTCTTACTTTTACTCTTCTGATTTCCCTCCCCCATCCCACCAGGGGAGAGTGAGCGAGCGGCTGTGTGGTGCTTAGTTTCCAGCTGGGGTTAAACCGAGGCACTTGAGATCCTGCTTCTTGGGATAGACTGCCCGTGATCTTGGAGGAGATGATCCTTGAATATTAACTATTTTAGGCCCATCTTCCTTTAGGGGCCTTATCCCATGGGACTCTTTCAAGCAGATCCTTGAAGAGGCCAAATTCTGTTCTCCTGAAGTTCCTCATGCAATGCAGCATGTGTTTTGGAACCCGTTCTGTGTCATCCAAAAGTACTAGCTGTACCAAAAGACTTGTAAAGTGATATGACTGTGATGCAACTATAAAAATACCACCTTTGTAATATTATAAAAAAATTAAGATTTTGATTGACAACCTTAAAAAAAAATCCAACAGAACGAACAACCCCAAACAACCATCATCCCACTTTCTCCATATTATCATGATATATCAATGAAGCTATCACTGGTCCTTATTAAAACTGACCAATATGCATTCAATTTTTACTTCTTTATACCTTTGCATGAGGAAAGTTGCTAGATTGATGCCATTAAAAATACAGTTTCAAATATTCCTGTACAGTGGAAGGAAATTAAAACAGTAATTTTATGTGGCTTGAGATTAAAAAGATAAAACTTTCAGAAACAGTAGTCAAAGGCTCTGACCTCAAAGATTTCCTCCTTGAGAAAAACGGATTTGGCTTTCCCTTATGCAAGACAATGTGGTTTTGTTTGCGTATTATTCTGTATACACACAATCTTCCGTGTCTTCCCAAATACAACACCTGTGTGACAATATCTAGAAATATTATGTATTGCAGCAGTCTTTTCTAGCCCATAGTCAGGAAAGTTATATTTAGAAAAAAAAAAAAACCCTGAGAAATATTTGCTTTCTCAGTGCATTGAAATGGAAATCTAGTCAGACAAAGATCTTTAAAGCAATCTTCAGGAAACGCTGGCAGAGAACACAAGGCTCCTGTACTAGCTTTAGAGAGAAAGAGATTTAAAAAAATAGACTGAATCAGACAAAAGGCACACTTCCGGAAGAGGTCTTGATTCCTGAGCTACTAGTTCATCTTGTTTGCTTTCAGCTTCTATTTTAGGGTGACTTATGTTACATGCAGAGATTGCATGCCAGAGTAATCAAAAGGAAGTAAGTTGCCAGCTTAAACTAAATTTTTAAATTTTGACATCTTAAGTCAAATCGAATAATTGCATCTTTGTCTAAGTGTTAGACGGTTTTAGTAAGTGCGATACACCTTAACATAACATTAAAAATAAACGAATTGCTTGGTGGTCGTTGTAGGCAAAAAACATAACTTAAATTTTTGAACGCTGACAGGCACCAGATAATTTTATGTGCAAATGTTCAAAATGGAACTTTTGATCTCTCCAGAAGAAGCCTGCTTGCTACTTGCTAGCTACAACAGGTATAGACTGGCTGCAAATTTTTGGTAACATCTGGACTAAACACAAAAGTCCTGAATCCCCAAAATAATAAAAAATGAGACAAAATAATCAATTAGAAGACTGATCATATGTTATGCACTTATACCATTTAGACTGAGAAAACTCCTATCCTGAAGTCCTGAAAAGATGGTGAAGATCTTGGATGAAGAAAAGGTCTGGGAAGTGGGGAAGAACCTCGAAATCAGGGAGATGTATGATGACAAATGCATGGGTATGTTCAGGACCTTAAGTAGTAACACTTGGGACTAGTAACTGCAAGCACCTGCACAGCAGAAACCAACATGATTTTCTGCCTGACCGACAGCAATCTCCTTGCTTGGGGAAAGCAGGGCTAGGGAATATAAGTCTAGATCTTCTCTAGGAAAGGAGATAGTCTAGTAGTAATCTTACAAATTCTGAAATTAACCCAGTATCCATATCCATTACAGGTTGTTTACTTTGTCCCACCTATGACAGGGCTTTTAGTTTTGTTCTAAAGAGAAAGAAGAAAAAGAAGAGGAAAAAAAACCTCAAACACTGAACCCACAGATTCTGAATTTTTCTTACCAATAATATCACAGTTAAACTTTACCCTTTGACACATGAATGCTCCTGCTTACAAGTTTCTGGCTGCTGCTTCCAAGCTCCTTTCTAAAACAGCCGCTCCCCTTGAATTGCCAGAGAGAGAAAACATATTTTTTCATGAGTGTTAGGGACTATACCTAACAAAGTAACTATAAGGCTGACTTTTGGCTGGCAGGGACATATGCAATGTTTTACAAAACAGTTATGAATGTATCACTTTCCTATTCTGAAATTAATATTTTTCTTATAGATTGGGGATTGTGGCATTCCTTTCTGCAGAGGAACTGACGAGACATATTTCTTTCTCTCGCTTCATTACTTATCCTCCAAGATAATATTTCCAATTGAAGGTTTTTCAAAATTTGCTTAATTTAGTGTTTTTGGGAAATTGTGAGTGTAATTTAGCCAGATATCTGACTCAAGAATATATAGCACTGATAGGAAGCACATTGCCTCAATCATAGTACGGTTTTTACAAGCATAAAATGCCTATTAAGATCAAGTACACTAATCTTGCATAGAAAACTTGTACGAATTCTTAGGAGGGAAAGTATAAAGGAAACACATGAAGGAAGGTGGGCTGGCTGGAAAGAGACACTTTCTAAAACTGCTGACTAAAAGCACTTCTTGAGGGAAAGGACCAGAAATATGTTCTAAAACAAACAAAGAGAAAACACAGCAGAACAGTTCAAAGAAAAATGCTCTGAAAGGATTTACTGCCTTGTGGCTAGAGATGACATTGAAAGTAGCATGAACACAAGTTGATTAAGCTGCTGTCAACATATTTGGCCCCAGGAATCAGTTACTATTGATTTACAGCTTACAGTAAAGAAAAAAGACAGAAACTTATGAAAAGAGCTGTATGCAGTAAATTCTATTAGCATATTCACTGCAAAGGATGAAAAAAAACAAGGTGGAATTAATCTAAGGAAAAATTCACATCAAAAGACACTTCTAGAAACAAAAGTGCCCTTTGTGTTGCAAGTCCATGAGAAAAATGAAACCATAACTAAACTAATAATAATAATAATAGTAATATTAGTAATAATAATAATAATAGTTGTTATTTTTACTTTCTGCATCCTTAAAATAGTGGCATATTATAAGCAGGCTTTTAAAAAACAGTATTTAGTATATAAAATCAGTGAGTTCCTAAAAATAAAACATCGTTTCATTCATAAGACATTCACATTATGTTTGTTTAGACATTTCAAAATATGAAACACCAGCCCTCTTCTCTGAATAAGTGACTGGTTTCTCAATTGTTTAGACCCAAATATGAATATAAGTCAGTCAGACCTTCAGAACATGTTGTGCCTGTCACATGGGGAGCTATAGCTACCAAGAGGATTGTCAAAGACTATCACAAAGCACCTTGCAAAAAAAGTTGTAGATAGTGTGGCTATAGAAATACAAATAGAAATACAGGAGCTGTCAGCAGATATAGGTCAAATAAATGGGCTGTCAGCTAAAATGAAATTAAAGTAAGGACAACATAATTTACAATAGCAAGCCTTGGTAAATATATGCTTTAATAAAATTTAATTAGGTAATTTCTATACACAATTCTAAAATAGTATATTAAAGATAGTTGTTCCTTTCCTACATGATATTATTTGAAAAAACACATTTTTACACTTCAAGTATGTGTATAAATGTATTATCTCCCAATTTAAGCACACTCTTTCATGGAGATGCAGCCCTACCTGTAGTTTACATTTGTCCATTTTATTATTTTAACAGCTACAGAGGCATAGATAGCACTGCATTTTCTCTTTGCTTATAATTTTTGCTGGTTGAATGTTTGGCCTGCAAACTGTGGTGAATCATTTGATAAGACCAGGACTATTTTCTTTTTCTTAAACAAAATAGAGGTAATAAACAAAGCACTGTTTTAATGCTGCATGTGTTGCATTTCTTGATTGTTTAATGCGGTTATGGCATTTACAATTCCCCTATGTTTTCTTTCCAGCCCAGCAGATGCAGAAGAAAGAAGGAAAACATGCAGTTGTCTGCTCTTGTTACAAAAACCAAGAAATACTTGAAGCAGCTGGAGCTGCTCAAATGAGTAGTTATAATGATCAGGGGTTTGGAACATTGACCAGAGATCTACTCTTATATGTTTAAGACAGACAAACTTAAACTAGATACAGTGTGCAGTGAAAAATAATAAGGTGATCAGGAAAATGGAGAGTCTGTCATGCAAAAGAAGAGTAAAAAATACTCATTTTGTGAATCTAATAAATAAAGTGTAAAAGAAGATATGGTAGGAATTCAGGGATAAATGAGGAACAATAAGGTTTTTATTAAGCTTCGGGGTAGTACTGTGACAGCACTGTCTTATAAGATAAATCGTCCTTCCTGAAGTTTATCAGTCTACCCTTCACCTAGTATGGCATATTAGATAAGAATAAATCAGTATTTCTGAGGAGAAGTAGTGAGTGTATGAGATAGTAAGGTGGTTCCAAATATCAGAATTATAGTGACACTATCTTAGACCACAGCGCTTTCACAGTTACCAAAGCTGAACAACTTGGAGAAATATAGCCTCAAAAAGGAGCAAAAGTGCTAGATGACTCAATCATATTATTATACTCAGAAGCAGATTTTAGGTAGTGTGAATCGTGCATAATCCTATCATCATATGCAATCCTACTCCACATAACCAGCTGTCTGAAGTAACAAGTTGCTTTAACACATTTATTTAATAACATGGTTACAAGCTTAGAAGCCTACTCATTTGTTCCTTCAGGCTTGTTTCTGTATATTCACTGGGAAGATTCTACTTCAGGAACTTATTTCTGCAGGAACGTTTTTCTTTCTGCAAACTCAGTGAATAGTTTCTGCTGAGCTTTGTAATTCTACAGAAATTTAACAGGCCTTTCATCGCCCACGCAAGTTTTCTCTTTATATGCAGTCACTTTATTTTGGGGAATGATAAAGTAACTAGATCTCGCTCGTGTTAGCTGAAAACAATTAACTGAATGAAACACAAGCATATAAGAAAAAATTCATCTTAATATTAGGAGTCACAAGGTACTGTTGTATTTTTTTAAGTGTTCGCACCTCTCTAAGCAGGAACTGTCAAAAGGTACTTCAGAGGCAGGGAAATGTTCCCACTGAAGTGAAGTACTTCTGGATCGTAATATTTCACATTGCATCACCCTGTATGAAAGGATATTTACAGTTCAGGTATGTTAACTCTGAAGTCACAATGGCACCACAAATATAAGTACAAATACAAAACAGCCATTGACATCTAGTAATTGTATATTTCAAACACAAACGGAAAACAGATAATTACTGAAAATAAGAAATTACTTCCTGGATAGAGTAAAGGAGTTTTTTTGATTTCCCTTTTAGTGTACACTAGAGATCCTCCAAGCTCAGGAGCAGTGCATCCCAACAAAGAGAAAGTCAGGTAAGAACACCAGGAGGTCTGCATGGATGAACAAGGAGCTCCTGGACCAACTCGGACACAAAAAGAAGGCCTATAGGGGGTGGAAGCAAGGACAGGTAGCCTGGGAAGAATACAGAGCGATTGTCCGAGCAACCAGAGATCAGGTTAGGAAAGCCAAAGCCCTGATAGAGTTAAATCTGGCCAGGGACATCAAGGGCAACAAGAAAGGCTTCTATAGATATGTCAGTGATAAAAAGAGATCTAGGGAAAATGTAGGCCCTCTCCGGAAGGAAACGGGGGACCTGGCTACCCGGGATATGGAGAAGGCTGAGGTTCTCAATGACTTCTTTGCCTCAGTCTTCACTGGCAAGAGCTCCAGCAGCACAGCCCAAGTCACAGAAGGCAAAGGCAGGGACTGGGAGAATGAAGAACCGCCCACTGTAGGAGAAGATCAGGTCCGAGACCATCTTAAGAACCTGAAGGTGAACAAGTCCATGGGACCAGACGAGGTGCATCCGCGGGTCCTGAGGGAACTGGCAGATGAAGTTGCTAAGCAACTATCCATCATATTTCAGAAGTCGTGGCAATCTGGTGAAGTTCCCAATGACTGGAAAAGGGGAAACAGAACCCCCATCTTTAAAAAGGGGACAAAAGAAGACCCAGGGAATTACAGGCGAGTCAGTCTCACCTCTGTGCCCGACAAGATCATGGAGCAGATCCTTCTGGCGACTATGCTAAGGCACATAGAAAATAAGGAGGTGATTGGTGACAGTCAACATGGCTTCACTAAGGGCAAATCCTGCCTGACTAATTTGGTGGCCTTCTATGATGAGGTTACAGCATTGATGGATAGGGGAAGAGCAACTGACATCGTCTACCTGGACTTATCCAAAGCATTTGATACTGTCCCACACGACATCCTTGTCTCTAAACTGGAAAGACATGGTTTTGATGGATGGACCACTCGGTGGATAAGGAATTGGCTGCACGGTCGCACTCAAAGAGTTGTGGTCAACGGTTCAATGTCCATGTGGAGGCTTGTGACGAGTGGTGTTCCTCAGGGGTCAGTACTGGAACCAGCGCTATTTAACATCTTTGTTGGTGACATGGACAGTGGGATCGAGTGCACCCGCAGCAAGTTGCAGATGACAAGAAGTTGTGTGGTGTTGTGGACACGCTGGAGGGAAGGGATGCCATCCAGAGGCACCTTGACAGGCTGGAGAGGTGGGCCTGTGAGAACCTCATGAAGTTCGACAAGGCCAAGTGCAAGGTCCTGCATGTGGGTCGAGGCAATCCCATGCACAAGTACAGGCTGGGCGGAGAATGGAAACTTAACTGTAAAAACAGGGTGGCTCCATGTAAAGAGGAGATTCTTCACTCATGCTAAACCTTTAATCCTGCCTGGAATTAATCTGAGAGCGAGCTCTGTGCCAAAGCCATACCAAGAACTATTGTAATAGTTTTACAAACAGAACATTTATGTTTCAATGTCTAGGACCATGCCTTGTCATGGATTTTACTGCTAATCAATGTAGCCAGTATGTCTTTTCCTTCAGTCAAAATACACAAGCTCACAAGTTAGAACTGTGGCTACTAAAATGATCATAGTCACCTTCAACACAGGTATGAAGCTTGCTAGAGATGTTTTATCCTCCCTCAAACTGTACAATAATGCTACGTATCTGTTAACAATTAACAAATTCTTAAATTGCTAGGTAGTCAACAAATCTCCAACTTACAAATTTCTACCTTTCTCAAAATTAAACAGATATATAAAAAATATATCACCACCACCGAGAACATCATGTTATTGATTTCCATCTTTAACACCAGTAATTACAATCTTTCTGACTATCAAATGCTAAAGCCCTTTATACATCAACAAAGAACACAGTAGTAAATATTATGTTATAGTATTTTGTCAACTGTTTTGTTTTGGTCAAGCATATAGTAATTTGAATGAAACAATATTTAAATGTGAATAAGTATTTGTACTCCAGTCTGCTTTCCTCTTTCTTCTCCAATTAATATCTATTCATCCTGCACATACTAACAAAAAAGTAAAGAACTACTGTATGAACTCTAACATCATGACTATGACTGTCTTAATTTCTTTCTTTTTTTTTTTTATTGTGAGGTAAGACTAAGTTTTGTCTGTTATAGGTTTTTTATTTTCTCCAACAAGCAGATAATTTAATTCTTTATCATCTCATTAACAGGATTTTTGATATTAAATACTAAATATGAAGAGTTCTTTTTGTTGCTGGATAATGATTTTCACATCTTTTGATCTTTTTTTGTCCCCCTTTGGTCATTATCACAAGTTTATAAGGCCTCAACTATTTTTAATTCAATACCTCATATACAGATCCTTTATCTCAATATTTTTAGAAGTCGAAAAAGGCAAGATAGAAAGTAAAATAAATTAGCCTATCTTTGCACACCTGCATGTGGAAAAAAAAAAAAAGAGTAATTGAGAGCAGCCCTGAGGAAAAGGACTTGGGAGTGCTGGTGGATGAGAAGCTCAACATGAGCCGGCAATGTGCGCTGGCAGCCCAGAAAGCAAATTGTATCCTGGGCTGTATCAAAAGAAGTGTGGCCAGCAGGTCGAGGGAAGTGATTCTGCCCCTTTACTCTGCTCTTGTGAGACCCCACCTGGAATACTGTGTTCAGCTCTTGAGTCCCCAACACAAGAAGGACATGGAGTTACTGGAACGAGTCCAGAGGAGGGCCACGAAGATGATCCGAGGGCTGGAGCACCTCTGTTTTGAAGACAGGCTGAGAGAGTTGGGGCTGTTCAGCCTGGAGAAGAGAAGGCTCTGGGATGATCTTACAGCAGCTTTCCAGTACCTAAAGGGAGCCTACAGGAAAGCTGGAGAGGGACTTTTTACAAGGGCATGTAGTGATAGGACAAGGGGCAATGGATTTAAACTGAAGGAGGGGAGATTTCAATTAGATATAAGAAAGAAATTTTTTACATTGAGGGTGGTGAGGCAGTGGAACAGGTTGCCCAGAGAAGCTGTGGATGCCCCATGCCTGGAAGTGTTCAAGGTCAAGTTGGATGAGGCTTTGGGCAAGCTGGTGTAGTGGAGGATTTCTCTGCCCATGGCAGGGGGGTTGGAACTAGATGATCTTTAAGGTCCCTTCCAACCCTAACCATTCTATGATTCTATGATTCTATGAAATATCGGGTTTCGGTAAGTATGTTTTATCACCGACCAAATACTCTAGTTGCAATTTTTAATAAGTTGTGCTTTAATTTTTTTTTTTATATCTCTGAAGAAGAAACTTTCCAGAAATATTAATATATTATATAAATATAATAAATAAAATACATAAATACACAAATAAATTTAAATAGTCATAATTAATAGATTTAAAATATTGTATTTATTATTGATTAAGCTTATTATTTACTTCAGTTTATTATTTAACTATTTAATTTTGTCACTTGCAATTGCATGCAACTATTTCCATCTCTCTATGGTTTTTCCCAAAATGCTGCAGGTTGCCTGAAGCTATTCCAATCTTCAGTGTAAGATTTTGACATTTTTAGGATGCACTTATTAGACATTCAGGTGAGATACTGCATTACAACACGTTCTGTCAATTTCAGAAGAATTTTATTAGTACTGTTTTTCTGCATCTTCTCTTTGCAGAACAAAAATTACCAAACTTGATAAGATTACTAAAGAGTATAAGCTGTATCTGAAAGAAAGAACTGATAAAGAATTAAATCTTCCACAGGACAATAAATCAACATTTATATGTGCAATGTCTTTTAATAAAGTAGGTATTCAATCCGTGCTACTGGTTATAAGACTAGATTACTAAAAATTCCCTTCCACCTGGGTTAGTTTCCTTTCAGATTTAAAGTGACTCATCCCGCTACATGATCACTGAGTCCAGTGAAATGCAAGCTGATGGAGCTCGACTACCCTTCTCAGCAGTGTCCGAATGCTAGATCAGTTGATTATACATCATACAATACGTATTTGACGAAGTCTGATTCTGGAGGAAGGATACAATCCAACACTTTAAGGTGATATTTAGAGGATGTTTATTTCAAAAATCAAAACTGTGAAGTTACAATGCTAATGAAACATCATCTGAATAAAGCTGTCCAGAAATTTACATTTCAATAGGATGATTACAAATTACTTCTTTTCTCACCCATTTTCTTAATCCAGTAATAAAAAAATAAATTAATATTTATCTCAAGTTCAGTATTTATAGTTACAGGACGTTGGTGAATTACTATGCAGAATTCAAATTAAACACAAAGGTGTGACTTAACACTCAGTAACAAGTGCTGGTACTTACAAACGTTTGTAAGCTGCTGCATCTGTGCAATGGAGCACCATTCTGAGAAAACAGCTTATACTATAACAGCAGAATCAGAGAGTAGGCATTTCATTGGATTAATTTACTCTACCGTGTCGCCTAGTAATTAGTTTGAATCTCACATTTCGCAACATGGCTATACTGGTTCCTGAGCTGGTGCTACACCTACAAATTTTACCAAGGAGTACATGTCATATAATTTAAGTAAGCAAATTCACTTATTAATAATATTCTGAATAAAAATTAGAAAATGGATATTGTAACTTACAAAGTGTTTTAATATGTGAAACTCCTTTTCAGGCCTATCAAAGATGTTTTATATTTTCATTATGTTCTTTATCTAGGAGTCCTTTCTATCCCTGTATTGTATAGATCCCTCTAGTCTCTTTCTCATTCTACTGCCAACTCATTCTGTTCAGAAAGAAAACAGTATTCAGCAGTTCTAACAGTTGCATACGAACACTGTTCATCTCTTCTGTTTCATCTCAGTTGTCAGTTATGGCTAAACTTAGACAAAGCCCCTAAACTTTTCAAAATATCTAAAAATCTTAACAAAGCTAAGACTTTGACATATAATGCAGAGATGTAACATTTAATGTATATCTACTATGGAATGAATATTATTCAGAAACCAGCCATTTGGCTAAGTTGATATATTTTTTCTTTCGCAGCTTTCACCTTCTCTCCAAAATAAAGAATTGAGGATAGATGGCAATTTGTCACAACATATTTGCGTGGTAACTGTCCTTCCCGAAATGGATTTTTTCTTCTTCTTGTTTTTATTTGTTTTGATTTTCTTAAGAAGTAATACTTCTGCAAAAAAAATATGAAAACCATTTTCTGAAGATGTTAGATGTTGAAAGCTTTATCTTGCACCATTTACACCTTAGAGTAACTTAGAGTTACTACTACATGGTAACATTTGTTTAAGTTTATATGTCTTTTATACAGCTATTACAGTTGGAAATATATATAGTCAATGTTTTTTTATTTCCAATATCCTATGTTAATTGAAAGCAGATTCTCCATGGGTATCACTATCAGAGAAATTATTTACCATTCTACCGTAGCAATATATAGTACAGACTTCATGATGAAAATGGAAATATTAATGGAAAGGTTCTAAGTGTCCGCAGAATCAAATCTAGAACTGATTACAGGAAAAAAGTCTGAAATAAATAACCTAAAATCCATACACTCCCCCCAAAAACCCAAAACCAAAACCAAATAACATACATGTACACACTAATGACAAATCATTAGTATTCTCAAGTCCTTCACTGGAAGGAGAATGATGTCATAATCACTCCATCGTCTTTTTAGGGTCAGATATGCTCTACACTTTCCTCTTGCTTTCTTAGTTCACAGTCTACAATTTTAATATAAGTGCTGCATTTTATATGTGTGTTGGATGTTTGCTCTTTGTTCACTCTGTCGTCTCTAAAACTGGTTCTACCCAACTTCCAAGGTAACATTTATTTAATACCTAATAGTTTCCCACTGTTGTTTTCTTTTTAGCCCTGAGGACTCTTACCATTTACCCAGACTTTCAGAGTGTCTATCCTGTACATTTTTACTCTAGAGTCATAGACAATTCACTTTCCACAGAATAGTGCTGGTTATTACTAGCTATTAGCAATAGTGTTACTAGAATAGAATTAGTGTATGTTAGTTACAGAAACATATCAAAATTGTTTTAACAGTAGGATTTGCACTAGAAAATTATGTACAACAGAAATAAATCAAGTAATGTATTTTAAACTTTTTAGTTAAATTGCCAAAATTACTTCAGATAGGCCAAGCTCAGACAAAGCAAGCCTCTTTTCTCTGTTTTCAGAGAGAAGATCCCAAGATGCCTAATTGGTACCTAGAGAAACTCCGCTTAAATTGTTGACAATAGAAGTCAGGTCCTGACACTGAAAACTCTGAAAGAGTTCTAACAACATAAACCAGTCTCCTAATTGCTACAAATCAACACAGTTCCTCCAAAATCAGTTAAGTGCAATGTTTGGCAAGAACTGAAGATGTTACATCAAAAACCTTGATACAGAAAACAGGAAACGCTTTTATATGCAAAGCCAAAAATTTTTGTTCATAGAATTGAAATCTTAAGAGTCTAATGATTGATTATTGGTGCAGATTTAGCTTTCAGGACAAGAATAAATTAAAGAAATGAATGTTATTAAAGGCTTTGCACTTAGCTGTTCTTTATTGAAATTTTACTTTACAGCAAACATACACAGCATCTTACATATGTTGGATAACTACTCTTATTTTTCTTTATTTCTTTATTTATCTCCTAAATCATCCTGTGCGTCCTCTGTCATATCATACAGCTGTACTCTTCTACACTGTGCTGTGTCCCTTTCAAAGCTGTTGCTGTCAGATGATACCTGTATTTATACTACTACTATTGTTGGTGTGATAAATATTTCCTTCTATACAAAATAATTACTTTCTACTAGCCTTTATAGAAAAATCATACCACGTGCTTATAGTAAGCTATACTAAAACTAAGAAATTGTGTAATAACTACCTGGTCATTAGAAAAATGATGATATGGTTAAACAAGTTAATTTTGTTCAGACAGGCCAAGGTGAAACCGGACAAAACCTTCAAAGTCCTAAAACTTTGAAAAGTTGTATAAAGCCTGTCACCTGTGGCTTACAGTGGTAACTTCGTATTTACTAGGCTACAAAGTTCCAGCCTAATATTTTATTCTTAATATTCAAAGATAGATTATAGGGTTCTTGCTAGTTCATATGATTGTAGAACACGTTTTCCTAGGTTTAACCCATCAAATTGTCTTGTGGACAGGCTGAATGAAGTTCAGCCCTTGGATCCCAGAACTGCTGTCTGTGCCTCATAGGCTCAAGCTCTGCAATAGTAAGAACTTCAATAGGTACATGTGATTAATTATTGTGTGATGTTCACAAAGGGACTTTACTGGATATTGCAAAAGTTTGTAATTCACTCCCACTTCATGCTGGATTCACGTACTACGAATAGTATTTCAAAGCCTGTCAAACTTGCACAAATAACTAGGTCCTGACCCACAATTTTTGAACAGAAAAGTAGTGATTTCATGAAGTGATTTTAAGAGCAATTACTGGAGGAAAGTTCCCTGGGTCATGCCTCTTCTATAAAATCTAAAAGAAACAAATCATAAGAATTCCCTCAAATCCTCTGTGCGTTTCTGGCATAAACCCATAAATTCTGTGGCTGAGCTGCTATGACACAATTTCAACTTCTGTTTTATATTAGCTTTATGCTCTTATTTAGCAGTCATCCATACCATCAGTGGTGCTACACAGAAGTAAACGTGTATCTTCCCTGAAAACTGGGATGGTAAATTATCCATCCAAAAGAATCTGCAAACATATCTAGCAAGCCAAGCATCTATACTCAGGCTCAAATATGCAGGAACATGTTTAGTTTTAAATATCTGTTCTGGAAGTGTTCAAAGGCATTTATCTCTATTCAATCTTTAAGTGATATTATCTGAAACTGGGAACAAATCACAATTACTGTTGTGTGAAAACTACATCAGCTAAATGGGACTAATGCTACTTTAACACTGTTCCTAAGGTAATATTGCTAACATAGTGTATAGGGACTGGTATTGTAATGCTGATCAGTAAATGTACTACTGGTGGAAGTAGAAAAAATGTCTTAATTTTTTCAAAAGAAGAGAAAGAGAAGTAAATCTAAATCAGTCTAGAATTGAGCATCTGGCCTTAAAGCAGAGCTCAAGCCACAGCTTCACTCTGTAAAAACGTCATAAGAAGTTTAAGACAACTGAGAACAGAAATGCAAACTTGGATCTTAAGGAGAAGCATTTCTACAAAAAGTTCCTCATAGAAGCAGATGACTACACAAGAGTGCTTCTAAAATGCTTTCATAGTGACAGCCTTTTGTATAATTGTATTATACAAAATACAGATTAAAGCTTCTCTATCTGCTGAAGAGTATTCCAACACACAGCTTCTACCTTTCTGGATAACAGCCAGAAATATAATCTTTTTTTTTTACTATGGGTAAGAGAAGAACCGTTTTCTTCCTGTAAAGCTTTGCAATGTTATGTAAGTAAAAGAATCGAGACTCATAGATCAATAGAATAAATGTGTGTACCCTTCTGGATACGACACTCACTTATCTAGAAGAATATATTGTATAATACATGGATAATATTACGATAGAATAGGAATGAATAGGACACTACAATTTCCATAAATAGAATGCAAATTTTCACCACCACTAAAGAATCTCTAAAGGCTAGGTCATATGGGGCTGTTTCATTGACATGCAGAGGAGACTTCCTATTCTTCTAAATCCATTTCTCCTCCTCTAGATATGGGAAGGTCATCTACATTTAACTTTAAGCTGAATTTTTTTCAGAAGTCTCTTCTCTAAGCAATCCAGGTAATGGGACTTGTAAGCACATCTTGAATGTGATTTAAAAATGATTACTCGACTAATCAGCTCCATTTAAGAGTGAAAGGAACCAAATGGCCTACAACAACATATGGCTAGCTACTCATACAGTTAAGAGGGCTATATACACTCAATAAACAAGGCTTCTTCAGGACCTTTGAAATTGCAGGATATAAAGACATGTTTGCTAGGTTTAGATGTAACAGTAAGCATAAATAGCAACCAAGAAGAGGTTTTCCAGTATCTCAGCAAATGTTCCACTTCAGCTATTTATGTCCAACTTTATAGATTTTTCGTTTTTTGTTTGTTTCTTTTTTTTGTTTTTTTTTTGTTTTGTTTTTCTTTTTTTGTTTTGTTTGTTTTTGTTTCTTTTTCGTTTGTTTGTTTGTTTGTTTGTTTTCTAGCCTAGTAAGGCTACTTTGTTCAGTATATAAATAGTTTAAAAATCAAAAGAATTTAATCTCTATGACCTTTTAGCTTTCTACCCACAATCCAACAACAGAATGAGTTTTCTAAGGGCAGTTATTTAAAGAATGAGAAGAATTCTAGTTTCCATTATTTCCCATTATCTGAAATCTTAGTAGATGACAAATTATTTGATACATTTTTGTATCTGATAAAGTAAGAAACAAGCAAACAAAACCAACTAGCAGACTTGCAGAAAAATTTACAGAAGAACAATTTATCTACTTTACTAAGAAAAAACCCCACCCTTTTAGTGAAGATTGCATTTTATAATAAATGGGAAACGAGTAATATCAAAATGATTGAAATTTATTCATTTTTCAACACATTTTTCTAAAGGAAAAACTAGTCTAAAAAGCATCACAACAGGAAATTTTGTGTGAAACTGTGTACAGTACTTGTGAAAAGAAGAAAGACACAGTAGGTAAGTAGCTTTACAGGAATGTCTCTAGAAAATCAATCTTATTGCTAAGTGCAAAAATAAGCAATAAGTTAGACTAATAGAACAACTTATGGAAAATATTATTTTCCTAGAACTGCAATATAAGTTAAAATACTAAAAAAGTTGTGTTCTTCATATGAAAGAAGGACTAAGCAAATAGACACTGGAACAGGTTGCCCAGAGATGTTGTAGATGCCCCATCCCTGGAAGTGTTCAAGGCCAGGTTGGATGAGGCTTTGGGCAACCTGGTGTAGTGGAGGGTGTCTCTGCCCATGGCAGGGGGGTTGGAACTAGATGATCTTTGAGGTCCCTTCCAACCCTAACCATTCTATGATTCTATGAAATAAACTACTCAAAAAGTTTATTACTTATACATCATGGTACTTTGATTCCCTCCCATACTAACACTATGTTTCGCTCTCCAAAGTATGATGGAACAAGCATTTCTTCCATATCAAAAGTTTAAGGTAAAAAAAACCCTGACAGTGGCATTATACTAGAAGTTGAATGTATTTCCTGATACCTTCAAACATCTCCACCTGTGAAACCTTTAAAAAACAAACAGAATCAAAACAAAAACTAACAAAATAACCCACTAAAAAACCCCACACCCACAACAAAACCCCCAAACACCCTCATCCTTTCCTTTACCAAATACTGACCAGTGCAATCATCCTTTTTACATACTTGCTTTCTAAGCACTTATCCATATGAGGGTGCATTGTTTTCAGTATTGTGAATGAGTTATTAGACTGACTTTATTTGCCTCCCAAATGAAATAATCAAGCCACACATTATAAGTAAAAAATATAGAGATTGGATAAGTGTTAGGTGTAAAGTAGATATAGTTTCCATAGGTCTAGAAAGTATAGAATACACTATTACAGGGTATCATTCTATAGCTGTTTCATAACTAAACTTGAGGAAATAAGCTAAAAGTCCATTTTAGACAGAAAAGCTATTTTATATCATTTTAGTTGGGTTCAGAAAGCATATTAAAGACTGCTAGAAAGATGTAGAGATAATAGTTTAAGTAACTAGAGTTCAAAACAAAATGTTAAGTTGCTTTAAAGTGTATTTATAAGTCTCATGAATAAGGTATCAGTTCTAAAGAGCAAAGTAAAAAATAGCAGAGCAGAAAGGCAAGTGCTTGCTGTTGGAAAAAAAATGGTATCTCCAACTGAACAGATGTTTCTTTGAAAGCTTGTTGCAAGTACAACATTTTGAGAATTTCAGTCAATGAAAATACAGATTTTGCTTAATCAGGTGATTTTTGTCAAAGAAATATAAAATTAAGAAAATAGCCTACAGCTGAATTATGTGTAACTCGATTTATAAAAAGGTTTGTACATTACAAGGATAAGAATCTACAGTGAAGATGAAAGTTTGAAACATGGCAAATGCTTTTAGGACCAGTTTTACTTTTAATCTATGCAGTCAACAGTTAAGCTGAAGCCATAGAGGCTCACTTTAGACTAAACCAGGCAAAGAAACTTGTTCAAAAGTGAGCCGGAAAGGTTCTTGCCCAAGGATTTCTGACCAAAGATCTAAGTTTAAGATCATAGAACTCACACAATCACAGAATAGTTGAGGTTGAAAAGAACCTCTGGAGATTGTGGCCCAGTTCCTCTGCTCAAGCACGATCACCTAGAGCCAGTTGCCAAGGAACATGTCCAGATGGCTTTTGAGTATCTCCAAGGATGGAGATGTGCATCCCTGCGCAACCCATGCCAGTGCTCAGTCACCTCCACAAAGAAAAAGTGTTTTCCAATGTTCAGACAGAACTCCTGTGTTTCAGTTTCTGCCCATAGCCTCTTGTCTTGTCACAGTTCACCACTGAAAAGAGCCTGGCTCTGTTTTCTTTGAACCCTCCCTTCAGATGTTGATATACATTGATGAGATCCTCCTGAGCCTTCTTATGAAGGGGTAAGAATAAATTTACAGGAAAACATTTGTGCATTATTTCTCTCCTATATCTGAAACCCTATAAAGTTTTATGCTATTCAAAAATTTTACATTTTAATACAGCAGAAGGATAAGAACAGTAATTAAACTGAAGACAGTACATGCCTGCTTTGAATGAATGAATTCCACTAATGAGAAATCGTTTGCTTTCAAGTGTCAATATTTTCTATTTGTTGAATGTTTGGTACTCCACGACTATATTGAAGACTACTTCTGCTGGAGTTTGATGTATATGCTATTGGTCTGAACTAACTTCCACTGAAATGTTTGGAAGACTTTCCAAGGTTTTTAATGGAAATTTGATCCATCTCTTTGTATCTAGTATAACAACATACATACTGGTAGGTATTTAAAATAGGCTGGTTAAAAATAGAACCACGAGCTCTGGGAGATAGTTTTTAATCCATCACCTCATCTCAGTGTTATTACCACAGGGATTCTAGGTCAACATTAAACTGGAGCTGGTTCTCTTGCTGTGATCTTAAATTCTCTTGGAAAAGGTTAATGGGGAGTAATAACTCTACCTGAGCCACACTTCCTCTCATCTGTCTTTCTGTTCACATTTCTACTAGGCTCATCACTGCCACAGAAGGGGACAATGAAAAGGCTCAGATCTCTGAATCTCTGTGACTCATGTATTGATCAAACCACCTGCCAGTTGAATGAAATGGCACACATGTATGCAGACAGACAGGTTTATAGAAAACTGCAGGAGTTTCCAGTCTACTTTATGGGAGTATTTAGGCCAAAGGCTTTTGAGATACAGTGTTTCCAAAGATATTTTTGGCAGCAGCAGCTTCAAGTCATTTTTCAACAGTCTGTGTGTGTTGGAAATGTCTAGTCTACTGTTTTCCCTGAAGACTCTAGGTTTTAGGTTTGCTCTACAAGGAAGCTTAATCAATCAACTTCCCCTCCCTTCCAATGTTATGCTTGAGTTAAAGCATTCTTTTTTCTACAGACGATGTCCTGCACTTTCTCAGTTCTCAGACTACATGTAGGTCAAAACAAATTTGATACCAAAGATTTAACTAACTTCATTGATTTGGAAGAGGACACAGCAGAAAACAACATGTTTATATTTTTTACTATTTTAATGTATTGCTCATAGTCTTCCATTTTTTTTAAAATGATCATTTATAAATCTTGCAATTCTGTTTTTCCATCTTAAAAACTTCCTTTGAAAAAACACTCACTCATTTCTTTCAAAAACATAGTTTACAAATAGGGAATACAAGACAGGTTTATTACCTTGAATACTACTCCAGTAAAATCCAAAATTTTTTTTCCCTGAGAGAAAGCTTTAAATATGATAAATAATTCTCAATATTTCTGGACTATTGACCATGACTTTTTGCTTCAGAAAGTCAGTGAAGTGGAACAAAAATATATGAATATGCATTTCTCCAAAATCATCATCCATAGCTTTGTATGAGGCCTTCAAAAGCTATTATCATTCATACAGCACCATAACTGACATTTATAAAATGTTATAGAAGGCAGACCTACAGGTAAATGGTCTGACCTAGTCAGTCATGTTATACTTTTAGATCATTATGTTTTCCTTTCAATCTCATTTTTGTCTCAGAGACTTTGGAGAATGGAGGAAATAGGTTTTCAATTGAATGTTTCATCAAAATTATATATCATACAATAATTAAATTGCTTCTTGAGATGCTGTTGAAACCCTTGTGTAAACTATGGGAAATGAGTGAATAGAGAATATGAAATATAATATTTTTAAGATCGCTATCTCAAGCAAGAGATCAGCACTAGACTGATTCTGAAAGAACCATAGAATTGCAAATACTATTATTATGTTCCTTTTTAACATTTTGATTTCTTAAAAATATTTAATTCAAAATAGAATAACAGAGAATGGGGACATCTTCTCATGCAGCAGTCAACATTTCCATTCCTACTCTTCTTGTTACACTGATTAAGGTCTATTAACATGATCCTAATTCACCACCGCAAGCTCCAGTTAACTAATGCAGGTAACAAATGAAATCCAATCAGGAGTAAATTCAAGTCAAGCTAGGTTTCTATAGCAAGAAAGGACACACTAAAAGACTAGATCTTTTATTTGTTTTCTTTTTTTTAAGTTGGTTTTACTCCTCTCTCCCTTAAATTCTGACAACTTCTTAGGTTTCCCTTGTGAAAAAGTATTAATTCTCTGAGGGTTTAAAAAAAAATATAAAATTGCCCCAATTTACAGAGCCATTTCAATTTTGAGGATGAGAGAAAGTCACACCTGTGAAACACAACAAAACGAGCACCGTTCACTGAAGCAGTGGGACAGGAAATTTGAAGTCCCAATTCTCAACACAACAAATATCCTGACTTCTAGGGATGTATGCCGCAGAAGAGTGCAAATGCCTAAAAGTCAACTCATTGTTACCACAGAATCTAAATATTCTCTTTTAGAAACATGCGCAGAAGCAATGCAATCTTGATTCTACTCAAAAGTGAACTACATCTAGAGAATACAAGGCCAAGCCTGTCTTCTGGTGTAAGATCCAGACCTCCCCTGAGGCCTAAAACTCTCTAAACATCTGTCTTTATATTTCTCTAATACATAGGCTGAGCCCTGGCTGCCAACCAGCAACATGTAGGTACAAATTAAGGAAGGACAGCAAAGGGGGAGCCAAGTCAACCTTCTACTTTCAGGCACATGGAGACATCCAGGCCAGAAACAGGATCCCAGACCTTATATTATTACAATCTAATCCTTAAACATTAATCTCCAGTGGGAAATTAATCTGAAAATATTTCTGAAAGTTCACTTCGTTGTCTTAATTTCCCCCCTATACTCAGTTGTAATAATTTAAAATAAATTGTTATTGCAATGGAACTATTTCCACTCCTCCAAATTGCACTGCTGGAATAATGTTAAAGTTATGTGATTATGTCTAAACATTACAAGTTAAAGATACATAAATATATAAAAATGAAAAAAGAAAGCTTGAGAATTCCTCTGTCTATCCTCTTACTTTAATCCCATGAAATGAACAGCTTAAGAAAATTCAAGGTTACCTGAAATTTCATATGCTTATAGTTTTCTAAGCTATCATTTGGATAAATATAAATCAGTGTCTCTTTAGCCTATGACAGATAGAGAATTATGTCACAGTTTTTAAAGAGAGAATAAGGAAGGAGAGATTAAATAGCGAAAAAAATACAATTTTTGATAAAGACAGCATGAACAAACTCAAACTTTACATTCACAGAACAAATGATATTAATAAAATTTATCTTGTTTCTGTGACTTCTGTCCATCAGAAACATGGAATATTGCATAGATAACCCATTAGATGTTGAAAAATGAGGCAATTTCTAGCTCACAATGAAAAAAATGAAATAGAATTTAAAAACAGGGCAGACACCAGCCTTACTCAAAAGAGGGGAACCATCAAAGCTCTTGAAATTTTATTCCACTGCAGTCATCCTATGCCTTTTCAGCCTTTAAGTATTGAAAGGCTGTAATATTCTCCCTAAAGCTTTCTGTTTTCCAGGCTGAACAATGCCAACTCTCTCAGCCTGTCTTCATATGAGAGATGTTTCATTCTTTTGATCATTTTGTGACCCTCCTCTGGACCTGCTCCAACAAGTCCATGTATTCCAGTGCTGAGGACTCGAGAGCTGAATGCAGCACTCCAGATGGGGTCTCACCAGATTGGAGTAGAGGAGAACAATCATCTCCCTCAACATGCTGGCCGCACTTCTTTTGATGCAGCCCAGAATACAGGTGGCCTTCTGGGCTGTGAGCACACATTGTTGGCTCATGTCCAGCTTTTCACCCACTAGTACCCCCAAGACCTCCTCTGCAGGGCTGCTCTCAATCCCTTCATCCCTCAGCCTGTATTGATATCAGGGGTTGCCTCAAATCAGGTGCAGGACCTTGCACTTGGCATTTTTGAAGCACTTGAGCTTCACGTGGTCCCAATTCTCAAGCCTGTCCAGGTCATTCTGGATGGGATGGCATCTCGTCCCTCAGGTGTGTTGACCACACCACTCAGCTTTGTGTTGTCTGTAAAATTGCTGAGGGTGCACTTGATCCCACTATGTCACTGATGAAGATATGAAACAGTGCTGGTCTCCATCCAGACACTGAGTTGTTGATCACTATTCTCTGGATGTGATCTTCCAACCAAATCCTCATCCACCAAACTGTCCATCCACCAAATCTATGTCTCTACAATTTAGAGAGAAAGATGTTGTGGGGGACTATGCCAAAGGCCTTACAAAAGTCCAAATAGATGACATCTGTAGCTCTTCCCTTGTCCGCTGAGGTAGTCACTCCTTCATAGAAGACCACTAAGTTGATCAGGCAGGACTTGCCCTTGGTGAAGCCACACTGGTTGTCTTGAATCACGTCCCTGTCCTCCATGTGCCTTACTATAGCTTCTAGGAGGATCTATTCCATGATCTTCCCAGTCACAGAGGTGAGGCTGACAGGTCGGTAGTTCCCAGGGATCTCTTTTCCACCTTTTTTAAAAATGCATGCAATGTTTCCCTTTTTCCAGTGACCGGGGACTTCACTTGACTACCATGACTTTTCACAAATCATAGAGAGTGGCTTGACAACTACATCAGCCAATTCCTTCAGGACTCTGGGATGTATCTCATCAGGTCCCATAGACTTAGGTATGTTCAGGTTCCTCAAATGGTCATGAACCTGATCTTCTCTTACAGTGGGAAGGACTTTGCTCCCCTAGTCCCTGTCTTGTGCTTCATCCACTCAAGAGGTGTGGGAAGAGAGACTGCCAGTGAAGACTGAAGCAAAAAAGTTGTTGAGTACCTCAGCCTTCTACTTGTCCATTGTTAGCAGTTTGCTAGTCATGTTCATAATGGAGGGTACAGTTTCTTTGAACTTCCTTTTCTGGCTGACATACTTGTAGAAGCCCTTCTTATTCTTTGTGTCCCTTGCCAAGTTCAGCTCCGTATGTGCCTTGGCCTTCCTGACCTCATCTCTACACAACCGGGCAACATCGCTATACTCTTCTGAGGATAAATATCCCTGCTTCCACTGCCTGTGCATTTCCTTCTTGTCCTTTAGTTTGACTAGCAGGTCTTGACTCAGCCATGCCAGTCTCTTGTCTTCTTTAATTAGAGCTGCTCTGACCTGTTCTACTGTTAGGACAAAATATTAAAGAATTATTACAGTTTCTCTTTTTTTCTTATTTTTGGATTACTGCTGTTGGCTCTGATAGGGATAATGATCATCCGCATATGAGATGCTCTTTGAAATGCATGAAATAGCTGTCATCATCTTATTTTTGCTCAGCCTGGAAGTCCTACAGACTACCAAGTTTACTAGCAACTAGAGCAATAATTAGAGGAACTATATCCTGCAACTCCTTCCTCCAAGTACAGAGATAATAGCAACTGCTCAGAGTAGCTCTGCTTGATGCCTCTCCCCTCCCCCCCTTAGAATTGCAAGCAAACAGTAGAATTATTCAATTACTTATATTTAAAAGACACTGCATGGTTCAAGCAGAATTTGCTTAAATTTTATTTTAAAAAATATTTTACAGATTTAAAATTTAAATAATCAGTTTTTAAATGCCCATCCAGCCACTCATTCACCCCTCTTTCTCTCCCTTTCCCTCAGCATTTATTGCCAAGTATAACATCATCTGATATGGAATGTCAGTTTGGATCAGCTGTTCCATCTATGCCCCCTCCCAGCCCCTTGCCCAACCCCAGCTTATTTGCATTAGGTGGGGGTTAGGACAGAGCAGGAAGGAGAGAGATTTGCAAGCACTGTTCAGTGATAGCCTATGTTTTGGAATATCACCAGCGCTGTTTTAGCTGCAAATCCAAAGCAGAACATCTCAGGGGCTGATCTGAAGAAAATCAACTTCGTCCTAGCCAGGCTGCATACATAAGGACATGGTGGACATCACTGATCTAATATTAAAAAAACATAGAATCTACTAACAAAGATTTGAGGGTTTGTGTTTATCAATTCACTTTGTTCCATCCCGAGTAAAACTTGGTGGACATTTCTCTCAATAAATGAATGCTCAGACTCATAGTGGGGCAATGGATTTAAACTGAAAGAGGGGAGATTTCAATTAGATATAAGGAAGAAATTTTTTACATTGAGGGTGGTGAGGCACTGGAACAGGTTGCCCAGAGAAGTTGTGGATGCCCCATCCCTGGAAGTGTTCAAGGCCAGGCTGGATGAGGCTTTGGGCAGCCTGGTGTAGTGGAGGATTTCTCTGCCCATGGCAGGGGGGTTGGAAATAGATGATCTTTGAGGTCCCTTCCAACCCTAATCATTCTATGATTCTACGATTCTATAAGTTGAAGGCTTCAAAGACCCGTAGGATGTAGTCTGCAAACTTGTGTGTTTGATCAAAGTTTGGGAAAAAAATGACGACTATAGAGTTCTGCATCCAGTATTTCTTCATTGGCTTTTGAGGAAATGGGGGTGGGCATAGAAATACACTCTGTATGGACTGGTGAATTGACTAGGGCTTAATGATGAAGAGTCTGAAGATAAAAACTAGAAAACACACATCAGAAAAAAGTTATGAAATCTGGACCTTATGATTTTTATAAGACAAACAGGACAATAACTTCTACAACAGCTCTCAGCACAGCACAAGACAAGATATATAGTACCATCACCTCTGCAGTGTATTCTTTTGCAAAAGTTATAATGCTGTTGCCAATGATGATCTTTACATTATCATGGCAAAATTAAAACACTGCATGTGTAATTTGATTATATTGCATGCTATTTTAAGTTTTAACTAGATCTTCAATACGTAATTTAGAAAATACAAACTCAGGGCAATAACCTCATTAATCTTACTAAACATATTTTCACTTAACTCTGACATTTTTAGTGATATATTTATTATTGACATTTATAGTACCTGATGCACACATTGAAGCTGCTATCCTGTGATATGTAATCATGCACAAAAAATCCTCCTTAGTGTAAAGATTTCACATTTCTGCTGCTTTCCCATCTAGTAAAACATATATTATTTTTTGTTGTTATCCTTAACAGTAATAATAAACATTTATGCAGTGATATAACTTGGAGTACTTGAAGTTTAAATAGAAATCTGTAATATTTGGGAAATAATCATAATTGAGTAAAATTGAGTAAAATAATTGAGGGCAGATTTAGGTTAGATATAAGAAAGAAATTCTTTACATTGAGGGTGGTGAGGTACTGGAAGAGGTTGCCCAGAGATGTTGCGGATGCCCCGTCCCTGGAGGTGTTCAAGGCCAGGTTGGATGAGGCTTTGGGCAACCTGGTGTAGTGGAGGATTTCCCTGCCCATGGCAGGGGAGTTGGAACTAGATGATCTTTGAGGTCCCTTCCAACCCTAACCATTCTATGATTCTATGATTCATTCTATAAAACAGGGACAAGAAGGACAAAAATTAAATACGCTACACTAATATTAGCAAGTAAAAAAATATAATTTATTTTTTGTTAAAAATAATTTTTTTTTGAAGGGAAAGTGTGCACACATAGAACCTCTTAGAAGAAAAGAAAATAAAGGCAACTGGGATATTGCTATGATACTATCCGTCAGATCAGCCAACTGTAGTTACCTCTCAGATAAATTCTCTTTACAACGATGCTTACTAGCCACTGTATTCTCTGTTTTTGAAGATCCTGCCTAAATTCCAGATACCATAGCATATTTTACCAAATACCAGAAAATTTGTAATATTTTCTGAGATTTCTACCCTATTAGCAAAAATAAGAATGTTTGCTTTAAGCACTTAAAATCAAATGCAACACTTTCTAGGAAGAAAGAGCACAGAATAAAATCCATATGAAAACAAGCTCTGAAAATATGAAATATGAACAATTCAGAAATAGATTCTAGATGTGAACCATGTACTTACCACATGATTATTTCAGACATTTAGCAACTTTACTGATATCCTTCTTCGAAGTCCAGTAAAACAACAGCAGGTATCATCAACTTTTCCCAAAGGAAGATAGGAAAACAGGATTCAGATAAATAATCTCTCATCATCTTGAATGTTTATTTCTAATAACTCATACTTTAATAATAGTCTTATTTTTGACTCTGACTCAACACAGAAATTGTTGAGGGAGAAACAGCCACTGTACAATGATTAACCTTTCTATCCATGCAAGTGGACGTGTACCATATACTAGCACTGAAACACCATCAGCACTTCAGGCACTGCAAGAATAAACAATGTATCTGACATCTTAGTCATAGGGTACAATTTCTGGCTAAAAGCAACTTAATAAACTCAGATAAAGAGGAACAGAAGGAATAGTTTTCAGATCATTTGAAGAACCTGAAAAACTCTTTCAGAAAACCTTTGTTTAATGATCAGATATCATTGTGTGCTCTCAAAAGCACTGAAGTAGGTTCATTGTTTTGTCTTTTATGTGAATACAATGCATGAAAGCTTCTAAACCTACAAAATATGAAGAAAAAAAAAAGTAAAAAAACAGAGAACTATTCCCTGCACCATTCACTATCTTTCATATGATTTAATAAAAATAATTAAAAAAAGAATAAAATCCTCGACTTGTAACATCTTGGGCATTCACGTACATCTCTTCTTCACAATCCTGTGAAAATAAAAATTGATCATATTTTGCAGGGTTTTGTTTTAGGTATAGACTGATGAGTTAAACTGTGCAGCAAGAATAAGGAAATACATTTCTTTCTGGAAGACAACTTCTGTGTCAGCTGCCCATCATTCAGTACTTTCTTTCAATCAGTGAGTCTTATCTTTTTTCCTACAGAAGCAGGGTTTTGTGGTGTTTTGGGGATTTCTTTTTGTGTGTGTGTGTTGTGGTTTTTTTTCTAAACTCTTATGCTCCACTTTCTCTTTAAGAGGACAATCATGAAAGTGTAAACAGTTTGACAAGAAAACCCCTTTGCCATGACATTTGCTATTTAAAAAACAGTTAACTCCTCTTGTGATGAAGTAATTAGGTGCAGTGTCTATAAGAACAGAACCACATCATCATTTGACATAATTTGGAGTTTATTTAATAAACATATTGAGTATAGTGACGGATAACAACATCTAGTCAAGTGTTTTCATCCTACAGTCACAGTCCCTGCCCTTCTAGTCCAGTTTAGACTGGCAGCACAGACCTAGGGGCACAGGACACTCATACTGACCACTGGATGTGTCCTAGTCCTGGCTGGTGACCTGGCTCCTGCACAGAACCATTCCACCTTGGCCTCAGCCTTTGATGTGGCTATTGATGTCCACACATGATGTACTGATTGGGCAACTGTCTTCTCTGTTTATTGCATTGTAAACTAGAACAACGGCACAGGCTGCTAATGGCCCTGCTAATCGTGTAGCCTGAGGCAAATCTCTTTGACTTGCTCTTTACCCAATGACAATTAAAAATTGTCATCATTTTCATCAGGCTTTCTCTCACCTACTGGTATCCAGCCTCAAATATGTTACAAAAGTATGAAGTCAACAAATGTCACATAACATAACAAAGTTTGTCTATTACTTCTTTGTTTTCCAGCTCATCCTGAGATAATCTAGTCAAGCTTGGAAAATTTAGCCAAGGTTTCATTTATTTGAGCAGTGATTTAGGGTAGACTTCACATTATGATAATGTTTAAGGTGAAATTTGCTACAACTTTTTAATTGAAAATAAGCCAGCTAACTATTAGATCAAGTTTCCCAGTATTCTCTAAAAATGAGCATAATAAAATAAGATGTTGGTACTTTCGCAGTCAGGACACTACACACACAATTTAAGATTTTAATACAGCTAGTTTCATAAGAAACCTTTACAGCCTAGTCCAATTACATCATTGGATATAAAATCAAGCAGAAGGGTTCACCCTGGGTTGTCCCAAAACCTCAGCTATGAGGTAAAATAAGAAATCAGGTGTGCAAATAAAACCGAGAAAGGCCAAGATAGCCTTCGATTGTGATCAATTCTTCCATTTGGGATTGAAGCCTTCATCACATCACTTCATGTCTATTTACCCTTAGTGATCTGCTTTAATTGTGGACTCTTCTGTCCCTCTACTTCAATGTGACAAGTATGCAATACCACATTCCTAGACTGCCTAAGTTTGAGTATTTCCCAACAGAAACAACTTTAATGGTTTAAGACCATTAAAAAAAAATATTTCACGTATTAGTTATGCCCAGTTTAGCATATATATTATAGCAGCACACAGAAACAATAGTTACGTGGTGTGATAGCTGCTAAATGCAACACTGAAGGAAGAAATAAGATGAGCTTTTTAAGTCTCGGCTTGAATGCAGGGGAGGTAAGAAAATGCAGCACTATTGCTCAACATGAAACAACAGATTTTGGCACAGAAGTACTCCCAATATGGGCAAACTTTTAGTCTTGTTTGTTTTGCTAGATACCATGGAAAACAACTTTTGAAATAAACAAGGAGATAGCTTTAAAAGAGCAAAAGAGAAAGCTTAATGAGGAGAAATAAATTGGCAAGAAGCATAAAAAGGTTATTTTAAAATATACAAAAGTTGAAGGTAGATTCTGGTGGTGAGTGCAAGATATTTCTTAGTACTCTGTTACATGATAGAGCGGTATGAATGCGTTATGCTGTTCTACTTATTGATATAGTTTTCCAAATGCAAAGCAGCTTCATTTTCCAATAAATTATTTCAAAGTTCCATAGATCATAAGTTTAAAAAGTGCTGACCTAGTCAAATTCTGCAACAACTTTACATGTCCCTGTGAAAGCTTTATCAAAAAAATAAATGAGTTAACTACAACAGCCAATAGGTAACTATACTTAAATTTAAAAGTTTCAGTCATATTTCTGATCCATCTATTTTAAGTTTTTACCCACAGAATAGTTGACAGATCAGTTTTATTTATAAGTCTACAGAATAATTGAGCTTTCTCTTAACTTTAAAAGGCCCATTCTTATATCATATATTTCCATATATATTTGAATATTCGCTCAATTTAGTTACATCCTTCTATAATCTTTATCAGAGCTATTTCAACAATGGTTTTTTTTTTCAGCCTTAGTTTTCAAAATATATTTAAATTTCTTCCCAGCTCTTTGGTTCATAATTCTAGCTAACTATATTAAAAATAAAATCATCTCTTCAAAACAATCTGTTTACATTACTGATTTAACTATAATAGTTGTTCAATTCTAAACAATCTGTAACAGAAAATTGTATGCATTTCTGAGGAGAATTAGAAGTGATATTTAGTTCTATTATAAAATGCATTCCTCCCTATGTTAAATCTCATTTTAATACTTCATTATATTTAATATAGAAAAGGAAATTTTAAATAAGTTCCATGCATCTTTAATATTAGTGCAAGTGGATTTTACCCATGAAATGAGATTTGCCTGTTTCTTCTTTTTGAGAGAGGGAAGTTTTTCTTCCAATACTCAATAACATAAAACAGATCCAGTCACCTTGTTGACAAAACGCTCTATGGCTGTTTTAGCAAATAACGTAGGCTTTCTATTGTTTCTCTTAGGATATTAATCTAAGAATGATTTAAACATTATTTACCTCCAAGATTATTAAGCATCTAGACTGTAAGAAATTAAAAATCAAACAAAACCACCCAGGTAATCCTACCTTTGGCACGATACTGCTCAACTCTTGTTCAACACATGCAGGCTTCTTAAATAAGACAGGAGAGTAATTTTTACATCTTAAATATCCTAAATCTTCCCAAAAGCTTTCCAGTTCTCAGCCTCCCCTTTCTATAATCCACACTTCTGGCAGCATGTAGATTTTAAATGACTTTGTGATATTGCTTGTATTCCCAGTAATAACTCTTCACATTCGCTTTAAGTATTATGGGATTTCAGCACTTATTTATGTGTGACATCTCTCACAGAAGAGAAAAAAAATAGAGCACTCAGAAACTTTGTTCGTTACTTTCGAGTTGTCTCCCTGCTGGCTATAAGTATTATCTCCACCATGGAGCTATCATCCACTGCAAACTACAATCTGAAAAGAGTGACATCTTTTTGCCAAGTATCTTGAGACTTGTTACAACATGAAAGTAACTTGCTGGTAGTTTTTTGGGGACAGACTGAATCCATTTAGTCTAATCAATTCTGGTTTTAGTTAAATGTATATCACAATCATTGGTATGCGTTCTACTGCATTTTTTATTTACATGAATAAACATATAGCATGTCGATTTATGCATTTGTCTAGATACTTAGCTACTCTGATTGCTATTCCCTAAGTTCTGTTATTATGAGGAAATAATTCTGCAATTGGAAATCACCACTGAGAAGTCGTAAATATGAAAGAAACAGTGAACAGACCTTTGCTTGGGAGAGATACTCATTTGCTTCATCTGCAACAAAAATGCCACTGAGATAAATATCAGAAGCAGAATGATTTGTGCTTTCTTTTTAAAAATATATATCTTCTTTTGCAAAGATGTATACAATCCATCAAGGAACAGACAAGGCATGATAGGTTCCCATGATTATATTGATTTGTTTGGACTACAAATGTCAAACAAATCACTGATGAGATTAGTGAAATCAAATAAAATAACAAATGTTATTTTTGCTTATATTTGTGCATGCAGTGTTTTTAGTCAAAGACGCTATGTTATACACCAGTGAATGGAGAAACAAATACTTTCAGTGAATTCACATAGTGTGGAGAATGGACAGCTGCACAGAGAAGGCAGAGAGCTGCTTAATTACTTGAAACGAGTGTTGAATCCTTATCAAGGAGTCTTGAAAGCAGAATAATATGCTTTTAAGTTCAAGGACAAGTAGTAACAAATTATGTCAATCCAAATACTGATCTGCTTCAGCCCCTTGGCATCTTCTGTTTTACTTTGGTTTCTAAATGAAGACCCAAACACCTGTTCTTGCAGCAGGTGGTATTTGTTTATTATAGCTCTTCCTGCTGAGTTTTAATCAGCCTGCAGCTGCAGAATCCAGGGTAACAGTTTATAATACCAGATTTTCATATATCAGCAGTATTGGTCCAAAAAAAATTTTCATACTTCATTTCCGTCATATGTTACCAATCATGTAATTTCCTTCTCACACTCCAAGTTGCTAATTAAAGAGTGAATTAATTTATAATGCTAGTAAATGAAGTTTTGAACATTGTGCCCTGAGGGTGATATTCGATTATGTTCTCCTATTGCAAAGTCTCCAATTTTTGGAAGAAGATTCCCAAATCTCTGCCAATTTGTGCTCTTGCCATTCTTTACTTTGAGAAGTATTGTTCAGGGAGAATCAAGAAGCTTTAAAAAAAAAATGTTAAGGAAAAAAATAACAATACATAAATCCCTCCATTCAGATGCAATTGAAATAAGACAAAGGTACTCATGGGACAAGAGAAGTAAGGTAAAAGCTTTGTATGTAGATCTACAAGGTAAGAACACTGAAGCAACTATATGGAGACATTATTAAGAAAGTGTTCCTGTATATTTAGATATGTTTTAAAGTTTTGATCTTTATTAAATAGTATCTTCTATTCATGAACAACATGCAATGTTACTTATTTATATTTATTTACCGCTATTAATAAAATGAAGTCGTGGGCTTCAGGCTGCTAGATGTTGTGCAAAAAATGTTATATTAAGTTTGCTTAGTGTTAAACCAACTATTCAATAAGTCTTACAGAATACAAGAATTTGTTTAAAATACAGGAAGATAGGGTTAAAAAAAAAGTGAGATTTTACTGTGTGGAATGATGAATCGGTGAATCAGTTCAAATTTTAAATTTAAGTTTCTCTATTTTTAATTGCAAATGAAATTTTAAGGAAAGAGTTGAGAGAAAAGAAAAAAAAAGCAGGGGGAAAAAGACACCCTTAGTCTGGGTGTTTGAGAACTCCTTTTAGGAGGAGAAAAGGAAGAAAGTACACCACTTCAAAACCAAATAGAATGAATGTGAGAAAAATCTCATGCCGATACAATTACATTTCTAGTCTAGGCTGGACTTCTGTGTCATCATGCAAAGAAAGCTTTAATGTCTTCTATCAAAGCGAGATATGATTATACCATATCAGGAGTTTCTACTTCTGTAATTGGCCTTTTACGGACATAAAGATTCATCTCGTCAAACAGATGACATAATCTCCTTGTAATCAAAGAAATCAGACTGACCACAGAACATACGGTGAGTACAACATGAGAAAGGCAGGGCAATATGGTAATGTTGTAGGATGTACATGTCATGTGTATGGGTCTCAGTTTTTAGCAGTAGACTCCGGCTGTGTATAATTGAAACAGCATGTGACGAACTGACCTACAACCCCGATTACTGGGCTAGAGCCGTGAAGAAGAGAGGAGTGGGGGAAGGTGTTTTTAAGATCTGGCTTTGTTTCTTCTTATCCTCTCTGAAGTAACTGATAACAAATTAAATTGATTTGTCCCCAAGCCGAGTCTGTTTTGCCTGGGGTCAAGGTTGTCCGGTGGTCCTCCCTGTCTTTGTCTCGTCCCTCAGGCCTTTTGCAACTCTTCTCCATCCCAGGGGGTGGGAGAGGGGAAGAGGATTGGGTGAGTGATCACGTGGTACCTTAGCTGCTGGCTGAACCTTGACACTGGGTTTGGCTTTCAGTTTTGGAGTAAATAAACTAGATTCCTTCCAGATGCAACTCAACTGATAGATATGCTCCAGAAGCACATCTAATGATCACAGGTATTCAGCCACTTAAAGCAACCTGAAGTAAAATCCTCTGAATTACACCCAGTGCAGACCTTGACTTTCAGCAACAGCAGAATCTCTCCTGCTGCTGCAGGTAATTGAGATGAACCCAGACGAACACTCTCGTTGATCACTAGACTTGATAGTAATAATCAAAGACCATAAGACCTGCTCTGTGTCGTATCGACAATCCTCATCTCTAACAAAAAAGGGGACATTATGGCTCTGTCCACTTCCCTTTGACCCATATAAGCGAACAGCTTCTGGGGTTATTTTAATGGCCCTTCTCTCTCTTTGACTCTCACTTCACTCCAGGAGGATGCTACTCAAAAGAAATTACTATTTCTACCACCACAAACATGCAGCTCAGCTAACTTGCTCAGCAGCAGCCAAGGAGTTCGGGGGACCACGGTTGCATGGAATACCACTCCCTACCTCACAGTTCCTTATGGCCCATCCTTATCTGAAGAGATGCTCCAACTGTCCTCAAACTTTCTATTGCACTACTTCTGTTGCTATTTCTGAGTTTAAGTACGTGAACACTTTTCTGTATGCAAGAGACAGGTATTTCTCTTAGTGTGCTGAAAGATGTGATTAATATGTTTCAGCAAGACAGGAAACCCCCCCGCATCAGTTAGTGACATAAACAGGATCCCACAGGGCTCTCAGTACACCTCACAGTCATCCATTATAACCAATCTGTTTCAAGAAGTGAGTCCCACCTTGAACCCTGAAGTCTTCTCTTACCTGAAGTCCTCTTATCAAATCCTTCAAGCTTTCAAAATGCTTCTCAGACATCTGCTTGTCACTGCGCAGTTTCACCAATCTGCTTTCCTCTCTAGTCAATCATATGATATCCAGCCTGTCTGCCACAGAATCTCCTCCAGGAAATATTTCTACATACTTTTGCTCCACACGCTACCTTTACTTGTTCTCTGGTTCAGCCCACATAAATAGTCAAAGGACCTCTTCCCATAAGACAAGGACACACATTACTTTGGGGGAGAGGAGAGACATGGTAAACATGTCCAAGGAGTAGGTTATTTGCAGTCCCTCTTCTAGCTTTTCCAGAACCCGTTTTTCAGGTGTCATCTGCACTTTTACATGGCCTCACAAAGTCATAAGACCTAGTGCATAATCTCTTCTGTCCAAACTTGCCTTTTATAGCAACAGGAGAGGAAGATTTACAGGGTGAGGGAGGGAAAAACAAAGGTCTTGGAGATTTCCATCCCTGTGTCTTGTTATGTCTTGGGCAGTACCTATAAGCATGAAGCTATCTTTAATAGTGGGCAGAAAGAAAATTAGAAAGGCGGCAGGATTATCAGAAGTTAGGATAATCTATACTGGCAGTGGTTTTGAGAATCAATGATTCTACAAGTTTAAAGTTTCACTGAGGTCATTATAGCTATTAAGCACTGAGGTACTCAGAATTTTCAGCTGTATTTCTGAACCCACATAATACTTATGACTTCTATTTAGTGAAAATAATGGTAATACAGCATGGTCCATGACAACATGTTTTTGGATATTAGCAGTATGCGACTCTCCTGTTCAGTGGTCTGATGGCACAAAATTCTTGTACTGAGTAATGGAACAAGACTGTTAATCATTCCTTTTCACAGTCTGCAAATCGTTTTGTTTTATATTACTGCAGCTCTTTTCAGTCATCTACTTGATCTTACTCTTTGTAACTGCCATGTAGTAGATTTTGTCACGTATTTCTCAGTTTTAAATTCCACTACATCATCTTTAACAGAGTGCTGGTCAGACCCGGGAGAGGGTGTGTGTGCTTACAACCCACATGTCCCAAGGAAGTATGTGTGTGTGAGAGAGTGTGTATGCACATTTATAACTACGTGTGCAAATATAATTTTAGGGGTTAGTTATGAAGAAATGTTTAGAAACGTGTAGGTGCTTATTAACATTTTGAGAGTGTCTAGAATTGCAGTTTCTGTTATATTGCATATTGATTCTGAAGTGTAATTCATTGATTGATTTAGGGATAATATGTAGTTAACTAACAATAAACCATTTTGATTATGATTTGATAAAAACTCTGAGTTTTAAGCAGGTTTTTTGTCATGATACCTCATTAAATGAACAAGTATGATTAGAATTCTATATTGTTGATCATCACAACATGTTGAGTAGAGTGATCTGGAAGCTTATACATAATATATACCTCTTTACACATTGTTGCTCACTCAGACACATGTAGCATGTATTTTAATCAAAGTGGGGGAAAAAAAACATCGGAGAACAACCATTTTCTCTTTTTCATACCAAATTCTGAGACTCTGAAAAAATGCAAAGAACATACATTTACATGGAGTATGTTTTATAAAAACTTATAAAATAAAAAATTCCTTCCTCCTCATGCTCTTCCCCTGCTCCAGCATGAGCTCCCTCCCATGGGAGACAGTTCTTCATGAACTTCTTCAATGTCAGTCCTTCCCATGGGCTGCAGTCCTTCAAGAACTGCTCCAAACATGGGTCCTTTCCACAGGGTTCAGTCATTCAAGAACAGATTGCTCCAGCGTGACTTCCCAGCGCAGTCACAGCTCCTGCATGGAGCTTGCCCCAGTGAGGGCTCTCAATGGGGTTTCATCTTCCTTTAGGGCATATCCACTTGCTCTGGTGCTGGTTCCTCTGTGGGTTTCAGTATGGTTATGTGCTCCACTCTGGACCTCCATGGGCTGCAGGGGGACAACCTGTGTCACCATGGTCTTCACCATAGGCTGGAAAGGAATCTCTGCTCTGGTGCATGCAGCACATCCTCCCCCTCCTTCTTCACTGACTTTAGTGTCTGTATAGTTGTTTCTCTCACATATTCTTATTCTTCTCTCCCACCTGCTGTTACACAGTATTTTTTTACCCTTTCTTCAATATGTTTTCACAGAGGCACCACCAGCTTCACTGATTGGCTTGGCTTTTGATAGTGGTGAATCCATTTAGTAGAACTGGATCTGTGCAACACAGGGACAGCTCCTCGTATGTCCTCACAGAAGTCACCCCTGCAGCCCTCCTGCCTACTACCAGAACTCTGTCATGTGAAACATAGAAAGGATGTGACAGTGTGTGCCAATATTCAACCTGAAACAAATCCTGAAAAGCCAACTTTCCAATTGAAGTGCTTGTTTATAGTTCCTGTTAATGCAGTATCATAAGCACAGTATCATGGTATATAACAATTTAATCATCTTAATTTAGTTTGAAGTTCGGCTGTTTACAGAGATTTCCATTCCTACTTTGTCACTGTGGTTTCTCTGAAGTTGGGTGTTGGGGATTTAGTTTTGGTTTGGGTTTTTTTGTTTGTTTTATTTTTTTTTAAGCTTCATTATTCTTTTTTACTATATTTCTAAAACTTGAAGAACTTTAATATCCTGAGCCCTGACCACTAGAAGTATTGTAAAGGAGAACAAGTAAAGAATAGATATCTGGCTCTTAATTAGACAGCAAATTAGGACAAGTCTTATCAAGGACACAGTCATTTCAAGCATCTCTTGAGAGAAGAATGTCAATGATCAATACAGTTTTTCCTTTGTGAAGAGAAGAGCTAGTGTAGAAAAGACAAAATTGAAATCTTCTAGTCTTTTATTGTTTTGCCATTCTTTAGTCATTCTTTTGTATTTCCTGGTGGGAAATTTTAAAGAATTAAAAGTAGACATTTGTAAAGTGTTTTCACTAATTATGATACGCTAACAGCATTTCTTTAAAATCATGCAGCTAGGTTTTTATTTTTATAAAAATATATCATTCTTATCCAAGGTATCACCATGCTGAAAGGTTAGATCTGTACTAAGAATACTGCATAGAGACACAGAAAGCATTGCAAATTAATACATTGTTATTTAGCTTTTGCTTCTACTTTTCGTCATAAATGAAACAGACACAGTGAACATTTTTATCCTTTCTACTAGCTTTAAGGCATAACAAGAACCTCACACAATAAAGGGTCACATGAATGGGCATTAACAGAAACAATATTTATCCTGGGAGTGCTTGCTTTCCTAAGCTGAAATTTATAGTTCATTTTGCTGTTGAACTGTAATATTAAATATTAACTCCTAATATTAAATGCTGTATATCCCTCCCAAAAAAGTTAATGCTAAAGCTGATCTGAAAGTCTGATGAAGAAATTGTTAGAAATCAGGAAAGGATCATAGGAAAACATCACTGAATTTGCTCTGTTGAGATCTGCTCTAGACAACTTCTGTTGTTTGTTACAGAAAACACGGTAATGGGCCACAGGCACTTCAGACATTCTTAGAACTGGTGGCTCAGTTTCTCAAAAAAATCTGATAGCTTAAGAAATTAAAGTCTGGGATGGACCTAAGACCTAGTAAACTGCAGATATCTGCTTGTCTGTTAAACAAAATAAATGCAAAGCATATTAGAAGACTTGGAGTGTTGGAGCGTGGATCTTTAAGGAGACTGCACGACGAAAACCCTGTGTAAATAAGGACTGGAGCTCAAAAGTTAGGCCTCAAGGGCAGAATGCCCGTGAAGTATAGGATAAGAAAACTATGCTGTATGATAAGGGAGTAGTGTTTGCTTAGAGCAGAGCTTCGCCAAGCGGGTGTCTGTTTGAAATAGGCTGTTAAACATGACAAGCATATGTATCATCCAATAATGGTGTAGAAAAGGTGTGGTCTCAGGATTATTGGCAAAAACTGTCTATATAAGCAATAAGAACTGCGCAATAAACGAGACTTCTTGCAGCTAACTCATATTGAGTCGCCTCAGGAACATCTCCAAATCCCTTCCCCGCATTGGAGATGTAGCCTTGAAAGCACCTGGGAAAATTGAGTGATTTTGATGAAAATCTTGGATCAAGGTTCCCAGTCAAGTGAATTCTGGCAATTACACCACTTCCCAAACACATAGAAAACGTGTGACACACAAAAGACTAGGCTTCAGAGCTGTATATTAGCTGTCTAACAGACAGAAGCAGAGCTGCCTGTTAGCAGACCTTTAACAGATTGCTTTGTGGAAATCTTGCTTCAGAAAATTAACTTGAACGATAATTCAATGTGTATGTGTGTATATATATGTATATAATTATATACATATAAAGATAAATACATAATATGTCATGTATATAGAGAGATAGAAAACACTACAAGGATAATCTTCTTGCAGTAAATACTTCTCTATTACTTGTTTTGTTTGAGTTACCTTGACTAGATTTACAACTTTTAAGACAAGGTCTTGAAGATACTGGCCACATACACTGCACAGCATGCATCAGCCAAGCATGTTCTCTCCAGTAAGCCAGTTCTTCTAACATACTACTTACAAACTCACCAGACTTGAACCAAATTCAGGTGATGTTGCATTGTCTTTGCTATAATAATTAGCACCAGTTCAAAGTTCTAATTTAACTTCATGAATTTAGGAAATAATGATTCTCTTGAAGGATAGTATGAGCTACTCATGATTAAACAGATTCTTAAGAAGTTGAGATCCTTTTGAAAGGGTTATAGGTAATCTGAGCCCTAGTTGTGCAAAAATATAAAATACTTAACTCTAAATAGGTGATATTATCAAAATGGAATCTCAAGAATTGTTTCTGAAATGATACCAGATAACTAGATCTACACCACCAATTGGTGGAGTTCTATGAGATATAACAACATTCAAGGTGGTCTGAAGAAATGTGGATTTTAAAAATCATATAAAAATTGTTTAACTTGCACTTTAGAAAAGAGTCTGGTCTGTAGCAGTCACTTTTCTTAAGCTGGATAACATTCCAAATAGCCTTGAATATCAGATAAAGATCCAAATTTCAAATACGGGAAAAGTAAGGGATCTTTGGCATATTATAACAATCCAGTTAGTTCTTTACAAGTCATAGAACTTCATCTTGAATTGCTCGATTAAGTCAGAATTTGCTTGAACAACAACCCATCTTCAGGAAAGATTTAAGTGACAGATTTATAATTAAACTATCAAAGTGGCATGCAGCTAAGGCCTAGATGGCAATTTTATGAACAGTATCATATTCCAAATCACCTTCCTCTCTTGAGCCCAAACAACTATATATCATGGTCACTTTTAGTTCAGTCTCAAGAGCGGTTTTAAATCAGTTGTCCAGAGCTACCCTGTAATAATTCAGCTGTTCTATAACTGTGCACCTGAAAGACTGCAATGCCTACAAACTTTATGCTTTCACATTTTGCTTGAAACTTAAATATTTCAGTGTCCTTTAAACTTCTGTTCTCTTATTTTCAGCCCTGCAATCTCATTTTTGCATGTGCAAGGGAACTCACTAGGTTTTCTGTGCACATCCTAGAAAACAGCTTCACAGGTGTCTTCTGCATATAGATGGTAAATCACTGGGTGGTAAGCCAAGCAATGAATAACAAAGGAAGTAATACCACATAAAACTCTGTAAGTCTAACTAAGCTGTATATCATCTCCTTATAAGAAAGTAGGCTACAGTCCTTCACACTTCTTGCCCTTGGTTTATGCAGCCACATTAACATGTGATTTCTACTTTGTTCACACTACACAAAGTTTAGAAACCTCTAGGAAGAAGCCCAGATGATTCCTTTGTTTAACACTAACCAACAGAATTTCCTTAAAGGATAGGATGGGATCCCTGGTGAAATGTGGATTGGCATAGGATAGTCAATCTTTGCCTAAATTTTTAGACCTTTCTAAAGATTTTGGGTGCAAAACCTTTGGAGTGCCTCCTGGTACTCTGAGACAAACTTCACATATAGGCTTGAAAATTATTCTATATTCACACAGCATGAATGAGCAAAAGGTTTGGACTTCAGTGCAAACCAGACCTTAATCCATGCTCAAAGTAATAAAGATGTAAGTAGAGTGAACTAGAAGTAGCTTGGGACCTTATGAATCTCGAAATTCCTCAGAACAAGGAAAGAAAGGAGTGTTAAAACTGCAACCAAAAATTCACAGATTTATTCTGAGTTCAGAAAAAACACCAGGTAGGTTCTGGTTCATCATTTTAAGAAAACTTCTGGATTTAACATAGTTGTTCATTTCAATAACGAAGGTGGAGGAATATTGTGCCCCTCCACCCCCATTCCACTTGTAAAATATCACACTCCATTTAGTAGAAGTCTAGACTTCATACTAAGATAAAAGTCGCAATTTTATAAATCATTGTTTCCTTATTCCCAAGGAGTATATTGTAATCCATATTGTATAGACATTTCAAAAATTAATATGTTTTAAGACTTAAAGAATATTACTTATAAAGTGCATAACAGCATTTAATTCTGAAAATGAATTTATTTAACCAAAACTACTTTGTTTAGAAGGAGCATAAACGCTTTTATATCTGCTAAGAAGTTGGACATGAGGTTTTTAAGTGCTTTCTAAAGCCATTTGATCTCTTAAGTGCCAAGACAATTGTAGTTAAAGTCTAAAACATACTGTCAATGGCATTGCACAAGAGAGGAACAGTAGCAGAGCTATTTTGTTAAGAAGGATAATAGTGATTCTCTACATACTATGGTAGTGTGCAACAAAGAAATATATATTGATTTCTCCTTACTCACTTGAGACTTCATCCTGAAGAGACTGGGATCAAATTAATCCATTTTAAAAGGTATTAAAGTCCCTCTAAAATAAAGACTGCAACAAAGTGTTTTTATATTCTTTATTTACTTTAAACACAGCAAACCTATGCAGCATCAGTTATCTTTCTGTGGTTTTTTTTTTCATACTTTGCATATAGGAAAACATAGTGTGTGTTTAAGCCATGAGTAAATTATAATGGTTCTCCACATTGTCGTATAACATTAAACAGTCAGACACTTTCATATCTTTTATTTTAATTAACTGGAATTAGCAGTTTAAATGCTTTCCAACAGTTCATTACTGGGTCAACATATCTGAGGACGCAGGTTTAAAGATAGTTGAGCAATTATATTAGTTTTCTTTAACCACAACAGACATTCATATTAAGTGGTTTAAGTATTGTTAATTAGTCTCAGCATTTCCATAGGAAAACAAAAATACCACTTGACATTTCTAGAGCACTGCCTGGTTGTAAACCTCAGAAGGATCCAGTAACAAAAATTTTGTTTAGGATTTGAAGTTCCACAGATGCTTAGTACAATGGGTCAAATTTTTCCTACTTGTCACACTGAAAGCCACCATAGAATCATCTCAGAGAAATCAAAACCAGTGTATCTTAAGAGCTTTCTAGCTAAGCAATACAGCAAAGATATATAGACTGTTAGGCATCCAAACCAGCTGTGCTCTGAGCCAGCACCAGTCCAAAACCAGCTGGTTTGGTTTATGAAACAATATCAAGCTGAACGCTAGATGGAGGATGTATCAACTCACCTATATATTTCTTTAAAACATTTCAAGTACCTTCCAAAAGAAAGCTGGATTGCATAACCAACTGAAAGTATACCAGGGAGAAAAACAATTCTTTGAAGCGATCCACATAGACATGCTTTCTCAGACAGCAGGAAGCTCAAACACATGCCACTAATTATAGAGGACCTGCTGTCTACTCCTCCACTGCTCCTGATCTGAGACCATTATAGAACTAAATTTTCCAGCTTTTTACTTCCAAGGTGAGAGAAACCAGAGTCTGAGTGTCTCTATACATGAATAAACAGCCTGTCTACTCTCTTTCTTTTTTTTTTAATCTTGCATCCCCTGTTTCTCCTCACAAGGTTTTGCCACAGTTTCTCTTAGCCTTTATATTGGAATAACCTTGACTTTTTTTCTTCCTCTATTTCAATCACATTCTTTCTGGACAGCAGTGGTTTCTACTTGACTGATGGGTGGCACATGAGTTTGATACTCAGTTCTTTTAGCTCCGTCCTGACTATTTTGTTCGAGGATAGTGTGATTTAATCACAAAATTGTGATTATATACTTCAATGTTATTTGAGCTTTCAGGACAGTGTGGTGTTGCAAAAAAAAAAAAAAAGAAATAAAAACTTCTTGATTGATTGTCATGTGTGGAGACTTAAAAAGACTTCATTCATTAATAAAAGAAAATCAATGAAATGTGTAAAATCAGGTATAGAAACGTATCATCGTGATGAAGGTGATAGTATACTTTTGACATGCTGTCATGTTATGACACAAGGTCAGGTCAACAGAGATCAGGGAGCAATTTTTCCAGACTACCGGCTTCCCAAGAAAGACAAGACTCTTGTACCCGACCCGCCTGCCCCCTGGGCAGCCCGCTAAGTTGGAGAGTGTTCACCTAACTTATTCAGGGACCTCACAGGCAGCGCAATGAGCCAAACCCCATATATTCTCTGTATCAATTATGGAGTTTCTGGAAACTTATATTTTAATATGTGTATATATATATATGATAAATTTTACTACATGTGCTTGTGACAGGATACAGATTTGAAGATAGCTGGTGATAGGGACTGACTGTGAAAACAGATTTGATTTAGAATAATATAAAATTAGAACTGATCAGTGATAATACTAAATAGCTAGCAAGGTGTTAGTAAGTAAATGCACATAACACAGAGCTCTTACCCAATAGGCGTCCCTATGGGGGGAAGAAGAGAGGTCCAGCCCATCGACTGATCCCAGACGTTTCGATGGAGGGCTTCTCCCTAACATCCCCCTTATCTTTTGCCATTTTATACTATTTCTTTACTTTTAGGTGGAGCTTGAGTGACTTTAGTCATACATACTTTTGTGCAGCCTGGAGGCGGGTAGCTTTTGAGGTGGAGGTGTATTTTGGTATTATTGACATTATAATGAGCAAAGTTCAGCTTCAGAACATGATTTGACCACCACTGCTGAGGCAGTAGTTGCGATCCATCTTTCTTGATAGTAAATATGTGGTTATCTTTGCCAGACATTCTTTATCCATGATAACAGGGATGAGCTGTGGTACCTCTGTACCACTCTGTTCCCCATGTTATGGATGTTGCACATTCTGTCCGACTAGATGCAGGCCTTGTCTGTTCCAAGTGCGTTCTGTTCCTGGGAGCATCAACTGTGTCTTATCTCAGGGCTGCTCTAATATTACAGCTCATGTTAAGACGTAAGGTGAACTTTGGGGGACAATATTCTCCCATTCCCCCCCCCAATTTCTGTTATTTTTCCACACATGCATCCAAACTGCCATTAAAGACCAATAAATTATGATCATGTAATATGTATTCTGGCTGGGTCAGTATATAAAGAACTCAAAAAGCATTGAGCCATACATTGCAGTTAATCAGAAAACACAAAAAGGAGGCTAGTAGGTGGAATTACATTCAAAGAAACTGTGCATAAATCCTAGGAGAAGACTACTCTATCTATATTTGGTATCGTATGAAGTGGAATGGAATGACAAGCTTCAGAAAGTCAAAGAACATAGGGTTGTGGGGTTTTGCTAATATCTACTTTTTTTTTTTTTTTTCCTTTTCAAAAGCACTAGAAAAAGTGAAGTATTGTGGTACTGCAAAACTTGAAAACTGCAAAAAATAAAATCCGTGTTTAATGCACTGAAATTTTGTAAAGTAAAGTCCAGTAAAGTATGTGAATTATTAAAGTTTTCATACAGTTAGAATTTCCAAGGTTAGAAAGATCTGTTATGGTCACATGACTACATGCAGAACCACTTGATGCTTCATGGTGTACCTGCTTGAGCATGGTCTTATCCATGGGCCTCGATCCCTCTAGAGGTATACGCGCTGCAGCATAGACATAACCATGGCCCCCAACACTTTGAGATACACTTGCTCTGGAGTGGACTTATTCATGGCCACAGATGTTTCAGGGTGTCCTGCACCCATGTGGATTCATCCACACGTCACAGTCCCTTCGACTTGAGTTCTCACTGGAGTTCCAGCCTGTCCAGTACAGCAGCACAGAAACAGCAGCAGTGCCCTGGCCACGTGCCATCCCAGACACATCACTACTGCTGTTATCAAAATGTTCCCAGGCACAGCAGAGTAAGATGATGACCAGTGCAGCAGTGCACTAACCAGCCACTAATGAGCACTAGACACTAACATAGAGTAAGGCAAGCTAGTCTCATGGCAAGCACAGGAGCCTGCCCATTAATAGCTGAACGGCAATAACAGCTATAGCTTGAATCTAGCACATTCCAACCATATCTGTCATTATCACGAACTCTTCAAGCCCCACATTGGGCACCAAAAAGGACTGTTGTGGTTTAAACCCAGCCAGCAACTAAGCACCACATAGCCACTTGCTCACTGCCCCCATGGCAGAATAGGGGAGAGAATCCAAAGTGTAAAAGTGAGAAAACTCATGAGTTGAGATAAAAACAGTTTAATAGGTAAAGCAAAAGCCAAGCACACAAATAAAGCAAAACAAGGAATTCATTTACAATTTCTGATCTACAGGTGGGTGTTCAGCCATCTCCAGGAAAGCAGGGCTCCATCACACGTAATGGTTACTTGGGAAGACAAACACCATCACTCCAAACATGCCCTCCTTCCTTCTTCTTCCCGCAGCTTTATATGCTGAGCATGATGTCATTTGGTATGGAATATCCCTTTGGTCAGTTAAGGGCAGCTGTCCCAGCTGTGTCCCCTTCCAGCCTCTTGCGTACCCCCAGCCTACTCGCTTGCAGGGCAGTGTGAGAAGTAGAAAAGGCCTTGATGCTGTGCAAGCACTGCTCAGCAATAACAAAAGTATCCCTGTATTAACAACATTATTTCCAACACAGATCCAAAAATCAGTCCCATATGAACTACTGTGAAGAAAATTAACTCTACCCCAGCCGAAACCAGCACAGTAGATTATGACCTATTGTTTTACTGCATATAGAAAAAAAAAAGGCCTAATTCTGAAACATCTTAATGGAAGCATTAATTTTCATGAGAAGTATCATTAATTTGCCTTAGCAAATAGCTTCATAAAGAAAATAGAAAGTCTCAGTTCTTTTTTTTTTTTTTTCAGGTTATTCTAAATTGTAAGTTAGCTCTTACAAGAAGATTTTTGTTTAGATTCAGCCAGTACAAGTCTCTGGAGAATCGCTTCTTCAATGTAACATGGACAATCCCTCAAGCAAAGTGCAGAGTATCAAGAAAGTGTCACTGTAAATCCAAGATATTCTATGGGGTAATTGGAAAGAACATGCTTTCTTCTTATGACTGCAACAATAATTTTGATTGGAGCCTTTTTCACTCAAAAATAATGAAGTAAAAATGTCTTAGCACTTTTTGGAACTTAGGTCCATGAAAAAAATTGAAAGTCAGTTCCTATATTTTGAGCTGAACTGAACATAGTTCCGGTATTTTGTGAAAACAGTTGTTCAAAATTTGGAAATTCTTTCCATGGATTTGGAAGATAGACAGAATTCTATTCAGATTTTTTTTTTACATAAAATTTTGTTAAGTGTATAGATCTTACTGCAAGGGAGTAAGAAGTTTCAAGGATTATATAACTCAGCGGAATAAATTGTGCTATGGAAAATGTGGTAGAAGAAATCTTATAAAAGGATGAGTATATACATGATTGAAAAAATATTAAAAAAAAAGTGGAAAAAGCTCAGATTTTTGTTTGGCCTTCCTCATTGTGTCTTTGATTTTTATTATTAACCTTAGAAAGCATATTTGGTAATTTAATTCTATTACTATTTGCATCAATAAAGGCAAGATCAAGCAAATTGACTGAAAACTTAACTTCAAGATGTCATTATAAAACAAGTTTCCAGTGATTCCTTAGTTTTATTTTCTTTAACATCTAGATACCTACAAAATTAAGGTTTTGGGACTACCAGATTGCAAATGTTTACATATGCATATTCAACAGAGTTCTACTCAGTACTTGGGATTGCTCACACAGTACTCCTACACAGGCTTCTGAAGAATTCAATATTTTTACTCCTTCTTAATAGTTCTATGTAAATTTAATGATAATACTCCCATATATTCTAATTTACTCAAAAAGAGAAGCACTTACAACAAGTGCAAGCTTCAGAAAAAGCTAGAGAACAAAGAAAACAAAGGAAAAAACATGGAACAACCCTCAGTTTACAGTCTTAAAAAGACAAGGAAAGGCAAGTTTCCTTTAATTTTGATGTTTCTATGTAGATTTTTCAGTGCCATAGAAGTCTCTTTTCTCCCTCATACTGATAAATAGGAACACATGTATATACATTATATGTACACAGGCATAAACATACACTCTATGTTCTCTGCTTGGAGGAAAAGCTCATGAATGGGAAATATTATTTAAAACTTCAGAAACACTTGTCTTAGGTTCTGTGTTTAAACACAAGCTCAGATCTTAAATATTTGCTCTGTTAATTTAAACTTGATTTTTTTTGTTGATTTACTTATTGCCTATCACATAAATATGTATTCCATAAATTTTGCCCAAGATTTACTCCATGTATGTCTTGATTAACATAACATTATAAAGTGTTAAAACATATAAACTCTCAGGCTGGAAACAGACAGTGTTAAGTTACTCACAATTCTATTTTTAATAGTTTCTTTCCAGTCGTAACTGTTAGTCTTAATCACCCAGTAATAGCCTTATAGATACTATTTTTCTCAAACTTTATTTCAGCCTTATTCTTTGGGTCATTGTCAATATCTTTGTCTCCCTCACTCTGTCTCACATTCTCATGAACATATTAATTGTCCTCTCTTCTGTTTCTTTGATGTTTTCCCGTAGTTCTATATCTGAATGCAAGAAACTTACAATATCAATTTCTTTTCTATACCATCTCTACAAATATGCATTTCATGCAAGTGTTTTTTATGTTTACTTCTGTCTGCTTAAATACTTACAAAAAAAAATTTATTTCTTTTTTTGTCTTTTTTTCTTAGTTTAAATTAAACATACATAAGTGTATTAGATTCTTCTCTTGTGCACTTCTCTGATGTGGCCATCTTCTTTGTTATTGACATCTCTATCTTTTTGGCTTATAGCACATGAGGACTTCATCTGGGAATGCAAAGTTTTGAATATGTTCTGAAATCCCTAATGAATTTCAACTTGGAAAAAGTGTGAATCATCACATTTGCTAGTATTTACAATAAAAAAAAATCCAGTCACTCCACCATTATTGTCACAAAACCAGTAATATCGTCTGCTGTTTGCTACCAATATTTTATAAAATCTATCTTGCTTGGCTGTAATGAGACATGAAATAATCAGTACTTCTTTAAAAAAAACCCCACGTTCCATCACTGAGCATATTCCCTAAAGAGTTTTTATTGGCTTGTATTTATCGTGTTCTGTTTTGGGTTTTTTTTTTGAAGTTATATATTTCTTTATTGTCAGAAGTTCAAATAATTGAATATGTCTTCTTATTAAACTGAACTATTGAAGAATAACTTTCTTTGTTTTTAACACATTTTAAAATATCTCATTGTGGCTGATTCTATTATTCTAAGCATAAGTATCTTGATTGGCTCATCACTTATTTACTTTTTACATAACACTCTAAGGATTTTTTTTTTGATAAATCATAATCTCTGGGTATATAGAATATCACAGCATATCTAGTCATGTATCTTATTGTTCATAGTACTTCGTCTGATCAGTCCAGTCATCTAAAATATACTTGCGCAATTTGTAACTAGGTTACTTTTTTTCTGGATGGATATTTTATCCCACCTAAGAGAGACCTTTCTAAATAAGACACAGCAAACAAAATCAATGGGTAGAGCCAATGATTTATGCAACTGGCAGTTTGGAGAAAAAGTAAAGATGTGTGAATGAGACCATCATGAAGGCTAATCCTCACTGTTTCAGTGAGTTTGCAAAAGGCTTGTGCAGTTTCTATATCTGCAGTGAGTATTTCACCTATATGGCAAAAACCATATAGTATGATGCTGAAGGAGAACCTCATGGATAAAATAGTAATTCTGCATTCAGGGTAGACCTTTGACACTATGCAGAAATACATGGTAGAATTATGCATTGAATGGTGAAGATAATGAGAAATTCTATACAGCTGCCTTGCTTTCTCAATATTTATTACATTCTTTATTACATTCACACTGAAAGAATGTTTCCCTCACTTTACATGTATCTATACACACACAGGCAAATACCAATATATCTATACATGTGTCTACAGGTCTTACATATATATATACATATGTATATATGTATGTGGATGTATGTGAATATATATAAGCATATATACACACCCACAAATGTTGGCGCACATAACAAGTCTGTTAGGATATCTCCCAGAGAAAAAGTTTTTTCATCTTTCCACCCCAAATCCAAAATAAAGAACAAAATTTCTACCAAGATCTAATCTCAAACAAATAAACAAACAGACAGAAAACCTGAAACTGTTGAAAGATTTATGTAAACCTTAAAGAAGCAGAGATTTCTGAACAGACCTTCTTTTGGCTTGGGGACTGGGCCATCTACTCCAGTCCTGCAAATATTACAAAGAGAGGACAGCACGACAGTAAACAACAATCCAGGTAAAATGGCCTTTTAATCTTTAAATCTGAATGGTTTAAAATCAAATTCTCTGAGTATAATCTGAACATCTGGACTAGCTACCTATAACCATCGGATGGAAGCTCTCCCTGCACAGAGAATCTGCTCTCCATCAATATTTTATCTTGTGAGGCAAGACTTCTTCAGTGTCCTGGCTTGCTTCAGCTTGTTATGTCTCATAACCCTACAGTTGTAATGCAGATGAAAAAAAAAAAAAGAAAAAGTATAAAAGGAAATCATTATTGCCTTGAAATAGTACTTTTTAACTTCTACAAAAGGAACTAGTCTTGTTTTGGGAATTAAAATATCTGGAGACGAGTGAAAAAAAATAGACTGCGATATTTTTTCTCTTAGTACGTATGGAATACTGACAATTCTTTTCTTTCTATATGGATATAACTAACTACAAGCTTGACTCTTTCAGGAATAAAATTCTATTTCTATTATCTTTATGTGGGACTTCTGTGGGTTGTGAATCACTAATTATCTTTAACTGCATAAGTAACAATGCTTTTTCTCTGGTTCTTTCTTTTTTTCCATATTATTGATTACATTATGACCTGCTGTCATGAACAGAGTGATGAACTTCACCCACAAGAGAGAAGCAGCAACATATTTTATTGATATAAGACAGTGAGTTAACAAAGTTCAATGGTAAATGCGACAAGAAGATTCGATAGCAAGGTGCATTTGATTGTTTACTGCATAGAGGACAGGGTCAGACAAAACTTTTAGGGAGACGCTCTCCTTGAGTCACGAGGTTCAGAAAGGACACCCTTGCTTTCTAAACTCCTTCCCAGAGAGAAGCCTAGGTGTGGCTGGATCCACTCCTAGTCCCAGGCTTGGTCAACAGTTTATGTCTAAAAGATTATATGCGCACAACCAATCTAAGATACAGTCTTAGTGAAGCTTCGATGTTTAGCCAGCTATTAGGCACTTACCAAGCATCTGTTGTGGCAAGGAATCTCTCAACCTCAAAGAGCAACCTTGAGACACTTCCCAACTCAAGGTGGCCAGCAGGTCGAGGGAAGTGATTCTGCCCGTCTACTCAGCTCTCGTGAGACCCCACCTGGAATACTGTGTTCAGCTCTGGAGTCCCCAACACAAGAAGGACGTGGAGCTACTGGAACAAGTCTAGAGGAGGGCCACGAAGATGATCAGAGGGCTGGAGCACCTCTGCTATGAAGACAGGCTGAGAGAGTTGGGGCTGTTCAGCCTGGAGAAGAGAAGGCTCCAGGGTGATCTTATAGCAGCTTTCCAGTACCTAAAGGGAGCCTACAGGAAAGCTGGAGAGGGACTTTTTACAAGGGTGTGTAGTGATAGGACAAGGGGCAATGGATTTAAACTGAAGGAGGGCAGATTTAGGTTAGATATAAGAAAGAAATTCTTTACATTGAGGGTGGTGAGGTACTGGAACAGGTTGCCCAGAGAAGTTGTGGATGCCCCATCCCTGGAGGTGTTCAAGGCCAGGTTGGATGAGACTTTGGGCAACCTGGTGTAGTGGAGGATTTCCCTGCCCATGGCAGGGGGTTTGGAACTAGATGATCTTTGAGGTCCCTTCCAACCCTAACCATTCTATGATTCTATGATTCTATGAAATCCCGGTGTGCAGCCACTGCTGTGCAGGAGACCTCAAAGGGCTCTAGTCTGCCCACTATCTACAGAGTAATGTGACTGACTCACAGTCATATTTGCATAAAAAATACAGATGCTAGCTTCTTCCAAATTTGGCTTTCCACCATCCCTGTGGCCAGACGGGCCCATTACCATAAATGAGCCCTTGGCTATTGTCTTGTTATCTCTCTCCCTCAAGCCCACCTTCAACAGGATGCAGCCGTCATGACTGACACTGATGGTTTATCGATTGAGAAGGATTACAGGAAAAGATGGTGTCATGTTATGACACAAGGTCAGGTCAACAGAGGTCGGGGGCAATTTGACCAGTCTACTGGCTTCCCAAGAAAGACGAGACCCTTGTACCCAACTCGCCTGCCCCCCCTGGGCAGCCCGCTAAGTCAGAGGGTGTTCACCTAACCCTTTCAGGGATCCTGCCAGCAGCACAATGGGCCAAATCCCTTATATTCTCTATATCAATTATGAAGTTTCTGGAAACTTATATTTATATAAATTTTATTACACATGCTTGTGACAGGATACAGATTTGAAGATAGCTGGTGATAGGGACTGACTGCGAAAACAACTTTGATTTAGAACAATACAAAACCAGAACTGATCAGTGATAATACTACATGGCTAGCAAGGTGTTAGTAAGTAAATGTGCATAACACAGAGCTCTTACCCAATAGGCGTCCCTATGGGGAGGGAAGAGAGGTCCAGCCCGTTGACTGATCCCAGACGTTTCGATGGAGGTCTTTGCCCCACATCCCCCTTCCCTTAAGCCATTTTTATACTTTTTTGATGAGGCTTGAGTGACTCTAGTCAAGCGTATCTTTGTCAGGATCGGTCCAAATTTTCCTTGCTTTGATTTAAAGGTATAGACAAGAAGAAATTTTGGACGCATGCTCAGTGAGGGGTGGTTGCAGCCCGGAGGCGGGTAGCTTTTGGGATGGAGGTGTGTTTTGGTTTTACAATGACATTATAACGAGCAAAGTTCACCCCAAAGGCGAGCCATTTGGCAGCTTGTTGACTATCGACATGCCCAAACGGCTTAGGCGAATGCTTCTATCCATCATCATTGTTGAGGCGAGGGTCATGATCCGTCTTCCTTGACAGTTGTGCAGTTCCCTTTGCCAGCCATTCTTCTATCCCTGAGAACAGGGACGAGCCGTGATACCTTCGTACCACTCTGCTCCCCATTTCAAGGACATTGCATGTTCTGTTCGGCCAGGACAGACCTTGGCCATGCCAACCACATTGTGCTCCTGGGAGCAGCAGCCACACCTTGCCTCAGAGCTACTGTTAATATTGCAGCTTTTGAGCTGAACTTTGCGAAGCCGTGTTTCTTCATTTCCCCAATTTGGGTTATTTTCCCACATAATCCACCCCGTGACTATAGTCACTCAAGCTTCACAATGCTTAAATAAATTTGGGGATGTCTATTTCATGTGAGACATCAAATGTGTTATACGCATTAGATATGGATTTCAGATAGGTTAAGCTTTTCATAATTTTCCAGATTTTGGTATACAGTGCTATTAACAAAACAAAACATAGTGAGGTTAGAATTAGAAGAACAATAACAGGATGAAGCATTCTGTCGACAGTTCCTGTGTCAGTTGTGTAACCATCCAAAAAGGGGTATCCTACCATCAGTGTTCCACATCTTTCTTCACTCATTCTGGACACGATGTATTTCATTGGATGGTAATCAGAGTCTTTTTTTTTTTTCATTGTCTTGAACTCGTCTCAGCAGTTCTTTCAAATCCTGGTGTCGTTGTCACTTTCTCTTTAAGGTGAGGTTTATTTCAACAGGTACAGGTGAAGGTTGAGAGAATATCACAGGTGCTGAATAAGTAAAATCACATCCTGTAATTTCAATGAAATTACAAACAGAAAAGATATGGAACTACAAAAAGTTCTTAGGCACACACAACCTTTGCCAATATGTTCAAGTATTGTTTTGGCATTATCGTTAGGATGAGTTTCAAAATGACAAACATTTTGTTCAGTGTCAAGACAAATGTCTTGGGCCTGGATGGTGTTACCTTCACAAATGAACCCTTGTTCTTGCACAATGCATGAATTGACATCAATTGTTTGCTGTTTATTTCCGTTTTTTCGGGCCCATACTCTATGCTCTAGAGGATATAGTTCCATTGTGATTTAATTTTAATGTAATAATTGGGTATATTGTGAATACTGAAGCATTATATATGGTTAGCACAAAAGCTGTGGCTTTGCTGGTGATGGAATCATAAGTAAAATTTACTAAGTACCACCAGGACTGAAATTTCTTTTTGAAGTCAATTGCATTGTCCTAAATTATTTTTCTAATTTTGGTGGGTAAGGTGCTTTCTTCACCTTCCTTTATAATTAAAGCAGTTATTGATTGCATCTACAGTTGAGCTTGGGTATAGCTAAGAGCCAAGGAAATATTATTTTGCATTGCACCAATTGCATCTACGATTAGTATTAGTATTACAGCTAAAATTAATATTAATAGGAGGAGTATCCACTTATCCGCATGCAGTTTATCCAAGATTTCTGAAAGAAAGAAAAAAAAAGAACCATGCTAGGTTGCAAACACAACCAGCAAATGTTAGTTAAAATGAGAGTATTATCCATCATCTGCAATGTTTGGTACAGTTGCTGTTAAAGGTGTAGTGTTGGCATTGAATTGCCTGTAATCGATGGTGAGCCTCCATTGACCGTTCAGCTTTTTAACAGGCCAGACAGGAGAATTACAGGGGGAGTGAGTGCAAGTAATTATACCTTGCTCCTTTAAGTCTTTCACCACCTCGTGAATTTCTGTCTGCACTGCAGCTGGCAAAGGGTATTGTTTTGTATTTGGGAATATACAAATCTGGAATGGGAACACAAGAACAGACACTTCTAACGAGTTCAGGTTATTTTCCCACAGGTGGCAGCAGGAAAGGAGGAGAAGCACATTGTGACACCTGTTGAAACAGACTATTTCTTAATGTTTATTTGGAGTTTACTTAGAATAGTGGGATTGTGATCTAGATCGGAATTTTTAGAATATAATAACAAAGTATATTTGCCATTTGTCTCATTTTATCAACATATCTATATATGTACGAATTTTAACTTAAAGAATATGGAGTAGCATCTCAGGATATATCCCTTGATGTATTCTAACCGGCATATTGTCCAATGGATCCCCTTCTCATGGGACACAGTCCACAGACTTCTCCAACATGAGTCCTTCCCACAGGATGCAATCCCTACCCATTAGATTGCACCAGCACGGGCTTCTTCCCCACAGAATCACCGATGAACTCTCAATGAACTCTGCCTAGTCCAGCAGGCACCCTGGGAGCTGCCCTGCTGTAGCCATCACCAGTCCAGTGGTGGTGGCCCAGCATGGGCAGCCACCTGTCTGGGAGGTTGGGGGACCAGCCCCCTGCCTTCCCCCTGTTTTCACTGTTTGGGCTCCTTTGTTCCCTTCTTAAATAAGGTATTCTTAAATATGTTAACACAGACCAGATTTGCCTCACGTGTATTCTTAACCTAGCATGTCAAATCTAACACTATGGTGAGCTGTTGTGTCACGACATTTTTGTTTGTCTTAGTGAAAAGGATGGCTTTTCTATTAGAAATAATAGGAACAAACTAAAAAGTGCAACCTGCAATAACAGACATATGATGTCTAGACTGGTATATTATTATTATTATATATCATCAAGATTTTTGACATATTTATGTAATATAAATGTATGTGTGTACTTTCTGTTTTGGGAAGAATAGGTTATGTAAGCTGAGGAATATTCCATAATGTCTCATAACTATATGAGCATTCTAGCACAATTATTTTGATAATTAAATATTCTGCCAATTAAATTTGAGAAACAGCCTTTGTTACTGTTTCTACAAGGAACCCAATAAGCTGGAACAATTAACATTGTCAGAGATTTCCAGACCTCATGTGTACTGCAAGAGAGCAGAATGTGGCTGACAGAAACGAAACCTATACAGAAGCAGTCATACTGATTAATTCTTCCATTTCTATAGAAACTAGGAAGCTTTTCTACTTCACTCAGCTGGCTTTGTTAGAGAATAAGAAAATGTGCAACTACCATTAAAGAAAGACTGTTGTTTTTTATATCTACAAAACTTCCCACTAGTCTTCACAGTATTGTAAACCATCCAGAGCTGACACCAAGCCTCCACAGAGTTTAGCCTCAGATTTGACACAAATTTGACTGTTGTGATTTAGCCCAGTCAGCAGGTAAGCTACCAAACAGCCACTCACTTACTCCTCCCCCTCGGTGGGATGGGGAGCAGAAAAATGTAACAATGGGCTTGAAAGTAGACGTAAGAACAGGGAGGGATCACCCAGCAACCATGGCAACTGACAAAACAGACTCAGCTTGGGGACAAATCAATTTAATTCATTAACAGTTCATTCAGAGAGGATAACAAGAAATAAAGCCATATTTTACAAACGCCTTCCCCCTACCCCTCCCTTCTTCCCAGCTCTACCTCCTTCCCCCCATGGCACAGGAGGACTGGGAATGGGGGGGTTGCAGGTCAGTTCATCACACATTGTTTCTGCTGCTCCTTCCTCCTCAGGGACAGACTCCTTAAACTCTTCTCCTGATTTGAAGTGGGATCCCTTCTCCCACTTTAGGGGGAGAACTAGATCATCTAGTTGGAACTAGATGATCTTTGAGGTCCCTTCCAACCCTAACCATTCTATCATTTTGTTCTAAATAAATGAATTCCAGAACTCTAACATATGAGTCAAGAAATATCAAAACAATAAATGCTGCAGCCACATTGCTAAGGGAAAAACAGTAACACCATTGATTTGTAATAACATGCTAAAGCTTTCTATATAAGTAACAAAGATAATTTGTCCTTTCAGGCTTTGGAAGCAACAATCTCCAGCTTTTGACAAGACTGCAAACAAACTCTGAGTTGATAATAATATCAAAATATTTTAAATAAAGACTAGAAAAAATAATAACACATTATGCAAGAAAATCAAAGAAACATTAAACTAAACTAAAAATTGTGGGAGGAATATTTGGGAAAAGAAATGCATATTTTCTTATTTTGTGGATATGAGGTTTGAATCCAGAGGGGTATGTTTGCAAATAAAGCTGAAATATGTAGATATGGATGTGTGGATTAGTGTGTTACAGGAGGAACGGGATGCAAACTCATATCCTTATAATAGCACTGCTATCAAGGGTTCCAGCTTTAGACCTTGGGCTACAATTTATTTTTGTACTCTTAAGGATGTAAATGTCTCTGATATGTACACATTTCTATTTTGCTTTTCTCTCCCAAATTTCCACTATCTTCTTCCTATTTCTTCAAAGTTTATTTTCCTTGTAATTTCCTCCAGTAAAAATATGTTCCTATAGTCTTCCATCAGCTTAAATACTCATTTTTCTCCTTATTTCATTCTCCATATTCCATCCTCTCATTCTCCTTCAAAAGACTTTCTGTGTTCTGTTGTTTTTCTTGAGTATTTTTAATTTTTTGCAGACCAGGCATAGATGCTGGCCCAGTGAGGGATAGCTAATGAGAAGAGAAGAGAAGAGAAGAGAAGAGAAGAGAAGAGAAGAGAAGAGAAGAGAAGAGAAGAGAAGAGAAGAGAAGAGAAGAGAAGAGAAGAGAAGAGAAGAGAAGAGAAGAGAAGAGAAGAGAAGAGAAGAGAAGAGAAGAGAAGAGAAGAGAAGAGAAGAGAAGAGAAGAGAAGAGAAGAGAAGAGTTGGAATGGACCTACAATGATCATCTAGTCCAAACACCCGACTATTACAGTGCTGACTAAAAACAAAAGTTAATGCAAATTATTGACATTATTGTCCAAAAACCTCTTAAACACTGACAGGCATGGGGCATAGACCACCTCTCTAGGAAGTCCGTTCCAGTGTTTGACCATTCTCTCGGTAAAGAAATGCTTCCTAATGTTCAGTCGAAACCTCCCCTGATGCAGCTTTGAACCATTCCAACGCATCCTATCACTGGATCTCAGGGAGAAGAGATAAGAACCTCCCTCTCCACTTCTTCTCCTCAGGAAGCTGTAGAGAATAATGAGGTCGCCCCTCCGCCTCCCTTTCTCCAAACTAGACAAATCCAGAGTCCTCAGTTGCTCCTAATAGGACTTCCTTCCAGGTCTGCGGGCCCTCTCCATGGCCAGCTAGGGGCCTGGAGCAGCTCTCTGCCTCTCTTTGCGGTCGGTCCCAGGAGCTGCGTCCAGCTCGCATGGTCAGGCCCCTACCTGAACTACACCCAACCTCTCTTTGCGGTCAGGCTCTGGAGCTGCTCCTGATCTCGGCTCGTGGTTGTGCCCCGGAGCTGCGTCCTGACTGTGTACGATCAGATTTGGAGTTCTGTTCATGGTTGGGCTCTGGAGCTGCTCCCGGCCTCTCTTCATGGTCGGGCTGCTCGTGCCCACTCCTGCCAGCCAACGACTGTCCGTCCATGGGCCGACTGCGTGGGTCAAAGGCAGCACTTGACTCGCTCTCAAGGGTCTTCTCCTAACTTGCTCCCCTAGCCAGAGGGCGCAAGGGAGATCCGCTCTGCTCAGCGCCCATCAGGCCTCATCCGGGCACTGTCTGGGGTCCCGGACAGGAGGGAGGCCAACAAACCAGAGGGGCTCAGGGGAGGCAAGGGGAGGGTCTGTGGGGCTGGGGCTGGTTCAGCATGGAGAGCAGAGCAGGCATCAGGGCACCTCACAGCACACCCTGTTGTGTACAGAAAAGACATTAGGGGATGGGAACAGGCTCTTCCCAGCACTGCCTGGTGGGAGGGTCAGAGACGGTGGCATCCCCTGAAACTAGAGAGGTTCAGGCTGGAGATAAGGAATCAAAACCAAAATCCCTGCTGTGAGGATCACGAAGCACTGGAGTGGGTTGCCCAGAAAGCGGGTGGGATCTTGGAGCCTGGAGGTCAACCTTCAGGACCAGAGAGGCGGCAACCCAGAACACAAATCCCATATCCCTTGAAGGGATGCTTGCTGAAGTCCTGGAAGAGAAAGCATTGCCAGTGGGAAGTGTAATAAAGGCTTCCAAATCTCCATAAGCTGCAACATGAGAAAATCACTTTCTGGTTTCCTTTAGTTCAGCACCTTTCATAAATATTGATTTACAATCTAATTGAGTTGGATAGGATAGGATAGGATAGGATAGGATAGGACCATTTACATCCAGTTGGAAGGGAGCTGCGACGGTTGTCTAGTCTTACTGCCTTACCACTCCAGGGCTCACCAAAATTTAAAGCCTATTATTAAGGATAGCATCCAAATGCCTCTGAAACATTGACAGGCATGGGGCATTGAACACCTCTCTAGGGAGCCTGTTCCAGTGTTTAACCACCTTTTCGGTAAAGCAACAGTTCCTAATATCTAGTTTGAACCTCCCTTGAAGCAGTTTTGAACCATTCCAACTCATCCTGTCACTGGATCCCAGCGAGAAGAGATCAGCACCTCCTTCTCCACTTCCTCTCCTCAGGAAGCTGTAGAGAGCAATGAGGTCACTCCTCAGCCTCCTTTTCTCCAAACTAGACAAACTGAGATTCCTTAGTAGCTCCTATCCGGGCATGCCTTCCAACCCTTTCACCAACTTTGTTTCCTTTCTCTGGACGCATTCAAGGATGTTGTCATCCTTCTTAAATATGAAGGCCCAGAACTGCACTCAATACTCAGGATGAGACTGCATCAACATTAAATACAGCAGGATAATCACCTCTTTACCCAGCTGATCACTCTGCATTTGATCAACCCCAGGATGTGGTTTGCCCCCTTGGCTGCAGGGCACACTGCTGACTCATATTCAGCCTGCTGTTGACCAGCACCCCTGGATGTCTTTCTGCAGGGCTGCTCTCCAGCCACTCCTGTCTCAATTTATAACTTGTGGGTGGCATTGCTCCATCCCAGGTGCAGATTATGGCATTTGGTTTTGTTAAATTTCATGTTATTAATGATTGCCCAATACACTACTAATCTATCTAGATCCCTATGCAGGCCTCTTGTTCCTCGAGAGAGTCAACAGCACCTCCCAGTTTAGCATCATCAGCAGACTTGCTCATGGTGCATTTAAATCCTGCATCCAGATCATTGATAAAAGTGTTGAATAGAACTGGCCCTAGAATTGAACCCTGAGGAACACCACTGGTAACCGTTCTCCAGCCGGATGCAGCCCCATTCATTACTACTCTTTGAGTCCTGTTGTTCAGCCATTTCTTCACCCAGCACACTGTGCACCTGCTCATCTCTACAGCTGGACAACTTGTCCAGATGGATGCTGAGGGACAGTATCAAAAAGCCTTTCTAAAATGCACAAAAACTACTTTTTGTCATAAATCTTTCTGCCATTTGGTAATTTTGAAGTAATTCTTTGTGCAATCGACTTAGTTCGTCATTCTTCTGTAACATAGGCAGATAGAGGCATTTAATCTGTTCTAAAAAAAGCACTTGTGATTCTGTTAGCTGAGAAGCAGAATAATGTATCTCTGGCTCTATCTGTAGCTGTGTCTTTCCTTAGGCAGGGTATACTCTAAATTAGCTTGTATAGAGCTGTGTATCTATACTGATGTAACACATCTACACAGCATCTGATCTGGCTCGGGTATACCAACTCTGTGCTACATTGCAAACTGTGGATATTTACTAAGCAGCCTCAGGGTTCAGACAAATGCTCAAGTCATCCAAATCATCTGAGATAATTAATTGGCTATGTTCTTAGTTTGCCTCTGACAAACATGAAGTGACATGACATCTTAATGAAAGAAGGTTAAGACATGCTATCTCAGTTTGGTACAGCCAGATGCCAGATTTTTAATTCAGGCTAGCTCAGCACCGCCAAGATAAACCAGGTATAGATTAATCAGTCTCCACACTACCCTTAATGTAGGTAGACCTAACCCGTTGGATGTAGAGGCAATGGTACAAATGCCACTGCTCTTCTGCATGGTCTCAAATAGCTTTATGAAATGTCTGTAAATTTGGATTAAAAAATATAATTTTAATATATTTGTTTCTTTCAAGATCATAGAATCATAGAATGGCATAGGCTGGAAAGGACCTCAGCGATCATCTAATCCAACCTCCCTGTCATGGGCAGGGATGCCTCTCAACTAGACCAGGATACTCAAGGCACCTTCCAACCTGGCCTTGAACACCTCCAGAGAGGGGGCATCCACAACTTCTCTGGGCAATTTATTCCAAAGTCTTACCACCCTCGTACTGAAGAATTTCTTCCTAAGATCTAATCTAAATCTGTTCTCCTTCAACTTAAACTCATTTCCCCTTGTCCTATCAGTGGACACTCTTGTAAAAAGTCCCTCCCCAGCCTTCCTGTAGGTTCCCTTCAGGTATTGGAAGATGCTACACATTATTGTTGCAGACAAAGTTGAAGTATAGAAGCCTGAAAAAAAAATACAAGTAAGCCCAAGTAACAGTTCCAAAATAATTTTTTAAAGTAATCCCACTATTTTCAATACAGTCTTACAATTCTGATAACATTGCTGTGATTTTGTGACTTCTGGAAGTTTTTGCACCAACTTTTGGCCGTCGTTACCTATGTATCATCTCATTCGTTTCAAAAAGAACTCATTCTGGTACAGCAGAGCCTTCTCTAGCATGAAACAAACTCACTAAAGAATGGAACAATTACTGGTGTACACAGATTTTCTGCTGGTGGACGCAGTCAGTATCTGCATATCCAAGTTTGTAATATCATGATACCACTGGAAAAATCTTGTAGTTATTCTTGTCTGTATGAGGAAGTATAGCTTGAGAAAAGTTTCTGCATAACTTCCAGAAGAAAAAATGAACATCACTTCTTCAGCTTTCTTAGGTAAATATGTTGAAAATAACAAAAGAACTCTGTTGAGGTAGGTGATGAGCAGTGAACAGTTTCATCAAGCAACTGAAACTCGTCCTTGAGGAGTAGGGGCAAAAAGAGCTGCATATGTAAGGAAAGCTCTCTTTTCACACAGGACTGTGAGACATTCTGTATTCCAAGATGGTAACTAAAAATAGGAGAGATAATGCATATGAAAATAATATTAAATTTTCTCAATACTGTCTGTAGGGCCGGAAATGCACTTGAAAGCTTTTTTTTTCATTTTGTGTCAGTGTTGTCATAATAGTTTAATTGCAGTAACTGCATTATTTGAATACTTCAGTCTTTCAGGTGAAAAAACAGCATATTGAATCTGAGACCATAAAAAGAGAAGATTATTTCAAGTCCAACTCTTTTTTCACTAATAAAGAAAATAGACTGAGCTGTTGACTCTTTAAAAAAAAAAAAAGTACTTTATCAAACAGCAGGGGGCAATGAAACATAAATCAAAATAAAAAAGCTTCTTTACAAAGCAGAGGAAACATAAAATACAATATTACTACCTGAACATTCTGTTTGCTTTAGTGAATGTTTTATGAGCAGATAAAAATACAATGGGGATTTTCTGGAGAGGAAAAGAAAGGAGAATTTTTCATGTAACCTACAAAAGTATATGACCAGAAGTATATGTAGTTTGTGATACGTCAGAAGCTCAATAAATTTTTTCTGTAGAAATTTTTAAACATTTTAGAGTGGCTACAAGTTTCAAGTCTGTGAGCATCCTTATATATCTATAAGTTGAATGACATAAAAGCTATATGGAAGTAAGATTTCATTGAAAACAAGAGCTTGGTTTCCTCTAAAAAAGCACATTATAATAACTTATCACTCTTTCATTGCAGCATATGTTTCTCATATGTAATTACATTTTTTGTCGTTCTTATTATTTATACAAAACAATGTAGTACTTAGACATTCGGGAGCCTTATTTATTCTCAAAAGTGCTAACTAGTTTTGAATTTAAATGCAGTTATCCATATATACTGCAGCTCATTTTCACAGCACATATTTCAGAGATAAATGTGTAATTGTACATTTTGTCATTCAAAGGAAAGATTATTCATCTCCTTAGCTTATTAATATATTGAGTATATAGCATACACTTTTCTGTCATATAGTCACTTATGTGAATTACATGTGCCAGAGCTTCTTAGGTTTGTAATGTCAGGCCTTTAAAAGACATACTTTTACAGGTGATACACGCACACTGTCTGTCAGAAGAATGAATGATTAAATAAATTTATAGTAGAAGGAAGGGAGGCATTTACATATAAGGGTGTTAAAGCCTGCCCCCGCCCCCCCCCAAAGAAAAAAGGAGTTGTAACGTGTCAGTCATAGTGCCCATTTTAGCAGTTGCATTCCAAGAAAGGATTCGCTGGGAGTGAAATCCATTAAAATGCCTGAGAGACAAAGCTGACCTATGTCAAATGACAAAGCAGTGTTAGGAGATGATCTATACGAGAGTCTCCTCAAAAATAAACACTTTCAGAGGTTGTAAAGCTTTCCACTAGACCTAGCACTTAGTTTGTACCAGCCTTTTCTGCCTATAAGTACCAGGAAGGAGAAAGTTTGCTTCAGCCACTGCATAGGATAATGAAAATATACAGTTCCCTGGACAGCTCCTTCATGACAAGTTAGCCTCCTCATACTTCTTACTAACCAAGCCCACGCATGCCAGAAAACTCAGTGAGAATTAAAAATGTTTGGTTTACTTAGATGGAAAGATTGGGATGAATGTTTATGCTTGATGTTAATAAAAGGAAAAAAAATCTTTCAGCTCAGTCTTTGATCATTTCTGAACTTCACATATGATCTTATTCATTTCTCAGCTAAAATCTTTTTAACTGGCTTGCTGGAAAACTGACCCTTTGTTGACTTCTATTACCTGCAAGTAGGACCAGTTATCATTCTGGACCCCCTCTAACTGGTTCATCTATGTTGCTACAGACCACTTTGTATTTTTTCCAGCATTCACTTTCCTCTCTTCAGCCTTTTCTCTTTCATCTACTCTGGTAAATCAGTCAGGTTTCCCAATTCCTCGGCTAGGTTTCATAGGGAGCTCCAACAAGACCACTGCCAGAAGCAACACCGGTCAGACACAGCAGTGACTCTTGGCACCTCTGGCACATGCAAGACTGTTTTGCTGTCACTCCTTGAGCGAGAAAGATGGGAAACTGCAGAAGGCTCTTTTATGTAATACATATAACCTTCCCTGAATTATGGGGGATTATCAGATGTAATATTTGTTTCTGCCATTGTTTTTTCAAAACCAATTAGAAAAATTAACATTAAAAGAAAATATAAAGCAAAACTAGGAGATGCTATCTACGTATATTGTTATGTATCACTGCTTAAATAACCTTTAAGGATGTAAAATGAATCTTTTGTACTAAATAGTAACTAATATATAGCTAGTTATACTGTATTCTGACAACTCTATGTATTCAATTTCTTCAATTACATGACTCCATTCTTTGTGTACTTTTTGTCTTAAAGAGATATAACTACCTCTGTCTTTATCAGGTAGAAAACACTGAGAGGTTGCAGTAATATTACATGAAAAAGTACAAATCTGTCATCTTCTGATTTCTAAGTAAGTGCTTGATTTTTCAAATTTAAATATATTCATTTAATGTATTTTTTAAAATTTCAATTGTAATCCTTTTTTTTTACAACTTTATTTTATATACATATTTAATGCAGTTAGGATATTGATGTTTTAATATCTATGTTACTTTATTATTCTAGATAAAAGACTTGTGTAAATTTGTTATCTGAAAGAAAATGATCTAAACTTTTTAACCCTGTGAAGCAACAAATGATAACTTCAAAGCCCCTGAAGTCTATGCTGCCACTGATATAACAGGAAGAACTGCATTAATTTCCAAGGAGTTTGGATTGTTTCCTATGAAGACAAATCTTAGAAAACTGATAGTCTGTATGATGCCTAAGTTTCATATGTGTAATTACGTTAGTAATGGAAAGATAATGTGTAAGAATATACTTTGTGAAGCATAAATAATGTCAAAAGGAATGGAAAGCAAGGAAATACGCACAAGTGTGACACAATATCGAAGTTTAAGAAGGAATTAGAACAATGAATTTCTTTGGATATGTACCTAACTGTAGTCAAAAGATGCTCTCAAATATAATCCTTCTGTATAGTAATGTGTACTTACATGTTTATGAAGACATATCTGTTACAACCAATAGTAGACTCTAACTTTTTACAATGTTCTGGATATAACAGATATGCTTCTAAGTAGTTTCTGTGATATGTCAAAAGCATTTTATGTTACATTTTGTATTCTACTGCAAAACTCTAGTGTTGTCATATTACATATTTAGCTTCTAAAATTGATTGATTGCTTCAGAGGCAAGTGTATATGGTATTCCACTTCTTATCTGAGTCAATGTTTTTCTCAATACTGTGAAGTAAATTAAAATAAAGTGTTTAAATCTACTGCTTATGATAGAGAAGACCAAATCTCATTCTAATAAACGTGAAATACAACTTGTCATGTTCCTTTCACTTTGCAGAAATGCTACCACAAGGCTTAGCCAGTTAAGTCTAATATGTTGACATTTATTTTTGCTGCAATAAATGTTAGGATTATATTTTTGCATTAAATTCTGGCATTTTTAAAGATCACGATGACAAGTAATTTATTCTTCAAATCACTCTGGTTTGTTTTTACTTTTTGAATATGGATTTGGCCATGTGTCTCCAAGGCACAGTACAAAGCATATTTCATATGTTTTGCAACCTATTAGTTTGATTTAAATCCACTTTTTCTGTCAGGATTTATGCAAGCCCTTCTTGATGTTATTTGCTCTGAATTATTGCCCAGAAATAATCACACTGAATCCAATTTCACACAGGCTGTGTGGCCTATGAGGTCTGTCACTGTAAAGCTCTAAAGCTTTCAAAATTTTGTTCAGTGGAGGTGATTCTTCAAATTTGTTCAATATACAGCACTGTCTTGTTTTATTTTCATATTTATCTCTTCACCTCGAAGTGTGATGAATTTGATTGTGCATGGTAAGTACACAGCGATCTGAAAAGAAGAAAGAGAAAACGAGATTTTTAAAATTTTTTTTAAAAGAACTATATTATTCTAAAACACAAAATAAATGACCAATATACTGTTAAAACTGCATCCTTTCAAATGTGCTTTCTCTTTCAATACATGTGCAATCTTTCCACATATTTTTACATATTTGCATGTTATCTTCCAATGGTTTGAAATTGAAATGTGTTCTTTAGAGGAAAATATGAAAAAAAAAAAAGGGTTCTTGATTTTTGGAAACGTACTAAACTTCTGTGCTCAAATGTTTGATTCAGAACCGGCCCCTACAAAATGATCCACAAGTTTTTATCTTCTAAAACACTTAACAAAAGCCCTTGTAATATTCTATTGTTTAATTTGCATATCTAAGCATGTCCAGAGGCAGACAATATACATCCTGACTATTTCTTAATACTTCTTTTTAGTTGATCTTCATTTAGTACAGATACATATGCTGGCAGTACCTGCACTGCAGGAAAAGCTTAGTCACCTTCAACAAATAAATTAACAACCATCAGAAACAGTTAAAGCTAACAAAGCAGGTTCATTTAGGGTTTTTCTTTCTTTCCTCTACCATTCATACATTCATCCTTGTCAGATGACAGTCTTATGACCCAGTAGCACAGGGACATGCAGCATTTACCACAAGGCAGAACGGCACCAGAACGTCACAGATGTTATTGTCCTAATCCAAGAAGACAGCACTTGTTTCTTCTTTGAGTTTTAGTTCAGGAAGGTATTAGTCTTTCCTTTGAAACCTGTCACGTTTTCATAGATATACCTCAGTTGTATACAAAGTTTATGTATTCACATATAAGTTGGCTTCAACACTTATGGCAATGTAGATTCCCTCAAAGCTCTCTACCCTCCTATCTCCACAACAGAGAAACACATAGAAGGCAAAGTCCTGAGTGACCTTATTTGTATCACCCATCTGCTCTGTTCAAGGAAAGAGTGTGTCCTGAAACCCTGAAGTCAGCGTTTCACCTTTTCCTTTCCAGGCAAATATACTGACTGGGTGTTCACAATTAAATCTCCCATATCCTCTCCAGAGTGTCTTATGCTGAACACCGCCAAACTCAGTGGGAAGATGGAGGAGGCAGCAGGCATAATACACCACTTGAAAATTGCATAGGACCAGATTTAAAGTTTCTATAAGTTAGTCTTTATATAGGCAATGGTGGTGGTGGCACTTGACATGTCTGTTGATCTGCTATCATCTTCATGAGACAGGAGAAAAAATAGCATAATGCATCCAGGGAGGTTCCCTAAAGAGCTTTGGACCGCATCTATAGTGAGGACTTTACACCCACAAGACCAAATTAAGCCTAACCCGAAGTGAAATCTTCCAAACAGCATATGATGGAAATAAAATGAGCCCCAGCATCAGCTTTGATCTACCAATAGACTCCTTTTGTGACAAAGTATTTGTTAATACAAATAAAGCCTACATCATCATGGTTTTCTTCTGCCAATTCATTTTGCATAATAAATGCAGTGATTTTGTTAGCACTTCAAGAGACAACCTTCAATTCTGTGCTTCTTTCTACAACCCTCTCTTAGTTTCTCACATCATTCTTGCATGTTAGCTACAGAAAATCCATAACATTCAACTCTAGCAAATAAGCAGAATATGTAATCATTGTACTGATGTTCAGTATTGCCCTGTTTATACAATATATTAGCCCCTTTGATCAGTGTCACACTGAGAACTTTCTGTTCAGTTAACTTTTCCCTGTGACTTCCAAGATCTTTTGAGAAAAAATGTATAGAATTTCCCGTTGTGAATTACAACTTACACGTTACTAGATATATGACTGAAGCTTAGTTGTGCTAGAAAACAATTTACTTGCTTTCCTCATCCAATCCATTCATACAGATCAGTGTACATCAATCATCAGCCCTCTTCATCTCTTCAGAAAAATGTCCTCTATCACTCAACTAAAAGGCCAAGACTCATTCAAATCAAAAACTCACAAGAAATATTTCCACTAAAAGTCCTGTGTTTACTATTCTACTTTTGAGATGCCTTATAGGTGTAATTTGATTATTTTCATTTTGTATCATAGCTCCTCACTAAATTTCTGAGCATGTTCCTCCTTATGCATATAAATGTACATATATACACCTTCTTGCTACTGCTACAGATTTACTGATCGTTCAATGTATATAAATAATGAATTGACATTTGGATGGAATATAATTCACTCCAGTTCCTTGTACACTGATTTCAGTGGTCTTTGAATCAGGCTGCTGGTGTTAGAGATTTGCTACAGGAGTTTGTATGTTAATAAGAATCCTGTGAAATTCCCCGAAGCATATCTTAGGTCAGTGCCTTCTCTAACAAGTGGTTGCAATGAATATGAGCCACCACTTGTGATATCATATATATTTCCAATTCTGCAGAACCAAAAACGGACAAAAGCTTCAAGATATTGTTGACCTATTTTGTTCAGAACTAGTTCTACTCCTGGAAGTTCCCTACAACGTCTTCCAGGAGGATTACACAAAGATTACACTGTTGGTTTTCATAATCTCTAAACTTCAAGGAACTGGAGACAGGAAGATGATAAGAGGAAATCATACCTAGGTACATCATACTTGGTTATTTATTAGTTGATATTCTAACCTATACTGACACATAGTATTTATTTTGTCCAAAGTGCAAAAGTCTGATGTTCTACTCACTGAAATTCAATAGATTTCTGTTGGCTCTGTAGTCAGATTTCTTCAGGTCCCTCTGAACTGTAGGTCTGACATTTGGTATATCAACCACTCCCTTTATATAGTAATATCCACACATTTGCTGAGGGTGAGTTCGATGTTATCATTCAGATCATTAAGATATTGAAAACTATTGGTCCCAGTGTTGACCCTTGAGGTATTCCATTTCTTACAGGTCACTGACAATGTCAAGCCATTGATCACTACCCTTTGATTCTGATGGCTCAGTCAATTTTTACATGATCATTTTACTTGTAAAATGAATTTGTCTCACTTTTAAATATATATTGTAGTTTATGTAGACCCTATGGTTATAGCAGATCAATTCTCTGCTAACTTCTCAGACCCACTGCTTTCTTCTCCTCCATCACTTCTAAACACTGATATTCTGTTGAAACACTACTGTGAATGTCTCTGCAACTGAAAGCCCACAAGGGGTTTGATTGTTGAGAGTTCTGTTGGAGAGATTTTTCTTTGAGGGTTAGCATATGTACAAATAGGAGGAGAGATATATTACCTTTTAAATGGCTTGTGCACTGTCCATGTTAATTAATATGAAATGAAAACGTCGTGATATTCTCAGTAAAACTCACAAATTGAACCATGCAGGCTTGAGCTGAGTGCAAACCCCCTCCCCTCAAGCACTGTCTCCTGGCAAATTAGCAGAGAAAGTGAGTTAGATGAGGTTAAAAAGAATCTGTCCTCTTGTCAAATGATGAAAATACACACCTTCCTTCATGTCGTTACAGTTCTCTAAATCTGCATTCTTTCTCATCTCTGTATTGCTTTTCTTCTCTTGTATAAAGTACATTCCTGTCATAATCAACACATTATTGAGCCTTAGGCAGTTATGATTACCATATACCCAAGAAGAAGAATCTTCACTAATTACCGATACATATGACTTTCTCACTGTTCATCAAGGGTAAGTTGTGATACTATCCTTGAATTTTTATAAGATACATAATATGCACTTTACGTTGAGGTATTTATTGGAAGACTAGATCTCCATGTCACATATGTGAAAAAGAGAGCAGAGGAAAAGAGAAAAGATATTTGAATGGTATACAAAAGGTATAACTGTTGTGAGAAACACATTTTTTGGTGAAACAAGAAAGCATTTGCTGTTTTGGAAATTATAAATAAATTTTCATTTTAAAATGGCACAGCATATGAATGGGGGCATTCATTTCTTTCCTTATTCTCCACTCCTACTTTTAGACCCTAAAAACTAGGTCTGTCCAGCAGTCCTCAATCCTCAAAAAGGGTCATGTGATATAAAAGCCAAATCTCCATCTGACACTAGTTATACAACCCGTTATTGACCTGCAGTATCCATCTGCTTCTAAACAAGCCTTTCTCTTTCACCATTAGGATTGAGGGGAAACTATGTGGGTTCCCACGGCCTTGACACTCACACTAAGAGCTGTGAAACCACTGTTGATATGGTTGACATCTCCTTTCACAATACTGCTGATGCCACGTGGATGAACAGCAGTAAATAGTCCAAGGGCCGGACAAACCTCAGCAGTCTCTGCACATCTTCTGGTATCTGAGCATCTGGCAAGCAAAAAGTAGCCTTAGACAGCAAGTGGGACTGGCAGACAGCAGCCTCCATTCCCCGCAGTAAGGAGTCTCCAACTACTACTACCTGTTACTTTATCTTGATGTTGACTTGTATATCAGGCTTGGCTGGCTCTGACACTACCCTAGATGGAGTCTTCTTCCCTCATCTTCTACCAGGGCAATGAAGCTGTTCTGAAGCTGCAGATCTGTGCCTTCCTCCTCCTCCTCTTTCTCAAGGACAGAAGTGTCATCCAGTCGCTCCTTGTCCCTTTTCGCTTGTATTGCTTACAGAAAAAAAAAAAAAAAGAATCCAGGAAAAAGATTCTACAAAATGTCTCAAATCTGAGCTCTAGAGAAAAATCAGTTGACTCACGAGACTGTGGGTGGCTCGTCCTCCACTTTACCTCTCTGCTCAGCTAAGTAAAACATATACATATTCAAGCCTTACATCCTTATAGCTAGATGAAACTAAACAAATAATGTTTTGGTGCAGTAGATATTGTAGATTTTTGGGGTATTTTGCCTTTAAACTGAGCAAGCTAAAATATGGAATCATTCTGAAGGACTGGTGAGTTTACAGAGTTAGCAAGTGACTAGTTTTTTCCTCCTTGGAATTAAAAAAAGCAATGATAAAATACAGGTGAGCACTCAACATTCAGTTGAGAAGAGGAAAAAGGCTAAAGCTTTCCACCAGAAATTTTCATGAATGAAAATGACATTATGTTAAAAAACAGGAAAAACACAAATAGATTTAGGAGAAGCATATATATGAAGACTACACCTATTTTTGAAATATAAAATAAGGGTCTATAAATTGTTTTAACTCACAGTGCTAAGGCTAATTGTTCTCTCACAATCACGTCATTTTCTCTTTTTCAAGAAATGCAGAATAGGGCAAAACGAGGTAAAAGTAACACATCCTGATGAGAGGACATCATTTTGGTTTCCACATGTTTAAGAATGGCACAGTTACTACTTGGATTCCACAGACAGTCAACATATTCTTAAGTTTTCCTTCCTGAATGTGAATGCATTTGTGTATGAGAAGGATCAGGGAACTTCAGAGGTTGTTTACATCTAAGCTTTCTGCCATATTTTTCCTCTAGCTCTTTGTTAAATCGACATTAAATGCAAAGGAAACTACTAGAACAAATAAATCTACCATTGAAAATTTGATCATAGCTGCCAGACATGTGCTGAGTTTGTGTGAAGGAGTTCTGGTGGTGGGAAAGAGGATTCACTCCCTAGACCTTTGCGGGCTTCCAGACCGGGTCAGACTCGTCTCTGGCCAAGTCGGAACCCCATCCCCCTCAGACCTGGGTAGAGCCATCAGCACCTCTGCGAATGCCCTATTTAAGACGGGGACAAAGGAGCCTGAAACGTGGTTTTGGACCTGCAGTGAAGAGAGGGGAGAAGCGGGGGCTGCCCGTCCTTCCCCGGCTCCCCGGCGGGGGCTGCCTGCGCTGGGCCGGCACCACCCACTGAGGATGGCCACGGCGGAGCCGCTTGAAGCACTCAGGAGCACTCCGCTCCCAGGGTGCCCGCTGGGTCGAGTTCATCCAGAGAGGGCTGAGATCTGAGAGAAACGGCCACACAGACACCAGGTTGGTAAAGATGGAGCAGGAGGAGGTGCCGGAGCTGAGGTTCCCCTGCAGCCCATGGTGAGATGACAGTGGCCCCACTGCAGCTGGGACAGACCCAGTGGAGCAGAGACCCACTCGCAGCCCATGGAGAAGCCCAGGCTGGAGAAAAAGATGCCTGAGCCTGAGAGAGGTCGTGGAGAATGGGACACATGACAAAAGTAGAGAGGCATCTAAAGTCTGTGGGACAACCCATGCCGGAGCAACTGGCAACTCTCTAAGAATCTGTGACTGTGGTAAAAGCCCGCATTGGAGCAATCCGATGGGGAAGGATTGCATCCTGCGGGTCGGACTTACTCTGGAGAAGTCTGTGGATTTTTCTCGTGAGTAAGGGATCCAGCGGAGCAAGGGAAAACGGTGTAAGGAGTCCTCCTCCTTTAAGAAAAGGAGCAGCAGTAACAACATGGCATGAACTGACCTGCATTCCCCCATTCCCTGACCCCCTGTGCCGCTAGGGGAGGAGGTAGAGCCAGAAAGAAAGGAAAGAGGGGAAGGGGGGGAGGTGTTTTTAATATCTGGCTTTGTTTTCACTCTATCCTCTCAAGTAACTGTTAATAAATTGAATTGTTTTGTCCCCAAGCCAAGTCTGTTTTGCCTGGGGCCATGGTCCGTGGGTGATCCCTCTGTCTTGTCTTGACCCTCAGTCCTTTTATTACATTTTTCTCCTCTCCACTTCACTGAGAGGAGGAGTGAGCGAGCGGCTGAGCGGTAGCTTAGTCGCCGGCTGGACTAAACCACGACAAGACAAGAGACAACAAAAAACCCCAAGTATATGAACGATACATGTTGTACCTCAATCTAGAGAAAAAGGTTGAAGCTCTAGGAGGTTTGCACTGTAATCAGCAAAAATACTCAGATGGTGCACTGTTACAATAAGCTGTATACAGCAGAGATAGACTACCACAATACGAGAAAAGAAAGAACAAGAAAAAGAAAGATAATGAATGTATCTAAATTAAACTCTGAATACAAAAAGAAACCGAGAAAATATCTGAAAAAAAAAGGAACATATCCTTTCAAGTATAATTCTGAAATAGAAGATATGAGAATGGATGCAACACAAATCTAGAGGCAGAATAAGAGAAAAATCAATGTGTTTTTTATAGTGAGAATTCAAAAGTTCAGAGGTTTTCTGCTAATACTATAATACGATTCAAGTAACTCCATTTCAAAATTACTGAGACTTTTGTTTCACTGTTGTATTTTCCAAGATTTGCTTTTTCAGGCTTGTTTTTGAATATTAAGTATATATTAAGTGTGGAGGTTTGGATGGATTTTTTTATGTTACTTCAGAGCTTACACTTGAAAATTTTTATGTCTCTGCTGGCAAGGAAAACCTACTTTTCTTGACAAAGAAACTGTTTTTTGGGAGACACATTAAAATTGGTGCAGGTATCTAGATTTTCCGGGAAAAAAATAGCTGATCTGGACTTTTTTTCCCGGGTGTTTTTTTGTTCCTAATCTTAGCTTCTCTAACACAGAAGATTTTGAACTCACTCATAGCCAGAAAATGGAGTACTGGGGTTCTTTGCAGAAATCCCAGTTAAATTAGAGTTATCAAGGGCAGGAAACATTTTTGTTCTTTGGGGTTAATCTAATTCTTGCTATAGCAACGTTGGGAATAATTTTTTCTCTAGAACTCATTTATAATTACTACTCTTACATACCGTTTTGCAGAAAGGGGTGTATTCATGTCCAATATTGAGATTCTGGACCAAAAAAAAAAAAAAAATTTTAGTAGTTTAACTTTTATTCGGTCTTTTCCAATGCCTGTAAGACAATATAGACTTCTCAAAAAATACTTACGTATTTTATTTTTAACTTCTAATTCAGCTAATAAAAAATCTACTTTACTATGTTGGTTTTTTTTTACTTCCAAAACACTAAATCGGATGCTTTGGATTAAAGATTAATATGAGAACACTACAGTTCTTCTACAATTTGACCTTTTTTCAGAAGTAAAATAATGTTAAACTGAGTAATTCCATTTTCATTTGAACTCACTTTTATCCATTAACACCTACAGCTAGTTCTGAAATTTGTATACTGGTGAACCCTAGAATTAACTTTACGTAGTTCTTCATCCACATTCTGACCACTCTGGCATCAGGAAAGGACAGTATGTGAAGAGATATATTCAAACCTGCTACTCTTCTTGTTCGTGAAGCAAAGAAGCAAATAAGCAAATATAGTGTTCCTTGCTACTAGAACTTTTACCACGTTTTTAATTTCTTAGGAATCATGAGGCATATAGAAATATCTTCTCTACAATAGCTTGATAATGAGCTAGTAATGAAAGAAAGTTTAGTTAAGGAAAAAATCAACACAACTTTGAGACTTCCATAGTAAGTATTACCAATGCTAACATAAAGCCAAAGAAATCAACAATTAACTGCTGTCAAACACAAAAATATAATTCATATTTTTAAGTACTAGGTATCATTAAAGATGATAGAAGTTTAGCATTAAAAAGAGTCAATTTTGTCCTACATCCTCCCTCTCTAATACATGTTGATAAATATTTGCGGTTCAAACTGGCAAATTAACTTTCAAACCATCGAAGCACCCAGTGTTTCATAATCATGCAAGTTTTTACAAGACCAGGGCGCAAGGAAAGGCAGTGGGTGAGAAGGATACATCTTTTTCTCAAGCACACAAACCTCTTCTAATTCTTGACTGAAAAGCATTAAAAATTAAGACTGGCTTGTGAAAATAATGACAGACTTTAAAACAGATTTCTTCAAGGTTAATGAATTTAAGTTCTCATATCCAAAACCTTCCTGGCAGTAAAATACTCCCACTTTGGGCCGTTATTGGTATGATATTTCTAAATATTCACCTCAGCACAAAATGCTACATTATACATTTCTGAAAAATACATTTTTTTCTGTGGTGTGTAATATACAAAGGACAGTCTCCTCTGCAGCAGCCTGCAGGCAAACTTTCTGAAAAGTAGCCTCTAGAGAAGCTTAAAAAGACGACAGTCAATTAAGTTATAAAAAATACTTTATTTTTATGAAGAGGGAACATATTAGGAATTTTATTATCAGTCAGTGCTGTACTGCACATGTTTCTCCTTTGCAATTTAGAAATCCTGACTTCTGTTTTAAATTAACCACTACGATTCAAACAACTGAGATGCTCCTTAGAGGAACACTATACAGGGTTTTCAGTCTCTGTTGAAAAAATAAATGTATCTTAATTTAGAGGCTGAAGCCTACTCCAAACTGTTTTATTACTTAGACCTTGATAAATATCTTAGAAAAAGATTTTATTATTACCATGAAGCAAGACATTTCAGACAATGCATAAAATTACCTACTGAACTCAAAGTAGGCTGCATCTTTGAAACAATCAATTCAAAATGCAGTACCAAGTGTTACAATGATAAATGAAGCAGTCGAAGACTGTTGCTAGCACCTTTACTGAATGACAAAGCGCAAGAAACCTTCCACAGATGTTGAAATTATGAGGGAGCAAAGCAGGTGCTTAAATCCTATTTACTAAAAATAGAAACAATCATCAAGTTACAAAAGGAGTCTACATTTCATATGTCAAGCTCAACCTGTGCTGTGAAGTGTTTAGTACTCCACTGTTTTATGACGAGCCTAATACTCCACATTTTGGTCCATAATAATGCATCTGCTCCAGGTTTTACAGGTAAGGTAAAGATTCAGGTTATATTAAATAAACCTTGTGTGCTGGGTTTGTGGGAGGGGCTGCGGAAATGGCCCCTGTAAGTAACTGTGAAAAGCTTAATGTGCTGGGTTTAAGTGATAGGGTTTGGTAGCACAGGAGGGGCTGCGGAAATGGCCCCTGTAAGTAGCTGTTGAAAGCTTCCCCGGCTCCAAAACCAGTCAATCCGGCCTCTGGCCAGGTCAGACTCTCTCCATCCCCTCAGGCTGGGGCCAAGCCAATCAGTGCCTCTGCGAATGCCCTATTTAAGACAGGAACAAAGGAGTCCAAACTGAGCATGGATTTACAATGAAGAGAGAGGACCCGGGTCTGGCCCCCGGCATCCTGGGAGGGTGGCTACCCATGCTGGGACACTGCTGCCCGACTGGAGATGGCTGTAGTGGCATGGCTTGGAGAGCTCCCACGCACCCCACTCCTGGGCACCCGCTGGGAGCAGTTCAAGTTGCCAGGACTGCTGAGGTTCATCAAGAGGACTAAGATATGAGAGAAATAGCCATGCAGACACCAAGGACAGTGAAGATGGAATGGGAGGAGGTGTGCTGGAGCTGAGATTCCCGTGCAACTTGTGGTGAGACAACAGGTGGCCTGCCCTGCAGCCTGTGGAGATTAATGGTGGAGCAGAGACCCACCCACAGCTCTTGGAGAACCCCATGCTAGAACAGAGATGTCTGTGCCTGAAGAAAGTCATAGAGAATGGTCTCCGTGAGCTGCTGGAGGCTGACAAGGAGGTGGAGAGGCATCTGAAGCCCATGGAGAACTCCATGCCAGAATGGGTGGCAACTCCCTAGGAAGTTTTGACTCTGTGGGGAAGAAGCCCGCGCCGGAGCAATCTGATGGGGAAGGATTGCATCCTGTGGGAAGGACTCACTTTGGAGAAGTCTGTGGACTGTCCCGTGAGGAGGGGATCCACTGGGCAGAGAAGAAGAGTGTCAGGAGTCCTTCTCCTTTAAGAAAGGAGCAGCAGAAACAATTTGTGATGAACTGACCTGCAACCCCCCCATTCCCTGTCCCCCTGTGCCACTGAGGGAGGAAGTAGAGCTGGGAAGAAAGGAGGGGTGGAGGAAAGGTGTGTTTTTGAGATCTGGCTTTGTTTCTTGTTATCCTCTCTGAATGAGCTGTTAACGAATTGAATCAATTTGTCCCCAAGCTGTGTCTGTTTTCCCCGGGGCCATGGTTGGTGGGTGCTCCCTCTGTTCTTGTCTCAACCCTCAGTCCTTTTATTACATTTTTCTCATCTCCACCTCACTGAGGAAAAGGAGTAAGTGAGCGGCCACGTGGTGACTTAGCTGCCCACTGGGCTAAACCACGACACCTTGTTAAAGTCTTGTTGAAAAATTAAGCATTATATTAAAATATATTTTATATGTTTAATACAATAGTAAGTTTGCCACCTTATTAACATTCCCACTAATTTTTCTGTGCCATTTGAGCTTAACATTAATAGTATCTGGGGATAAAACATTTTACTAATTCTGAAATTTTAAAATAGGATAAAATCAGCTTTTAAATATAAGCATAGGAGACATTATTGTCACATGACATTAATAATGAAATTGTTGTACTTATCTATTAGTTTTATATTAAACTTGCTTTCACTCTATCAGGGATCCTCTGCATCCTTTATGAAAAGCCCTTTTCTCTCTCTCTATTACTTAAAATCACACTTCCAACAATTCAAGAAGACCTTTTCTTGTACCTTCCATCCATCTAAACAAAAGGACACTGTGAGTTCTATGACATCTCTGAGAGATAAAGATCAAGACCATAACTCTGTGAGATGTTTGGGTTGCTAATATGTCGTACTTTGTCACCCAGTCCAGCCTACTCACAATGCAAATAAATATATTAATAAGAGCAGCTATCATACTTTCATATTGATTTAATTATACAGGAATATAGGAAATTTTGTGTGTATATATATATATGTATAAAAACAATTCCTTGATATAAGCAGTATTTGTTAATCTACTTTTTGGGTCTTTTGGCCTGATAATATGCAGCAGTAGTAGCATCACAGAAAGATGTAAACAAAGTGGACTAAATGGTTATGAACTTCCTTTTCAACAGATGAATGAGTGCTACTAGTCCTGGGATTGTCTTAATTGATTTTTCACTTAATCAAGATCTTTTCTGTGGGATTCTTGTCACTTTTAGTTTTGCTGCACTTTTAGGAGGCTGGATTAATGAAGGACAGTTTATAAACTACTTGCCATATCAAATGGCAGAAACCATTATTGCCTTTCGAAAGCAAAACCCCTGAGAACCAAATGATAAGGAGGAAACTGCTTTGCAGAAATTTATCTTTATGTAGACATTTAGTGCACTGGCTCATAGAATGATTCATGTTTAAATAGCTGAAAAGACAAATAACTTCAAGCCTAGAGCGAGAAAGAGGAATCATGTTAGGAGGGAAAGATTTAAATCTGGCTAATGCTCTTGATATAGTCAGAAGAACTAAAGAAGCCATTAAAGATGCAAAATCAGTACCTATTGTACAATCCAATGAGGTTTCACAGACAGTACCAACTATAAGACAGAGAGAAGGAGAATAATAATTTGGTTTACAGTTTAGGGCATTTTTCTAAAATTTCTATCTATTCCTTTCCTGAAAAATATTTTTTCTAGGAGCCTGGAACTGTTTTAATGTTGAATTACAGTACCATAAAATTTATTTAAATCAGGCTTATAATATACTTCAATACTTAATTTATTATTTAGAAGAGTATGTTGATCTTTTGTGTACTGAGATTAATGCACACGATACATGTAGCATGCATAAAACAGTAGGAAGATTTATTTCTGAATTAGGTTGACAACTATTGTTAAAGTGATAAACATAAGATCATGAAAATTTTGCTATGCTTTAATAATTAAATAAATATATGTTGTTGGTTAGGCCGTTCTGGCAACCAAACCGCCCCTCCCCCCCAGTCGTTGACTCCCCCTCCCCCAGCCCCAGGGATGAGGGAGAGAATTAAAGAAGAAACGGGATACCTGTGGGTTGAGATAAGAACAATTTAATACAGATGATTCAATACACAGTGTAGGTGCTCACCACCCCCTCGTATGCGAAGCCCGTCTTGTCCCGAAGCTGCAATCCTGGACGAACGCGAGGCCCCGAAATTGAGAGGGGCAGAGAGAGAGAGAGATAGTACTCCGAGAGTGGGAGTACTGGGAGAGAGAGGGGGAAAAAAAAAAAGCAATAGAGCAAAAGCGCAGCAAGCGTTAAAAGAGCAAAAGCGGCGAAAGAGCCAAAGCTCAAAAGCCCTTCTTCCCGGCTGACCCTCACTTTGATACTGGGCATGACGCTGCATGATATGGAATACTAATTGGCCAGTTTGGCCCTCAATCTTAACTTCCACCACAAATCACAAGGAGAATCGTGGCCCCCTTGTCCCAGCTATGCTCCCCCCTTATCCCACCGTGTTTCTGCACTCCGGCACACTGAAAAGTCCTTGGAGTCTCACATCCAACCACAAACATCAGCTTGCTATCAGCATTCTTCTCAGGGCGAGCCTCTGAGTAAAACCAAAACACAGAGCTCTTCTAGCTGCTAAAAAGAAGAGCTAACTGTCCCAGCTAAAACCAGGACAATATATAAATTTCTGATATTTATCTTAAAATTATATTAATTACTTTATAATGAGTAAATATACTAAGCCAGAAGTTAATTGGACTTGTCTAAGATATAAGCTAAGATCAGTGAATAGTTTCAGCTGACTGTTTGTAAAAATCAGGTTAATATTTTAAAAATATAAAAATATTTTACTTTCTCAGTAAAATAACTCAATTTAGAAATGCCAGTATGTTTTATTTTCACATCCTGAAAATAATTCTTATTCCTGTTTTTACTGTGTTCTTCACAGAATTGAATCTAAATAAAACAAACAAAAATCTAGGAAGAAAAAAAATGGGCTAAATAACTTCTGAACAATATGAAATATTTTGTTCTAAAGCAAATAATTTTTTTAAAATTTATAGAATACACGATACTTGTTAAAAATAAATTCATTCAGACTAAAATGCAGAAGAGCATGGTTTGTGTTGAACTGAAACAACTAGGAGATTATATTATTTGTTAACGGGTTCTTAGAATTATCTTGACTTGGACTATGATCAATAAACTCTTATACTTCACGCAACAGATGATCATAAGATTCGAAAGGTTTATCATGGTCATCAGAGCGATTATCACTGATAGAAACAAAAGATGTAGACTTCTTAAAAGATCTTTACTTCCTTATTATTTCATCAATAAACAAAAAAAAAAAGAGAGGATATGTGTTGCTGTATGTCGCTGTTGAGACAGACACGACATACACAGGTTCAAGTAGTATTCATTTATTATATAATGAATTCCATCTAACTCTTGCAGTTCCAGCACACTTTTATACTAATTCTAACAGTGCACGCAACATAAGCAATTAGGTGATTGGTTAACTACAGCTGTTCACGTGCCTTAGCCTAATACATGATTGGTGATCACGCGCTCTGTATAATCCAAGCCAAATTCATTACATCACACGATTAGTGCAAAAACACAGTCCAGTTTCTTATCTTACAGTTCCTCCTTATCTTACGGTTCCCTGGCTCTCCCAGCACCTGCAAGTTGTTTTCCATTTCTTCTCTTCAGGGAGTTTTCAGATCTGCCGGGGTACACAGCAATCTCTCCAAGGTCAGTTTCTTCATCTTCTGTCCTGGGATCCACGGACCAGCCGTAGTTTCCTACAGATGTATACATAATTGAACCAAAGCTCAGTAGATATTCTTATTTGAGTTTATAAACTTCTTTATTATCTCTTCAGCTGTTACATGAAAACACATGTTCAAATTCCCACAGGTCAATTGCTGCTTTGCCAGCACAAAAGGCAATAGTCACAATCTGTAGAAACCAAACACCAGTTTATTCTCAAGTTTATTCAGGAATTTCCTTCCTACTCACAGAATAAATCCCCCTTTCTTATGAATCCCTCTTCTTACTCTTCTATCAGAAATTTTCAGAAATTTTTTGCTTCCCCTATGAAGCAGACCTCTCTCCTGTCCTTAGACTGGAGCTAGAGTCTTGTTTGCCTTGCCCTCCTCATCTGAAGATAATGGGCTCAACTAAACCAACACTCAATACAGAAGTCTACAGTTTTCATAGAACAAAACTATTGGGCAGACTTCAAACAGGTCTACCAGACTACCTGCTCAGTAGCAAGAACAGTCTCTACAAAGCTCCTGAAAGTGTCTAGATCTCTCTATCTAGATTTACATGTCAGGAACTTCCAGTGATGGAGGACTTGAGCTTCATGCACAGGAAGCTTAAGGAAATGATAGCAAAGCTAAAAAGATACCGATACCTCTGATGGAGCTAGAATCTTTATAAGATCATTCATTGCTGATGAAAGGTTATCTAATTGGCCGCTCTTTTTATCAAGCATACATACCTACAATTTAGCATATTTTATGCTCAAATACAGCTAAAGAAGCATGTAAGTGATACAGTTCTCTCTTCTTAAATGGGGACTAGCTTTTATAAGGTTAACACTATGATACCTAAGCTAGTATCTGTCTTGAATCAGCTATCTTCATTAGTTGCTATATGCACATGGCCAAAACATGATAGACTTTATCAGAACTTACTTCTTTGATAAGGTAATGAAGCCACCCTTATACCAGGTTACCCTGTGCTAGTTCTGTATTAAAATTTTGCTTATCAATGGTAGTTTCATTTCAATAAGCTAATAGTACCCCCCTAAAAATCTCATCTAGTAGCAGAAAAAAAGCTCTCAGAAAAAAAAAGATTAAGATTTTATCCTGCAGAAGAGTGAGTGACAGGAAAGTCTATATTTTAGTCTACAAGGTCTGGTTTAGCATAAATAGACTTGTGTCAAGATTTTGGCAGTATAATAATCAGTTTGAGAAGCATTAGACACTGGGATACTTATTATTGAGAGGAAGGAACCTCACTGTAACTTTTTTTGAAAGACTTTAAGTAGTATTTCTTAGTTTAAAATATCTTATAATTTAGTAAAATAATGTGAAAGTCTGGTACTTAATTAGAAAGTGTTATCTTACTACGCACCACTATCTTAAACATTTTACTCAGAAAGATTTACTAAATGCCATATTTAGAAATGTATGGTTTCAACTAAGATAAATACATGTATTTTCCAGAAATAAAAATAAACCTTAGATTCTATGTTTTTGACTTGTAAATTCATGCCTTGCGTCACTCTCTTTTCTTACTTACTTACTTCGCTTTTCCACTTCTTTTGCTGAAAAGAACTGACCTAGAAGTATATTGAATTTTTCACATCTCAGCAAAGAGGAATGTAGAAACCATCAGCTTTGGCAGTGATCTTAGGGCTGCAAGTTTTTCTCATGAGAAGTTCCACAGCTTCCAGCCATAAGAAACTGAAAGATTCTTTCCCTGCCTCCCGACTTGTTTTTAAAGATACCCCATATACTAGTTCCAATCTAGAGCCAGAAATATAAAGCTGCTGAGTAATGCAACTCTGTTGCTCTAAAACACTTCCTTGTAGAGAAAACATTTTTCTTGTAATGAAATTGAACTTCAGAAATCTGTGTGAGTACTACCAAAAAAAAAAAAAAAAAGTAAGCTAATAGAACTGTAAGAAATTTGTAATAAATTGCTTTGGGTTATTTTGCAAGGCTCTTTCCTTGTGTGAATTTGAATACAATCACCTAAGCAGAGCAATATAATTTGAGTATTTAGTTATTTAGTTAATCTTACTTTGATTTTTCCTTTTTTCTCAGTGCTTTAGTTTCGTTTAGTAGCAGTGGTGTTGCTTTAAAGGTTTCTTAAAAATATGTCCTCCTTATGCTCTTGAAATTTTTTGTGTTCCTGACATAATTCCTTCCTTTTTCCTATATTTTTAATGATACTAAATTCGAAGACTTGATATGTAAGCAGTAAACATAGCACATTAAGAAAGTGAAGTGATTGCCATTATGCACAGCTAGCCACAACGATCAAAGAAAGTTACTTCTGTTCTCTGATCTTCCTTTGTCCACAGCAACTGCATCACTATGGCTAGTTCCTTATCTTTTTTATACTGTTCATTTATTTGCTTTTTTCCCCTCAGATAAGTAGGTGGAAGCTCTACTAGAACTAGAATAATGATGTTCTGTAAAAAAAAAAATAAAATTCTGTGATTCCAACAGCTCAGGCATTAATAATATGTGTCAAAATTAACTTGGTCCAGATATTTATCCTTATTTTCAGTGAGATAAATTGGAATGGGTAAGATATGAGAATAAAGTTCAACATCTTGTGCAAGAATCACCTAATCCATCTAAGAAAGAGTACAGGGTGAAAAAGGGAACTCTGGGAAACAAGACAACAACAAAAGATTTCCTTCTCATTGTTTGCAAAGCTATACTTCAATTAGGCATTTTATAACAGTTAAATATAAAATACTTCCATTATATATTCCATTTAAAATACTTCCATTTAACTTCCAGTTAAATATAAAAACTTCCATTAAGTGATGAAGTGCAAAACTTTTGCAAATATTCGGGATATTTGACTGTATGGTTACTGTATTTGTACTGCCACTGTAAGGCCATATGACCAATCCATCTAAGAAAGCTCGATGAGATATTTTGTTTTGCTTTAAAAAATGTGTGTTATGCAGGACATTGAATGCAAAGCATTCAAACACCAGGGTCATCTTCACTCCTGCAGGATCCCTTTGTTTTTAAATTGTTTCTTTTACAAGACACACTACCACAAAGACAGCTTAAGAAGAGTTGCTTTGGATCTAGTTCTCTGTGATGGTTTGATGTAAAGGGGTTCTGGTGGCAGGAAAGGGGATTTGCTCCCTGTGACTTCCCTGGTTTTGGAACCGGGTCAGACCGGGTTCTGGCCACCAGATCGGACTCCCATCCCCCTCGGAGTTGAGCCTCTGTGAATTGCCCTATTTAAGTTGGGACAAAGGAATCGGAAAAGGTACTTTGCCCGGGAGTGAGGAGAGAAGGGAGGAGGGTGCTGCCCCAGCTTCCCGGCTCTCGGCCAGGCAGCTGCCCGCGCCGGGCTAGCACCACCTGCTGATGATGGCAGCAGCGGAGCTGCTGGGGGAACTCGGGGAGTGCCCCACTCCTGGGATGCCTGCTGGGCCAAGTTCACCCGGAGAGGACTAAGATCTGAGAGAAACAGCTATACAGACACCAGGTCAGTGAAGATGGAACAGGACGAGCTGTGCCAGAGCTGAGTTTCCCCTGCAACCGGTGGCGAGATGGCAGCAGCCCCGCTGCAGCTAGGACAGACTCAGTGGAGCAGAGACCCACTCGCAGCCCATGGAGAAGTTCACGTTGGAGAAGAGATGCCTGAGCCTGAGGACGGTTGTGGAGAATGGGATGCATGACAAGGTACAGATGTGTCTAAAGTCCGTGTGACGACCCATGCCAGAGCGAGTGGCAACAGCTCCCTAAGAATCTGTGACTGTGGTAAAAGCCCGCACTGGAGCAATCCGATGGGGAAGGATTGCATCCTGTGGGTAGGACTCACTCTGGAGAAGTCTGTGGATTTTTCCTTGTGAGTAGGGGATCCACTGGAGCAAGGAAAAAGGGTCTAAGGCGTCCTCCTCCTTTAAGAAAGGAGCGGCAGTAGCAACGTGGGATGAACTGACCTGCACTCCCCCATTCCCTGGCCCCCTGCACTGCTGGGGGAGGAGGTAGAGCCGGAAAGAAAAGGAAAGGGGAAGGGGGGTGGGGAGGTGTTGTTTTTAAGATCTGACTTTGTTTCTTTTTATTCTCTCAAGTAACTGGTTTTGTTTCTCTTCATTCTTTTAAGTAGCTGTTAATAAAATGAATTGCTTTACTCCCAAGCCGAGTCTGTTTTGTGCGGGACTGTGGTTGGTGGGTGCTTCTTCTCTGTTCTTGTCTCGACCCTCAGTCCTTTTATTACATGCTTTTTTCTCCTCTCCACTTCACTGGGGAAGGAGTGAGAGAGCATCTGTGTGGAGCTTAGTTGCCGGATCGGCCTAAACCACTATATTCTCTAATGTTATATTCTGGCACTGCCACTGCACTTCAAAGAGGCAAGTTTACTATGGCAAAAGCCCACTAAATGAACAAAAAGATTCCTAGTTATTTTGGCATGTTTTTGATGAAGCCCATCAAAGGTCATAGTTGTAAGTGATGTTGCACCTCCATCTCTTCTGTGGTTTACTGTTAGTAGTTATCCATGCAAAGCTATAAATTTACATATCACTCTTTAAAAACTAGGGCACTATATTTTTGCCATGGTAATAAGAGATGCTCTAGGTTCCATTTATTCCATTAAACAATTTAATGGAGTTTCCTTATACAGTGTCTGTAAAACCTCTGTTTCTTCCCTTTCCCACAACGCAGTCCTGTTTTCCCTTTCCTCTCCCCAGGATCAGATTACGCTGTGTCAATATAATAAAGGTGTACTTTGCATGCCAGGTAACCTTGCACCTGAATGGGTCAAACTGCCACAGAGACACCACCTGCTTCTTTTTTATAGACTTGCTCTGTAGAGAAGGTCATGGCTACTTTTCAGGTGAATTGAACCCTAAGGGCTCAGTAAGAATTTGTACCTTAACTTCTCCTTGAAAGGAGGTAGAGACGGTGGGGGAAGCAATTTTAATCTGTGCAGGACTATTTCAGGAAAAAAAAAAAGAAATCCTTAGAGATGATTATTTATACAGTATTAATTACCCAATTTGAAGCCTATTTTACACTTCTGTCTGATAATATTAAGCAGGGATTCAAACTTTTGTTTCAAAAACTTCTCTGAACTTAGTTTGCTTCAGGCATTCCTTTTCTCTGGTTTAACTGCCCTTCCTGAACTATGAGTACCTTGTGAACAGATAATTTAAATAGATTTAAAGAGATCTTAAAAACTCTTTCTACACTAAGGTCCAAGTTTTCTATAGCTTCTTCACCTACCAGTTTTATGAAGTTATAAAATGTACATTGCTATGAAATTTAATATTTAAGGAAGTAAAAATCAAAACAAATTTTCAATGAACTAAAACCTGCAACAGTAAGAAAAAGTATATTATGACTTCTATTGCTGGCTAAAAAGTCTCTAAACACACTGTTCATCACCTCGCTCTAACATATTTTTTATTCTTGTCTGTTTATAAAATGCTATATCCTAGATGGTAGCCCTTGGAGAAGAATAACCATTTATACCAGGTTTCCTAAATAGTTTGCAATCATTTCTCACCAAGATATCACTGGGAGATATCTAATATATTATATTACTGCATGTTTTATGAACATGAAAGAAATCCCAGACTATTCTGTTTTTTCTCTCTGCCACTCCTTTCCCCCTCAGTATGAACTCAGAGATCATAGAACCATAGTATGGTCAGAATCATAGAAGAGGTCAATTGTATTGTGAACATTAGACAACAAAATGAGGGAAGAAGAGCTGCAGGGAATTAGATCTCACGTGTTGCAGGATTTACAGCACTACTCATACAATGTTCACATACGTTAGTACTAAGAACTCTGACACTTGGTTGTGACGCTTGGTATAAATGTCATATATGAGTAGCCTCAATACATATGGACAGAACTAAATAATATATGATACAGAATCTAGAAAATGAGTGACTAACTACACTTGCAATTTTCATATAATCAGGAAATCAGGTTCAGTGTGTTCCACTCCTGAAATGATGACACATTGATGAGAGCAATATACATTGACATTCACAATAATAGTTACATTTGTCAATTGATATATCTTTTTCTTTATTCACAATTTGGAAACAAAAAAGTCTAACATTTGAATTAGGAAATATTTCAGACAATTCATCTGTAAGATGGTAAAACTTGGGAATCCTTTGAGATGCCGGAGACACAGACTGACAATAAAATGAGCATGCAAAGAACAAGCCACTGTTTGCCCTGGAGGTCTCTGGAATCTGCATGGATTAAAAAAGTGCTATATGTAAGAAGTGTTAGGAAGAAAAAAGCTTCAAGGAGGAAGCATATCAGAATAGCTTAGAGGAGATATTTAATTTTTACAAGGTTAAATGTTGTAGAGAAGTCACAGTGTGACTTGCTCAGATCACACTGACAAGGCTCACCTACTTGCCTGTTTTTGCCATAATGAAGAGATATCAAAAAGGGACCAGGAAATCTCAAATCTTGCAAGTTTTGGTACGCAAAAGCATCTCTCTAAAATGGATGTTACCTGGAAATGTAAAACTCTCATAAATGTCCATAAAACACAGTCATCATATTCACTGGTAAACTAAAAAGCCTTAAAAGCATTTGGTACTTCTTTAATAATCAAGCTTTTACATATGAAGAGTAATTTAACTGTCTCCACAGCACTTCTCCCTCCCAAAACAATGACAGAAAGAACACATTAGATATACTTCTACAATACTCTTTATTTAGCACAAATCACTGAGAGCTGCAGCTGTTTAAAATCTCTGAAGAGCAGCTTCTTAAAGTATACAGTGTTACAATAAATGAAAGTTAATGTAAGGATTCAAAAGTGCCCAAAGACATAAAAAATAAAGAGATTTCCTTGTTTAAAAAGAAAAGAAAAAATGTCTAAGAAAAATAATATGCTAAAGAATGAAAAGATTTTAGTTTTTTAAATGGGAGAATAACATCTAATGGAGTCAGAAAAATGAGAGGTGCTTTTAGACTGATGACTTTGAAGAAAGACCTGATAGATAGGTTGTTATAATTTCACATAGGAAGCTCATTGAATGCTCTTAAAAGAGACTAAATTTTTCAAGAAATTCTCTGTTCTTTTCCTCACTTCTTGCAATCATCCATGCATATCCACCAAAGCAGTCTTTTTAACTTTGTATTCCCTTTAATGGCCAGACAGTATTATTAAACTTAAAATTTGGAAAATAAATTAAATATGCTTTCAAAAAACCAAGAGGCTTACTAAAAAAAGTAAAGAGCTTTTAAATATGAAATTTTAGATAAATGAATTTTTGCATTTCTTTTTAATATTGACAAATTTGAAACTTTTCTCAACTTTTCTAAGTTTCCTTGAGATATTTATCATAGAGTCATAGAATCATAGAATAGTGTGGTTTGGAAGGAACCTTTAAAGTTCATCTAGTCCAATTTCAAGCATTATCAGAAAAGTTGCAACTTCAAAATAGGAAATAGCACAAGAAGATCCACAGTCTCATATGTATCTGAATTGCCTCTGCATTCCCATGACTTATGAATCAGTGAATGACCATTTGTTCTTAGAGTGACATTGAGTTTGGCCGCTTGTCACACCCAGCATTATTTTCATGTAATACATATCGATTAAAAAATAAAAAGTCTTGGTTAGATTGTAAAGCCCATGTGGACTTCAATTACTGTCCTGCATAAGTAAGTGTAGCATGAAAGAAGTCAATGACCTACTACCTTTTCTTGGTTTCTCTTTCTTTGGTTTTTGTAAATGTTGGCTTTGATTTTTGAATATTTTGACTTTCTCTACTCTATTCTCAGCTTTCAACAAGCCACATGCCCTAAAACATCTTCTTTCTACAGTACGCTAAATTAACATATCTCGTTTGCTTTGCAATCATTCACTGTTAAAAAAAAATAATATTTTCCTTTCTGCAATTAGAAGTTTTCCATTTCTTTCGGTATTATTTACTAAGAGAAAAATACTGCCTAAATCAGTTCTAAGAGTTTCATAATTTTACTAGTCTATTCAAAGACCTACTGAGCTTTACATTCACAGCATTCTCATTCTATCATGACTTTCCCAATGTCAACAATCCCTTTCTCATGTAAATTGGAAAACCAACAATAAGCATGACGAATTGGACAGGTTTTAACTTACTGTATGACCCTCCATTGCAATGTCATAAAGGTACAAACTTTAAAATGTACAAAAATATCCCTGAAATGTATCAGGAGCAGTATTCTAGAGTGTTAACATGAAGACATATTCATAATACATCCTTCAAAATACAATGTACTGTATCGTCACTCCTGTTCCTGAAAGATTCACTTAAATTCATACTAAGTCTTTCATTCTTTCTTTCTAAGTCAGTCATTCATGCTTTCTAATGCAGAGAAAGGTTATGAGGATTACCAGGAAAATGGAGAGGTGATCAATTGGCTTGGCTTAGACACTCACAGAGAGATGAAGTGCCTGAGTATTTTTAAAAATATAAAATAAACTTTTTTAATTGTCTCATCAGTAGTATACTATAAAAATAATTAGTTACTAAAATTAATTAAGATCTTACAATGCAATAAAATGGTAGTATTTCATTTTTCATTCATGCCAAATTCCTATGTGGAAAAAGGTGGCTTATTCATGTGGTACTGCTATGATACCAAAAAGTTAGTTCTTTTCACAGTTTATTACAATAACATTAATTAATCTTATTTCTGTAAATAAAACCTTGCTTTTAAGCATACCAGAGCACGTATCTAGTGCACCTGAGGAAGGAAAGACAGTAAAAGTTGTTAACTCCGATGGCTGTTTCCTTTACTCTGGTCCAGTATGAGGCCATTTGGATTCCAAATGTAACTCTGAATAAATTCGGAATTCAAAATCTAAAATCAGAATCTAAATTATTATAACTTCAGCCAGTTGCTATATGAAGAATGTGTAAAATTACAAACACAGTTTACAATAAAATTTAATATAACCAAAGAAACACAGCTTAACAGACACAAACCCATTAATTTTTATTTTTCTGTTTGTTTTTTTTTTTTAAACTGGTAAGGATCACCTTCCAAAACACAACAATTAAAAATTCAAAGGTCTTTTTTTGTACAGAAGTATGCAATGTTTACCTCCACTGAAATTTTTGACTGTGTGAAAACAGAGAATTATAATCTTCTGTTTTGGAAAGTTTTGTTACTATTGTACTGTAATGGTCATTTTAAATGAAGTTTAAATTGCACTCAAGAGAAAAATATAGTAATAAAGAGTTCAGGAAGAAAAGATGTCAAAGAAATAATTTCTATATAATTTATTACAGCTAAGGAAAAAAAACCCCTAAATTTAGAAAAGACTAAAGAAGCATTTTTTAAGTTAAAAAATAACTTGTTAAAGTTTACTAAGCCTTATTAAAAATGTCTAGATGCTTTGAAGAAAGAAGGTACTTTGAAATGACAGTTTCCTCTTCTCACTTTTATAGTTGGTAGGGGGTCTGAATCTGAAGTATCATTATTCTTTGTTTTGTTTTTTTTTGTTATGTGTCTTATGAAGAAAACTTCAGCAGATTCAAGTTTTAATGAAAACAACCTCATACCAAAGGACTCCTGTCCATCAAATCTTTCTTCAGAAAAACAAAGGTCTGTCTAAGTCTTAGCTCACTTACCAGCCCTGAACACACACTTCAGCTTATGAAACAACAGACGATTGAATACAGTTTTATTAGAGACCAGTATCTTACACAATCATTCTTTAGTGGGAAAATAGAAAACAAGACCTGTGTAAAAAATAATGAATAACAGGTCAAATTAATATTATTGTTGATAGAAAGAATATCAGAAATATTTGCTGTAGTAGCTCAAAATGGATTTGAAAGATTGCCTGATGAAGTTGAAGACTAAGATCAGAAGGACAAGCAGTAGCATTATAGGTCACCATCAAGCATATTTTGGAAATTTATTTTGGAAACTGAATTAGACACAGATTTTCAAAGAAGACAGATCATCAGAAGAATAATTCACTCTGTAACTTTAACAAAGTATAGTACCTGCTCAACACAGGGCTAATCAAAAATGAAGCTTTAGATTAAATAAATGAATAATTGCACTTAAAGGTCCCCATAAAATTAATAGATTTTCCACACTATGGAAAATCCACACACTGCTGGACTTCCCTATATCATATATGCAGCATGAAGACTAAAGTCTTACCTTAGAACCAATTTCTGCAACGTAAGGAACACATAAATCATCTAGAATCCTGGTGCCTCTGATCTGACAGACCCACATTTTGTTTTCTCTTTTGAGCTACCTACATGGTTTATATAGTGTTATTTTTTTACAGACTCTGATCTTAAAGGTGGAGTGGGGTGATAAAATTATGAGAAATACGTTATATCTGATGGTCTGGAACATTTTAAACATGCCAAAGTCAGTATATCTTCTTAACATCTTTGTCGGTGACACAGACAATGTAATTGAGTGCACCCTTAGCAAGTTTGCTGAGGACACCAAGCTGGGTGGTGTTGTGGACATGCTGGAGGGAAGGGATGCCATCCAGAGGGACCTTGACAGGCTGGAGAGGTAGGTCTGTGAGAACCTCATGAAGTTCAACAAGGCCAAGTGCAAGGTCCTGCACATGGGTCGAGGCAATCCCATGCACAAGTACAGGCTGGGCGGAGAATGGATCGAGAGCAGCCCTGAGGAGAAGGACTTGGGTGTGTTGGTTGATGAGAAGTTCAACATGAGCTGGCAATGTGTGCTTGCAACTCATATAGCCATCCATATCCTGGGCTGCGTAGAAAGAAGCGCGGTCAGCAGGTCCAGGAAGGTGATTCTGCCTCTTTATTCTGCTCTCATGAGACCCAACCTGCAGTATTGCGTTCAGTTCTAGGATTTCAACTTGAGAAGGATATGGAGCTGTCGAAAAGTGTCCAGAGAAGGGCCACAAAGATCATCAGAGGGCTGGAGCACCTCTCCTCTAAAGACAAGCTGAGACAGTTGGGGTTGTTCATTCAGCCTGGAGAAGGGGAAGGCTCCGGGGACACCTTTGAGCAGCCTACTAGTGCTTAAAGGAATCCTACAAGAAAACTGGAGAGGGACATTTTATAACAGCAGGTAGTAATAGGACAAGGTGTAATGGCTTTAAACTGAAAGTGGGTAGATTTAGATTAGATATAAGGAAGAAATTTTTCACTCAGAGGGTGGTGCGGCACTGGAACAGTTTGCCTAGAGAAACTGTGGATGCCCCATCCCTGGAAGTGTTCAAGGCCAGGTTGGATGAGACTTTGAGCCACCTGTGATCTAGAGGAAGGTGTCCCTGCCCGTGGCAGGGGGCTTGGAACTAGACGATCTTTAAAGTCCCTTCCAACCCAAATCATTCTATGATTCTATGAGAATAATGTTCAATTCACGTAGCAGTGGGACAGGGAACAAGGCTTAAAGCCTTCCAAAATCAGAGATGAAGAGAGAATAACCAGGATCAGTAAAGCTATTTTTTAAAGTATTTATAAGTCTACTTATAGATTTTCTTGATTTGAGACTAGTTCAATGTCAAATGTTCACTTCTACATAATATAAATATATTGGCCATAAAAATGGGAAGCATTTTTTTGCCAACACGGAGAGAAATAAAATCATTTAATGGGCCACTTTTAGGCTTTGACTTTGATCTTATTTGAAAAATCTAGAGTGTTGTAGAATTATTTTGACCGTTACTTTGCCTGAGAGAAGTGTGATACCTACATTATTTTAATCAAAGTTATTTTATAATTCCAGTTCGAATATGTAGTTGTTCTTGATTCTCTTTGTCCTGCTCTCCCAAAACATCTTGCTCAAATTGATCCATTCAAATTGGATACATTTCACCACCAAAGACTGGGATATACCTTAGGAAAGTTATCATTGGTACCTGGAAATTACAGCAGGTAAAGCACTGTGAAAATTGATTTAAGTAAAAGAACATTTTGTTTTGTTGATATTTTTATCGTATACTCGTAGCACTTGAACAGTCCCATATAATCCTCCAAAGAAGTAATAAAAACCCACAAAAACCCTGAACTACTAACCCCCTCTAAATACTGCAAAATTATAACTTATTATTGCAGACGCCCATTGCTGGTTAAATGATATTTTAATTGGTAATGCAAAATTGGAGCTACACCTATGAAGTAAGACAATCTTAAAATTACATATTTGAGTCAATGTTAAGGACAAGGTTCAGTGTGGCAGCCTTGACATTGAGTCATACTTGGGCAGCTTTCTAAAAGAACAGATCTTTGCGTGTTTTTTCAGATCTCTCTTAATTTTGAATACTTATGACTAAAATGAACATCTTTTTTTCTCTGTTTTTCTATCAGAAAGTTCCAGCTTGACAAAATTGTTAAATTTTGCATGAAGGTGTTGATTTTCTTGAATCTTCTGACAGAAACACAGCAGATTTCCTAGGGTAAGGTTTATTGCCAGCAAGCCTACCTCTTCGGTAATCTGAAAATGTCAACTATCTGCCATAAAACTGGATACCTCATCACCTATAAGGTCTACCTTTAGCCAGGATACTGCATGGAAAGATGGTTTCTTGTCAGGATATTGAGGACATCAAAATCCTTCAGCTGAGTTGGCAGAAAGCTGTACATTTCTGATGTTCTGGCAGCATCTGCTTGAGTAAGACTTCTTTGGGCACAGACTCATTCAGTTTTGTAATTGTAGTTGGGAAGCTGACACTTCAAATCTGCATCAGACATTTATCTCCAAGTTTAAGAAAAAAACCAACAAATAATTCTTTAAATAAAATTGTTACAATGTGAGAATTTCATGGAGAAATGGGTTTCTGGATCCTCAGTCATACAATTTCTGGGGTTATCAAGTATTAAAAGGCACAATGCAAATAATAAAGACAAAACAAATTAAAACATCACAATGAAATTTTGTTTTCTCTTAAAAGTTTTGAACTTATCTCACTCCTTTCCCATCTGCAGACATAACTTTCATTTTTCAACTTATTGTCAGCCCATTTCGAAATATTTCCTGTTTGTGTTAGCAGGATTAGAAAGCAGATTTCAGCTAGCCAGGTGCACATTGACTTGAATAGAAGAATTCAACACATTCATTATCTATCAGCATGGAAAGAACTTTTGGTTTAATTTTTTTTCTTTTCTAGTATTACAATTAAAGCTGATTAATGTTTATCTTTTTTTCATTTTTCTTGAAGAAAGTGCTGTGTATTAAAAATAAGAATTCATAATAATAAGACATTTTTTGAATTGAAAAATATTTTATCCTAAATATTTTTCCCAATATATATTTTATAATATAAATACTTACAAAATCTCAACATTTGAGCCAGACTTTTTTTTCTTAAAAAAAAAAAAAAATTAAAATGTTTGACAAAGTTTGCAGACTACTTTCTTTTCTTTTTCAAGGGCAAGAGATGGCATACAGTTTGTAGGTTTGGGGGTTTATTTTCCTTTTTTTTTTTTTCTTGTTAGTAAATTCAACTTTGCTTTAAAATTGGTGGGAGAATAAAGTTGCAGAAATAAAACTTTTAAAGTTATTATCTTACCAAGAAGCAACACTTCCTTTATCTTTGGAGAACCTATTTTTATTATTCATAGAAGGATCAGTGACAAAGAGTTTCCTTGCATTTTCTTGTTCTACACCACATTTGTGTTCCGATTACGATGATGAGTCTGGAAGCAAAATATCCAGTCTTTTAAGTTAGGTATCTTCTTAACAGCGGTGTCTCTCTAAGAGGTTTTAAAATTAAAATAGACATTTGAGCTGTGAGTTCAGGTGATCTCCCTTTCTAGTTCCCTATCATTACCGTATTTTGGTTGCGCAAAAGTGCTGTGAAGCTTCAGCCTGATAAACATAGCTGTTACTGGGACTCAGGAAGAAGAGAGGAGGGAGATGGAAGGAAATACAGTCCTGGCTCAGCTGAATTGGTGAACGGAAAGCTAGGCATGAGCCGGCAATGAGCGCTTGCAGCCCAGAAAGCCAACCGTATCCTGAGCTGCATCCAAAGAAACGTGGCCAGTAAGTTGAGGGAGGTGATTCTGTTCCTCTACCCTGCTCTGGTGAGTCCTCACCTGCAGTACTGCATCCAGCTCTGGAGCCCGCAGTATAGGAAAGACACGGACCTGTTGGAACAGGTTCAGAGGAGGGTCACGAAAATGATCAAAAATGATCTGAGGGGTGGGACATAACTCCTATGAAGAAAGGCTGAAAAAGTTGAGGTTGTTCAGCTTGGAGAAGAGAAGGCTGCAGGAAGACCTTTTTGCAGCCTTTCAGTACTTAAAAAAGGCTTATAAGAAAGATGGGGACAGACTTTTTAGTAGGGCTTGTGATAGGATAAGGGTAATGGTTTCAAACTGAAAGAGAGTAGATTTAGACTAGATGTAAGGAAGAATTTTTTTAGGATGAGGATGGTGAAACACTGGAACAGGTTACCCAGAGAGGTGGTAGGTGCCACATCCCCAGATACATTCAAGGTCAGGTTGAATGGAACTTTTAGCAACCTGAAGATGTCCCTGCATATTGCAGGGGGGTTGGACTAGATAGATGACCTTTAAAGGTCCCTTCCAGCCCAAACTATTTTATGATTCTATGAATTCCTCTTCCTCATCCTCACATGCATCCTAAGCCTATAGCTGGACCCCTGGGCAGAGCTGGGAATGGAAGGATGAGGAACCAATGCAATTAAGCTCTTTCTAAATAGTTCACAAGACGCTGATGTGTATAATACAATACTAGTATCCTCAAAGACTTTCCAAAATTGTTTCCACAGAGAGCTCTAGAAGCTTTGTAACTGCAGAGCACAGTGCTATTGGGCAACTCATGCTCCTCTGGGATCGAGCTGGTGTCCCTGTGCAGCATTTGACTCTTCAGTGTACACCTATCAGCTCATTCATAAGTAATCTGGATATTTCTACACAGGCTTGCACTAGAAAACTTGTTACTAGATTCTCACTGGGTTCAAGGTCATGTACCTTAGTGCCTCAGGGTATACAAAAGCAGGAAGAGAGTGGCCCGAAGAAGTTTAAGTTAAAGAATTCAGTGAAGCATATGCAACTGAAAAGGAGTTCAGGTTGGTTTGAGTTTGCATGAGTTTCACTTTCACAGCTTTTTTATTTAATTAGTAATTGAAACATGAGAGAAACATTTATTTATGACATCTATTTGCAATCTGTTCATATTTTGAAGCACGAATGCCTTGTTATTGGGAAGCAGAGTTGGGAGAGAGGTAACATGTACGTTCACTACTGTTTATCCTTTTTTTTTTTGTCCTGAAAAGATTGCGAAACTTGTTTTGTATGGCATTTAATTAAGAATAATCTTTCTTTTATTTTAACATTTTATATGAAAATACATTTCTTCTTCTCCGTGTTTAAAACTAAAAACTGCCATCAAATTCACAGTCCTATAATTTATCTCTTTGACATTAAAAAACATATATCTGCATGCAATATCTGACAAACTATGTAAGCATTCTACTTTCATATGTCTTAGTGGAATTTTATCCAATTATTCTAATGCCTATGCTACAAACAAAGTATATTTTGGCGTATTTTAAGAGAGACAAAGACACATCACTGAAACAGTTGTGACAGGGTACTGAGTATTCCAGCAGATTGAGAGGAGTGGCAAAAAGCAAAAAAAAACTTGAATCATTGGTAGAACTTTTGCAGTATGGAGCCAAATGCAGTGCAAATGCTTGACAGTTGTGGCTGGGAAATAAAACAGCCCATGAAGAGTTTGAGATCTAAGTCTATCAGTGCATAAGATGTGTTTTATGAGTAGGTATATGAAACTCTTTATTGTTGTTGCCACGCTTGAAACATCATTAATCTTGATGCCCAAGGTATTTTTTGCTCTCTATCACAATTTGGACTGTGCTATTTTGGCCAACAGTATAGAGTCCTGACTGGAACATAACCTTGAAAATAGCAATTATGTGTCAATTATTCAATCCATCTATTTCCATTCTTCCCATCTTCTCTACATACCCATGAAAGCACAAAGAGGTAAATCCAGTGAAGACAGTTTCTCTTCTCTCAATCTATAGCAATGTTTGCTGTGATTCTAATAGGGAAGTTAAACACATCCAGCTGTAAAAGCCAGAAACATAATTTGATATTTCATTATTTCTTTACAGTTGACTGAGGTGAGAGGGAAAAGAAATAAATCTCCATTCAAATTTTGAAAGCATAAAATACACTTTTGCTATCATTTTATTTCCTTTTCCAAGGACAATTGTTTTGTCAGACTTATTGTCTCACCAATAAGTTTCTGACGTTCTACCTTTGCAGTAGGTCAACATTTAGAGTTGAATAGTTCTGTGTGGAACCATACCTATTTCATATGATGGAATTATTTTGTCTCTTTTCTCCTCTTCTATTTTTAAACACAAAATATTACACTAAAAATCCAGAAAACAGAAGCAGAAAATATGGCTGTGAAGTTGTGGGTTTGTAATTAAGAAGAGAAGGAAAAGGTCTAAGATTATAGTCTAAGATTGATATAGTTGAAGTAAAATAAATAGTGGAAAATTGTACCTCCACTGCTCATATAAGGCATGTGGTCTTGGCTTTCAGAAGCAGGCAGAGTGGACAAGTGATGTAGATTGTATCAGTCTCTAAGCTGTGAAACATCTTGGTATTTTTCAGAACAGATCTTTTGTGATTTAGTTATTTATCGGGATTTAATTGGTTTTATGATCACCCTCCAAGAAACACTCAATACTACTAGTATTTTCTTCCCTGAAGGAAAAAGAGAGAAATGGATGAAAGGACACACTTGGGAATACTGAGGAAAAACAAACAAACAAACAAGCAAAAAAAAAAAAAGTTATGTGATCTGAACAGCTAAAAACTGTTGTGTTTAAACACTGTGAAAGAGTAATGTATTTTAATATCTTTTATACGTATATTAAATATATACACACTTACATTTTCAATTAGCTTTTTTTTTTAAATAAAACCAACAATTATTGCAGGCCAATAAACATGAGTTCTGACTAAAGAAATAATTATTTTACAATGAAGATAGGTATCGGTTAACCTTTTGAATACAGTTATGAAACACATAAACTATGAAACAAAAAGGAAAAGTAAACAATATATTTCAAAGTAAGATTATTATACTAAACATACTGTTAAGTTGCTAAACTCCTATCTTGATATGGAAATATCTTTCTGAAATCCTTTCATTTATACAAGGCAAGAAATTGCAATCCTACTTTACAATTACACCAACACACATTTCTCTGAAGATTTATAAAAATTTTTATTACCTGAAAAATTATTTTGCAGTAAGCTTACAATTTTTTTCCTTTACTGTGTGCTGCCACTTAACAAGCCTCTAGAGAATCACAAATCTCAGCACCAGTAACTACCCTTTCCCTTTTTTTCCTGAAGCTGTCTATCATATTGTGAAAAAAGCTGCACAATTAGATTAAGTATTTAAAGAACATAAGAAATTCTAAAGTTGGGTTGATAGTTTCGGTTAATATTTTCTTTACTTAAACTTAATTTCAAAAGCCAAATATATTAACCTACTTTAAAGTATACAGAAATTATCTACAGAAAGTATCCTGAAAATATTAACTAAGTGCTAATTTTATCTCTTTAGTCCACGCTCCTTATATAAAATAAGAAATATAATTCCAAATTATTTCACTGTTCAGTACTTTGTCAAGGTAAGAGGGGCAATAGTCCCTAAGTTATAAGTAACAAAAGTATCAACCTTTTTAATGCCTTATCTAATTACCGATTAACTTCGAAGAATGAACAAAATTTACTTGTAAATGATAGTATTGATATTATTAATGCTTTTATTATACCAGTTACGATGATTCAGTTATCTGACAACACAAACTTTGGTCCTCTTTTTGGCCATTCGGATATATATCAAAAAGGGCACACTTTCCTGTTTGCACCTGTCCTTTTCCTCCTAGAGCTTTTTCTTTTTTTTTTCCCCCAAAAATAACTTCTCAATAACTAAGCAATATTTATTCTTTCATTTGAAGATCTCTTGAAGAAAAGCAGAATTCAAATAGTGTATTCTCAGATGTTTAGGTTAAGTGTCTTTTTTTTTTTTTTTTTTTTTTTTTGAATATGCATGCTTGCATACATTCATGTCAACTCTGGGCAAGATTTTTGGAACAGTTCTTGTATCTGTCTGTTTCTCATCCAGCGTCTTCTAAGTAATAGAATTATATTGTTTGGTATCTGATTTCTATCTTGGTTATTATTAGCTAGAATAAAAACAGGTAGGATATGTTCTTATATGAACATACTCCTAATAGTTTCCTTTATAAATAACTCATATTTTGTTTGACATTCCAAATGAATCACTTTAAAATTACGTTGGTTTAGATTAAGTGGGAAAAAATCACACTGATAATATTACTTAGACATGACATTTATTAAAAGTAGAGTACAAAATGTATTTCTCCGAAAGCTGAGCAGAAGATTGTTACACAAAATGGTGTACATGTATACATGGCAACAGAATGTCTGTCATAAAAATCTTTAAAATTAATAAACATTAACAACTCAAAAAACTACAAATAAATTGATCCGTCTAGAGAGTCTAATCTAAACCCTGGATTTTCCCAATGTGAATTGATATGAACACTCTTCAGATATACATGAAACTGCACTGAATCCACTAATAAGTAAGGAATAGATTACATGAGATAAGGAGAAAATTTTTTTTTTGAGGGCTTCTGATAGTCATCAAAAGGAAAAGATCGATGTCTTTTAAAAAATCTTATAAAAAGTTTTTAAACTGCCCACATAATATCACACTATCTGCCCACTGCCTTCAGTATCTGATCACTTATATCATATAAACAAAATCATATCCTAATGCACAAAACCAATTCATTTTTACAAAATGTCAGAAAGTATAATAAAACTTGATGTTGAAGAAGCAAGTTCTAAAAAAGGTCCTATAAAAGATGATGTGATCTGTCACTTGCAAAATATGCCTAAGATCACCGATGTCCCACTGGAGTAACAGAAGCACCAAAAATGCTTAAAAAATAAAATTGTTGTAACGAAGTTCTTTATTTCTGGTGTTACTCTTATTAGAATGTGACAGTATTTGACATTTTTAACACCCTCTTTCCAAAATATACCCAAACCAAACTATGCTGGGTTTATGTGGTGTGGTTTTAGTGGGTGACTGCATCCTAAGAAGCCATGATTCCATGAAAAAAGCCTGCACTGGAGAAACCTGATGCGTAAGGATTGCATCCTGCTGGAAAGATTCGCGTTGGAGAATTTAATGGAGAACTATCTTCAGTGAGGATGGACTTCATGTTGGAGCAGGGGAAGAATGTAAGGAGTCCTCCTCCTTAAGAAAGGAGTGGCAGAAACAGCGTGTGACCAACTGACCTGTAACCCCCATTCTCTGTCCCCCTGCACTGCTGATGGAGGAGGTAGAGCCGGGAAGAAGGGAGAGGTGAGGGAAAGGTGTTTTAAGATTTTATTTTATTTTTTTATTACTCTACTGTGATTTAATTGGCAATAAATTAAATTATTTTTTCCATAAGCTGAGTTTATTTTGCCCATGACAGTAATTGCTGAGTGATTTCCCTGTCCTTATCTCGACCCACCAGCTTTTTGTTATATTTCTTCTCCTCTGTCCAGCTGAAGAGGTGAAGTATAGAGCGGCTTTGATGCGCACCTGGTGTCTAGCCAAAGTCAACCCACCACAACAGGAATCAGAAAAATATGTTCAGGCATAAAGAGTGAGACAAGAAAAGGTAATGATCTAAATGTCCAGAAATAGTGATCTGGTTGACTCAAATTTTTGCATATCCCTCTTGAAGCATTGTCAAAGAAGACAAGGTCTTCAAATGGTTTGTCAAATTTACCTGAATGTAAGAAGTCTGTTAAGACATGTCACAGTGAGCTATCACAGTGAGTATTCAGCTCCGAACACAGAAGACACAGGTTTTTAACTGTCTCTGGCATTGACACACCATGACATGACACAGTCATGTATTGTATTTGTCAGAATCCATTTATCTTGTCACAGTTAAGAGTTGTTGAACTAAGAATAAAGTTTTCATGTTAGCTATTTGTGAAAATTCTAAAAAGCCTCAAAAAAAGAATCTGAGGCAAGAATATATAGTAAAAAGGTAAAAAAGAACTTTGTTAAAATATCTCTGTATCTTTGCTTCTGATATTATTATTCAAGTTTCTGAAATCTTATTTTCTAGGAGGTTAAACAGAGAAAACAACAGACATAAGCATATGACTATCAGGCTTGCATATTTGAAACAGAATTTATGCAATGACTCAGTACTGAATAGTCCTTATTTTAGACAGCCTTTTATTGTCTAACTCAATGTATCAGAAGTGTGCCTTGGGACTGTGTTTAACCTTGATATGAGACGGAGGAAAAAAAGAACACCTGATCATTTACAATAATCAAAACATATTTTCTCAAGAAAGAAATTATTCAGATTCTGAGAAAAAGATTGCCTATCCAAAAAAAAAAAAAAAAACCCCAAAAAAACGGGCTTTGGAAGCCCAGAGATACTGTGTAATGGAGCAGTATTTTCCCACTGACTGCTCATTGCCCCTTGGCATAAACTAATCAGATGTAGAGAAAGGATGTTTGAATTTTAAGATGATACTGAGCTCAGCAGGCTTTTAAATTCGCAATTAGTCATTAAACTGACACCAAGTATATCAATGCAGACAACTTATTCTGATGCAAAACTGGATGGAGAGTTTCTTTTTGAAATAACTACATCTTGTAGCAGAGTTAAATATTCATGCGGGAAGTATGTATGTCTAAGAAAAAGAAGGATCTAGTATCTACTTTCAGTGATCTGTAAAGAATAAGTCACAGTTTTTATGATTTGTGTGTGTGTTCTGAACTAACATCAACACAAAATTCCAAAGAATGAGACTTTGGAGCATCTGTCCTTTTTTTTTTCTTTTTTTTTTTTTTTTTTTGTGTCTATCTACAGACTTTCAAAGAAAAGTCAGAAAATGTAATCTGATAGAATCTGCAAAGTAGGAGAAAAAAATCTGTTTATTGATTAGACCAGTGGTAAAGAATTCAGGAGTGTCCATTCTGTTCTTGACTTTATCACTAATTTATTTGGTGTCTTAGAGTGATTTGTCTTAACTTAGTATATCTCTGCACCTACATCTGTAAATTCTAGAATAAGTAGAAAAGATTCTACAAGGTTATGAAACCTGGACTAAATGTTAAGGGAGTCGGTCTGTTTCTAAAAAAAGTGAAGTAGATACAGAGGGCATAATGCACCTTAATTCTGTTGTGATAGTACTGTATTTTGATGGTGAACAAGTACGAAGTCGAAGATTGAGTTCTCTAAATATTTAATCTAAAAATCCAGCATAGAATCTTGGTTTTGTTTGGTTTTCATATTGTTGACTTGATTTTTTATATATTCTCTTGTTGTTGCTGTTGTTTTTTTTCCCACCATTGTATGGGAAAGTGGTCTCCATAGTTAAGTTTTCAGGTATGAAACGTATGTTTCAAGTATGATGTTCCAGTTCTCTTATTAAAGATTTTTCCCTCATATTTATAAGTAGACCGAGAAAAAACCCTAAATACAATTTGCTTATAGTATTTCATTTAAAAAAAAAAACAACTAAATTATGATTTACAGCATAACATCTATAGCATCTATACAGTAGCTTGTAAATATTTATTACTAATGTAATTTTGTTACTTGGGAAACCTAGAATTATCATCATTTCAATCTGCTAAGGCCAAACAAACAAAATAAATAAGGTCATTGATGTTTGTTTCACTTGGATAAACAAACTCACTCAAAATTAACCTGTGACTTTCTAAAAATTAAAAAAAAAAATGCACACAACACTTTAAATTTCAAATTGCAGATCATTTATCCAGAAATTTAATCTTGTCCCTGCAGTCTGTATTAATTCATTTGCAAAGACCTCTTTATTAGTCCCAATTTGAAGTACATTCAATACAAGTCAACAGTACTGACTAAAAAAATAAATTCATATTTCCTGAGTTCATGGAACAAGGTAGGGGAGTCACGCTTGTAACTTCTTTTCCTTTCCAATAAATGACTCCAGCTGACCAAGCACTGCATATATAGCATGTATTTGCATTTAAATAAATCTACGTGTTAAAACCAGCATCACTAAAGGATCCAGCTTCACTGCTGCTTAAAATAGTTCGTGAAATTGTATTTTCTTGCCTGTGTTTGTGCAACACAACTCCTGTCAACCAGGAGTTGTGTCGTGGGTTAGGCCGATCCGGCAACTAAACCCACGCAGCTCTCCCAGTCCAGTAAATTGGAGAGGAGAGAAAAATGTAATAAAAGAGCTGAGGATCGAGACAGGAACAGAGGAGCACCCACTAACCACGGTCCCGGGCAAAAGAGGCTGTTTTCTTAAAGCAAAACTATTTATTAACAGCTACCTACAAAGAGAAAAGCACACAAAAACAGTTACTTAAGAGAATAACAAGAAAAACAAGGCCAGGTCTTAAAATCAACACCACTACCCCCCCTTTGCTTCTTCTTCCCGGCTCTACCTCCTCCCCCCAGCGGCGCAGGGGGGCAGGGAATGGGGGAGTGCAGGTCAGTTCATTCCAAGTTGTTACTGCCGCTTCTCTTAAAGGAAAAGGAGTCCTTACACCATTGTCCCTTGCTCCAGTGGATCCCCTACTCACGGCGAAAGCGTGAATCCTGCCCTCTGGGGGGCAAATCCTTACCCCATCGGATTTGCCCAAGTGCGGGCTTTACCAGTCCTGGGCTTTTAAGGAGCTGTAGCCACTCGCTCTGGCGTGGGTCATCATACAGACTTTAAATGCGCTCTGGCATGGGTCGTCATACCGACCTTAAATGCGTCTCCATAGAGACTTTAAATGCGTAAATGCTTAAAATGCGTAAATTGCGAAAAATGCACCTCGACCTGTGCCCATGATTCACAATAGTCTCAGGCTCAGGCATCTCCTTTAATAAAACACCTCCCCATCAGCGAGGGTCATCCCACGGACTCTAGATGCGTACCGTGCTCAGGCTCTGGCATCTCTTCTTGACGTGGGTCATCCACGGGTTGCGAGTGGGTCTCTGCTTGCTCCACCAAGGACTTGTTACAAGGGGCCGCTCGCAAGGGGGACTCAGCCGCGGCACACGTTGTTCCGTCCCATCTTCACTGACCTCTTATCTGTGTGGCCATTTCTCTTAGATCTCAGTCCTTTCTGGGTGAACTCGGTCCGGTGGGTGCCCCAGGAGCGGGGCTCTCCCCGAGTTCCCCAAGTGGCTCCGCCGCCGCCATCCTCGACGGGGCAGGCATCGGGCCCGGCCCGGGCCGCCGGCCTGGTCTGGAGCTGGGAGCGGGGGCCGTGCCCCCCTCCCGTCTCCTTGCTCCTGGGCACCGGCACACCTTTCCGGTTCCTTTGTCCGACGTAAATAGGGCAATTCGCAGAGGCGCCGATTGGCTCAAGCCCCGAGGGGGACAGGAGTCCAGTGTGATGGGCAGCTTCTGCCACCCGGACCTCCCCCCCACTTCAAACCATAACAAGTTGTTAAATTATTAGGAAAATATCTTCCTATGGTTTTGTGTACACTGCTACAATTTCAAAAGTACTCTTCATTAACCTGCCTCAGGATCTCGACTACTTATCTGCCTTTCTATACAGGAGTGACATCTACTAAGTCTCTCCTTCCAGACCTTGCTGCTTTGCTATGATTATCCAGTCAGTCACAATGATCATCTCAACAAGCTTGAGTTAATCTTGCACCTGAATCTTGGTCAGAAGATCATAGGATTAAATTCAAGTAAATCAAGTCTCATCAAACAACAAAGTTATTTATTTGGAACGAAGGTAAACCAGAAAAGACACATTTAAATTTACTGACAACAGATATCTATTTCTACCGTATGAAATGATAATTCATCTTTCACATGAAAAATCTTCCAAAATCTAAAAAAAATAAGATTGTCTAACTTAAGTTTCAGTTGGTCATTGATTCAAAAGTTTCAGTTTTTAGATGACACCTCACTCTGTATGTCAAAAGATGTCATTCTATGAGCCTCAAATCTTTTTTTCCCCACAGTTAATATTGTGTTAGGTAGAATTGTTGTTAGGATTTTCTTTAATACCAGTAGTATCACAAAAATTCAGAAATTTCTTTCCTATCTTGTTTCTTTTTTGTTGTTCTTTCGTAGAATATATGCCATGAAAAACAAAAATCTGGCAATACTATATTGAACACCGTCTTTAGTTCCTGTAGGAGGCAATCTTCATCTTTTCATTTAACCAGGAATGCAATCGTTGGCAAGGCCATAAGGCTGCAAAAACATTTATTAAATTAATACATTGGTCTTTGAATACTGCGTGATGCCACAGCATCTGTCATAGATTCCTTCATGCACCAGTAGGTGAAGAATGGAGGGTGTTTTGGCTGCAGTCTCTAATATGACATCCACCAGAGAGCAGATATAATAGAGGAAGAAGAAAGCTGGCAGAGGGTTTGTGATGATAACTTTCCCACAGAGGAAATGAGGCTCTCCTTGCTGAATCTGTTATACGGTTCTGTACTATTCACTGCCCCATTTGGGGCTGGTTTTGATGGGAATTCCTATGTTAAATATTGATACTGTATTTCAAAATACCAACGACTTATTTTTAACTAGTAAGAAATTCGATGCGGATTTGGAATGATTTCTACCTGTTTATGCCTTGAAGGAGGCTGGCAAACTGTAATTTGGCATGACTAACAGCTCAGAAGATGTTTCAGTTTCAAGTTCCTGCATTATTATTCTGCAAGATAGTCTTCATGCTATCTGATGAACGAGAAAAAAAAAAAAAAAGACAGGTATAAAGTATTGTTCTACTGAAATGTAATAAAACACCTTCATTAAGTTTTATTTGATACATAGGATATTTATTAAAAATTATCGCAGTGTTTTTTATATTCATCAGCCTTTGAGCTGCTATATAAGTAAAAAAAAACCGATCAAGTTTATGCCCTTGGAAAATATATGTTGGTAGGACAAGTAAACACTTATTTTTAAAATATTTTTGTAACTGAATATTCCATATTTGGAGGTATCTAAACTCATAGCAACTCTGGAAAGCAAATCTCTTTTTCTACTCTTCTAATTAAATTATTATTAAACAATAATTGAAAACAAGCTGCAACCCATGTATTTTCCTCATACTAATTGTCTAGATTTCCTCTGCAGCCACAAAGAGAAATAGTCATCTGACTTGCTTTAGATTCCTGTCTCAGAGTGTCATTTTCAGAGTGAGTCACATAAAGCCTGGGAAATACTTATTTATCACCATCGACTAAACAAGAAGCCTAGAACACATGCTCAGTTTTTTACTTCTAAATTGTAGCTCTTTAAAAGTTATATAGGATGAATCTCAATATGTTTAAAGAATTCTCTATCCTTTTAGGGTAAAAGAAACGATAGTGAGCAATTATAAGATGAACACAGGATTAGAATTATTTTTATTAGAATTAGAACATTAAAATTATTTTTATATATACAAAGATTAAGATGTTGCGTCAAATGTGATATTAACAGAAATTATGCTGCTTCACTGTTTTCAAACACAGTTCATGAGGCTTTCTCATCAACAGAAACTGTATTTGTAAACAAACAAAGCCAGTAGTTTTCTTCACGCCACACTTCGATTTCAACTTCCACTTCACTTACTGTAATTAGCTAATCACATTCTGGAATGCACATCCTCTGCACACAATAAAAAAACCACTTTCAAGTATCAAAAATCAAGTATTAACCACAGTTATCACCAAACTCCTATATTTAGCATTCAGCCAACACTTAATCAGAAAACAATAAATATCATTGTGACTTTAATATAATTGTTTTAGAATAATACATTAGGAGACAGTAATTTCTATGAGTGGGATAATTGTTTTACCTTTCACATCCCACTGAAATGAGATGGCATTATGTAGGAAACTCTTCTGCCCTTCAGATTTGTTTCTTCCTTTGTTTTTTTCAGCTACATCTGAGTCTGGAAAATTTAAATTTTGGGGGGATATATTTCTATTTAATTTCAATGACAAAACGGTATGAACTTAAAAAAAAAAATGCAACCACTAAGGTATCCAGTCAGAAAGTGTTTAAAATGTGAAGCTGTAAATATCAAGGGACTGAGTGTTCCTCTCGTCTATCAGGAAAATGCTGCAAGAGAAGGATTAAGAGACTTGTTTCTGAGCCTTGATAAAAGAAGAAAATACTAAGGTAACTAACATGCGTTAACAAGAAAGACATGATACTTTTGCTATGTTTACATTAGCTGTTAAGCATGTATTAGGTTATTTGTGTATTAGATACATTGAAAATGAAAATTTACATATATGAATCTGTCATGAGCAAAGCAGTCTTGACTTGAGGAATTTCCCTCACTTTAATTTACTGTAAATTAACATGAACTTTTAATTACTGATTCAGGTATTAACAGGAGGGAAAAAAAAGTTAATTAAACAAACATTTGGCAAAATTACTTTTCTACCCACTCCCCAGCCTCAGCTTCAGTCCACACTTCTCTTCCTCCTTCCTCATTTTAACTCCCTTTGTTTTCACCACACATTACACTCAACCCCTTCCAACCTGTTCAGTGATGCATTGGTCAGTGCACAGCAGTTTCTCTCTGTTGTTCCTTGCTTCTTGCTGTTCTCCTGCCCCAGTGTGGGTCCTTCCCAGGCCACAGTCCCTTTGAGGGTGTCCTTGTTCCCACATGGGTCCTCCACAGGCTGAAGGTCATCAGAGCATCCCTCTTTCATCAGGAGTGCCTACTTCCAAGAGGTCATCTTCAGTCATGTTCCCAACAATATCCCCTTCCACAGTCCTCCTCCTTTTTCTTCAAACCTGCCTCTTTACTTTCCTTCTTTTTTGAGTGTCCTCCTGTGTCTCCTCTCACACTTCTTCCTGTGTTTCCTGTCCCAGCAGCTGCCACCCTTTCTCAAGCACACCTGAGCAGAAGCACTATGTGCTCCTCTGGCTGGCCGAAGGTTTGGGGCCCAACAGGCTGTTTCCACCCTTTTCATAATCATGTGGAACCTTCTGTGACCAGCACAATGTGGTTCATGGCCTCCTTCCACACAGGTGCACAGCAGTCCCTGTTGCCAAACCTTGCCTTTTACGCCCAACACAGAGCCTTACAAATTAAAGTGATGTATTTTTTTCATGCCGCGCCAGCTCTGTTTCCACAATCCCAGAGAGACATGCATGAATGCACTTTTTTCCTACAGCTTATTCAATAACTGAGCACGAATTCATTTTGTCATTTCATTACTATGTTATTCATATCTTGTCTACGCTAGTATACAGCAATAGGTCTAACAACTTCTCTTACTTCCATTGTCTTTTTATAGGCCTATGTAGGGAGCATCACATTAGTATTCGAGTGTCTTTAAGAATGGGAAATAGAAGTAAGATTTCAACTTTTGAATCACACCAAAGTGTCCATACCTAAACAAATATTCCTTTTCTGAGAGATGTTAGTAATGAACATTGAGGGAAAAGTATAAAAATAAGGTTTCCACACTGAGCCATCTCTACGACCTCTTGGTAAACAGTAATTTTATATCTTCTTGATCTATAAACTACATTTAGACTTTGATATTTCAGCCAACAATGGATTTCTCCTCCCTGATTTTCTTGAAAAGCTTTTGAAATACCTCTGTGCTTAAGGTTTCCATCATTTAATTCAAAAATTTCAAACAAAACCCAACACGTCACCACCAACAAAAAAGCCACCCTCCTTAGGATTATTTTTAGTGTATTATATGGCAATTTAATCAGGAACACTTTTGTCCTTGTGAGAGGAAAACACTTAATTAGTCAGACATGAACAGTAGACAGTCCATTTTGTTGAAGAAATGCTAGTCACTTGAACTATTAAAGGAATATAGATGTCAGTAACAATTTCTACTGAGATCAATGTTTGTCTGCAGTTAAGAACTAACAGGAACGAAAGAAAAAAGATCTCTTTAAATCTGATCTAGCTTTAACAGGGAGAAGCTATGGATGACTATTCACAGCTCAGACTAAAACCTGATCAACTGCAGTCCTGGTGGGTGAGCTCTGTGTGCTGGGTTTATGTGGTGGGGTTTTTGTAGCAGGGGAGGGGCTGCAGAGATAGCCCCTGTAAGATGCGAGAAGCTTCCCAGGCTCCAGAATTGGTGGGACTGGTCTCTGGCAAGGTCAGACCTGCCTCCCCTCTGGGCAAGGCTGAGCCAATCAGTACCTCTGCAAAATGCCCTATTCAAGGATGGGACAAAGGAATCCCAACCAGGGTGGACCTGCAGTGAAGAAATGGGGGAGATGGGAGGCTGGCCTCCTGGCGGGTGGCTTTCCACACTGGGCCATGGCCATTTGACTAGAGATGGCACCAGCGGCGTGGCTTGGAGAGCTCTGAAGTGCCCCACTCACTGGACAGAGTTTGTCCTGCTGAGGTTCGTCGGGCTGATGCAGCTGCAACAGAAAGCACTAAGATCTGAGAGAAACAACTATGCAGACACCAAGGCCAGTGAAGATGGAGCGGAAGGAGGTGTGCCAAAGCTGAGATACCCCTGCAACCTGTGGTGAGATTGCAGGCTGCCCACCTGCCACCCATGGAGATTAACGGTGGAGCAGAGATTAACGGTGGAGCAGATATCCACCTGCAGCCCGTGAAGAACCTCACACTGGAGTAGAGATGCCTGTGCCTAAAGAAGGTCGTAGATTGTCTCAGTGGGAAGAACTCCATGTTGCTGGAGACTGACAGTGAGGCAAAGATGCATCTGAAGTCCATGGAGGACCCCACACCAGAGTGGGTGGCTGCACCCTAAGAAGCCATGACTCTATAGGAAAAGTCCATGCTGGAGAAATCTAATGGGTAAGGATTGCATCCTGTGGGAAGGACTCGTGTTGGGGAAGCTTGTGGACTATTTTACCATAAGGAGGGACCCCACATTGGAACAGGGGAAGAGTGTAAGGAGTCCTTCCTCTGAGAAGGAAGGAGCAGCAGAAACAATTTGTGACAAACTGACCTGCAACCCCCATTCTCCATCCCCCTGCACTGCTGCAAGAGAGGAGGTAGAACCGGGAAGAACAGAGGGATTAGGGGAAGGTGTTTTTAAGATCCAGTTTTGTTTCTTGTTATTCTATCTGAGTGAACTGTTAAAGAATTAAATTGGTTTGTCCTCAAGTCCAGTCTGTTTTGCCCTTGGCGATGCTTGGTGGTGATCCCTCCCTGTTCTTATCTCCACTCCCAGGCCTTTTGTTACTTTTTATTTTTCTTTTCTCCACCTCATCAAGGGGGAGGAGTGAACGTAGCTCAGCTGCCCGCTGGGCTGAACTGTGACACAATGGTATGAGGCTTGACTTGACACAAAACAGACATGGTGTATAAACATAGCTTTTGGAAAACGGTTGAAAGTATTTTTTAGCTGAAAGTACCCTGAGATACTCAAAAAGTTTACATTTTATGACTGTCTCAGATTTTTTTTTCACTGATTTACAGCCAGAAGATTTCATTCACTTTTTTACAATTTACTGCACGAAAATGGAGAATGATCTTCAGAAGTACTATCATAATTTAATAGGATACAATCTGGTGAAAACTTTTTGTCTTACACTTGCAGTGTGTTTCAAGAACATAGAACTTCACAGTCAGGTCTCACTATTCAACTGATAAAAAATGACATAAAATCAGAAATAAGAAAGTAAATCTATTAGGGGTATGCTGTTATCTGCCTGGGACCACCTGAAGCACAGTGGAAGAAAACTAACAAAACCACTAAAGAAATACAGAAATGTTAACATAAACCCCATGCAGTGGTTCATATGCATGTCTTATTGACTGTCAGAGTTGTCTCAAATCTGGGTTCTTTCACCTGGTGTGGAAAGAGATGATCCACACACAGAGTCAAGATACTCAATTATTGCATGTCTGCGCAGAGATGGGTGCTAGGTAGTAATTCCACGAAGCTAGCACAGCTCAGTTAACACATGGTAAGCACTCACACACTCTGAGTAACAGTTTACATAACTGTAAAAACAGTAGTTTTTACAATTATGCCTACTCCCCCATGTTCCCATTGGATCTTATATTGTCTCATCTTCACTTAAAGTCGCAACATTCTCTTTTTTTACTGCACATGTTCTGTGACAAAGGAGTTTCTGTTGGTAGGGGGCTTTCTCCACCTGAGGGTGGAATTTTTGCTATGTTAATTAGGATAGCTAACTCATAGTTCAAGTAATTCTCTCTCTTTGGCCTCATCAGCAGTTTTGCTCCCTTTGTACTTATCTTGATATGTCCTTGTTTGGTTGATTCATGGAGCCATCCTGTTCCTTCCTCAGGGCCAAGACTCTTAGCTATTGCAGAGTTTTAAAGTTGAGCAATATTTTTTGTTTCACTTCTCATATTTCTCCAAAATTAAGACTTGTTTATGCAGTCTTTCACATGTTTGTGTGGCCAAGAAAGAAAACTGGAAGTTTGTTGGCTTTTTTTTTAACTCAAGTTCTGAAGTAATATGAAATGTATACATAAAATGCAACCGAAGTGACGCTTATCTTCTCGCTTCAGTGAGATTTTGTTATAAACCACAGAACTGATCGAATGGAAATGAGAAGGACCATTGTATTTTGTTCTTTTTGTTTAACAAGTGAACTTCTATAGCTTTAAAAAAATCATATCCTGTCTGATTTGTTATATAGATACAATTTCAGTGGGACTTTTTACATGATTCTGTGCACCAATTTAGCTGTACAAATTTGATTAATATCAGCTTGATTTAGGCCTATATGATTTTAGAAGCATTACATATGAACATATCCTGAAAAAATGAACTATACCAAAGAAGCCTGAAGGTGAACAGTAAACTTGTCTGCACATAGGCAGGATCATGAAAATAGCTGTCCTGAAACTACCTGTTTCCCATCCACATCTTGTTTTTTTCATGAAGGATTTTTTTATTATTTTCTTCAAATTTACCTGTAAAATTCAGTGGTAGTCATAAGTGGAGACTGGAGAAAAATAATTTGAAATGGAACTGAAGAAAGATTCTGATATGATTCTGAGAAATGCAACAGCAATAGTCTCAACAATAGTTTTGAAAGAAATTTGGTTTTGCCACAGACAACTGTTCTGAATTCAAAAGCCCAGAAGGTAGCTGTGTGGTTTTAGGTACTGGTTTGCTGCAAAATTTCTCTATGACGTTGGCTAAATCACTTGTCACCTGGTGACACCTGGCCTGTCATCTATCCCTTTCTTTATCTATCATATGGTGATAATAATGCTGATTTACTTCACAGTAATGCTGTGAAGATTAATTAGATTCCTCAGAAAGCAAGTACTTCTGAAGTAATCTTCTACATACAGTACAGAAATACTTTTTTTTCTCTAACACAGACTATTAATTGTCTGCAAAACTGTACTTGGCAAACATTTGATCTGAAATTTTGTAGATAAGATTATGTGGGTTTTTTACAATTCTTTTTCTTCTTTTCTCTTCCCCTCGCATCCTGTAAAGCAAGGCAAATTGTAATGCTAACCTTGCATTTTTGCATAACTTTAAATTAACTTTTAATTCGAGTAGATATTGACCTGATGGCTATGTTGTATCTTAATAATCTTTGCATGTAATCTGTTAAACATTTATAAATTTCATGTAGGTGATTCAACACATTATTTCACAGAGTTATATGATTGGGGTGATAAAAGTTCAAATATTTATAGTACGGTTAATTATCAAATTATCCTGAGTGTTTGGACAAGCACTTTGCTGTATGCAAAAGAAAATTACTATACAGGGAAGTATTGCCAAGTATCTGAATATTTTGCTGTCCAGCTGGTTTAGTATCTGAAATACTTTAGGTGCATCCTAAACTTTCATTTTTTTGTAGTAGAGTTGCACCTAGATCTAATTGAAGCAGAGGACAGCTTCTCAATAGCACAGCTAAAAGCGTATCATTTAACTGGAGTACATCCGGTGCCCTGAGCAGGTAGAAAGTTCTCCAGTTCCCCTGCTTTTGTGATAGTATGGCTAAATGATGTAACAGAATTTTTAACAGGTGATTATTCATTTGTTGAATATCTCTAACCAGAATGTCCATTTAGGACCTATTTTTTTCAAAAGTGAGAACACTCAGCCTTTGGTGGTTGTTGCGGACTACTGGTGTCTCAATCTTCGGGGTCACAACCCAGAAGGTTGTTGTGATCTTCCTTGTATATTAGAAGGCTTTGTCACACTCACTCCAAAGGTCCTTGTCACAACTAAAGGCTTCCAACAGAGAGCTTCAAGATGCTGCTCTCCAGGGGCTCCTATCACTCCAGTCTCCAGGAGGGAACTGCCCCACTCCCTCTTGGGAGTGCCCCACCTTTATTCATCCATGAGTCACATGGTTTCCGGCTGACCAACGTGACTCACAGCACCTGTCCTAACGAGGCACAGGTGCTTTCTATTGTAGCAGCCAGGAACTCCCCCAACAATTCCCCCTTTCTTTTTTGAAAAAATACCTAATAGCATTTAGGGCTTTCTAATGTTCCAGTTCCATTTTTCATTGCCATTTGTCAGGTGCCTTGGAACAAAACCGTGGGGGAGTCGTTCTTATGTTTTCCTGTCATACCACGTCAGTGGTGGATATATCCACTGTTCTGATGAGGTTGGATACATCCACCCTGGTTGTTCTGGCTGCTTAATCTGTGGCTGCCGCAACATTCCTTCAGGGGTCTTTTCCGGATTAGTTTGCGGTTGTTGCAGTGTTCCCGCAAAGGGCTTGCCTGGAGTATAAGACATCTGTGCATACTTTCTGCTGCTCCTCGGCCGGCCATTGGATTTGCAGTTTTTTGTGAGATGACCTATTCTCCCGCACTTATAACACTTCAGTTTCTTATTATCTGAGGCCATCAAGGTGGTGGCTAGCGCGGTCATTTCATGTTCCACAGACCCGACCTTGGCACATGCAATGACCATCTCCTCTAGGGAGGGGTCCCCTGGGAGTACTTCAATAGCTCTTCGGCAGTCAGCGTTGGCGTTATCCCTTGCGAGTTGTTTTGTCAACAGGGCCCGTAGACTGCCGTCATAAACTTGTTTTTCTATAGCCCCTTGCAATCTTTCTACAAATTGTAAGAAAGGCTCCTTGATTCCTTGTTTAATTGTGGAATACCTCGCTTGGGGTTTCGCCATTTCTGTGGTCCGCATGAGGGCCTGCATTCCTATTTGTTTGATCTGCCCAAGAATTTGGGGATGCCATTGGGCCTGTACCGCCGGATTACTAAATACCTGACCCGTTCCCATCAGGACATCTGCACCTACAGCATAACATGGGTCACCTTGGGGTAACTGTATATTTTGTAGTGCCTGACGGTCAGCCAACTGCCTCCATGTGCTCATAAAAATGGAGCGTTGTACCGGCTGGAACATAATCTGAGCTAGATGTTGAAAGTCATACGGCACCAATATTTCCAAGTTTAGTAATCGTAATAATTGTGTTACTGCTGGGGAGTTTGGCCCATACTGTGCTACCGCTTTTTGTATGTCTCGTACGACTTTCCATGACCAGCCCAGGTATTGATTGGGCTGGTTAGAACCCGGGAGGGTCAATTCCATAGGGAATACATTTGGCCTTTCCCCTATTTCCATCATGGATAATTTTTCGTTATTGACTGGCAGCCCCAAGACTTGAGCCAAGTCCCAATCCCCAGCCTCTATTGCTTTCATTTTTATTTCGTTCCAAAAATGGACCGGGTCACGGCGTTGAACTATTGCTGTAGGGGTTCCCAAGGGGTTTGGATTTAATAAACAGATAGATTCTAGTGATTTTTCCCTTGGTGGAGAAACCGGTGGTAACTCCTTAGCTGAGCTGTCACTTGTCTTGGAGGTTTCTCCTGAAATTTCTTTTGATACAGGGGGGGTCATAGCCTGATGCAGTATCTCCACTACAGCTGCCAACTGCTGAGATACTCCTTGGAGCATTGTTACGGCCTGGCGCACTAGTGCTGGCTGCGCCAAATGTACCTGGGCCGGATAACCAGATACCGCGGGATATGAAGTTACCAAGGGTGGGGCCAATTGCTCAAATGGCGGAGCCGTAGGCATAACGCATCCTGAGGAGGAAGGGGGGGTTGCTGGGGCAAAGGGTGGGGGATGCTCCACTATTTCCTGCAGGGTGGGGCAGAGTCCCTGCATAGTCCCCGCAACTTTATTGATTTCTGTGAACAGCGAGGATACGTCTAACTCGCTGTCCACGCTGTCTGGGGTTAGTCTTCCTTCAGATAGTTCGTTGTTCCCTTCATACCCCTCGCTTGCAGATACATAATCTGTTGATTCCTCTTCCTCCTCTTCTGCTGACCCCTTTTGAATTATATTATCTAGGGCCTCCCATGTACGCAGCAGGTCGGTCCGGCCCTTTTGCTTAACCACAGCTTCATAGAGTAACTTATCCCCAAACCTTTTCCAAAGTTCTAGGTTAAAGGTAAAGGTGAGGTTGACTAGATCTTCATGTCCCGCTGCCCAGTTGAGTAGGTAATATAAATCCTCATTACTTATACTGAGCCCCGCAGCCATTCCTGCAGATTTGAGAAAGGTGAAGGTCTGGCTTTCCTTTACAAAATTCTGACCCATGTTCACTCCCAGTGGCTCACCTTGTTCCAGGTGTCTAAGTCAGAACTGGTCAGTCCGCAGCTCCTGCCGCTCTCAAGCTTCGTTCTGCAGTCCCAGTGATTCCTGTTCCGACGAATCACGTCGGGGTCACCAATTGTTGCGGACTACTGGTGTCTCAATCTTCGGGGTCACAACCCAGAAGGTTGTTGTGATCTTCCTTGTATATCAGAAGGCTTTGTCACACTCACTCCAAAGGTCCTTGTCACAACTAAAGGCTTCCAACAGAGAGCTTCAAGATGCTGCTCTCCAGGGGCTCCTATCTCTCCAGGAGGGAACTGCCCCACTCCCTCTTGGGAGTGCCCCACCTTTATTCATCCATGAGTCACGTGGTTTCCAGCTGACCAACGTGACTCACAGCACCTGTCCTAACGAGGCACAGGTGCTTTCTATTGTAGCAGCCAGGAACTCCCCCAACAGGTGGTAACAGCATTTATTTACATCAGTTGAAGAGATAAAATAGTTCTACTCCTATTCACAGCTGAGCATCTGGTCCATCAAACCTAATGTTGTCATATGGCTATGTTGTCACCTAATGTATCTCATCGGGTAGATCTACAGATTGCAAGCTGATACCTTTGAGCTATACAGATTCCCAAAATTTTTCTTATATATTTTGCAGAGAAGAATTATATTGATTTTCCTACCAAGCCAGTTTTCACGTTTGCACAACTGAAGATCTGTTCTCTGAGTGTATATTAGTATATATTAGTAGTGTATATTAGCTATACAATATTTTCAAGAAGTCGATTCCAAGGAGATAAAAAGAGTTATTTAATGTCATGTGAGAGGATCAGTTGTATGCTGAATATCAGGAAAAGGCATCAGGTCTACAAGAAATTGTCATGCATGCTATTTTTATGTGCATGAAATTTCAAGTATATGCTTTTTTAAAACAGAACTCTGTATGTGATTATTTTAATTAGCTCTAGGATAACATGAAAACAGAAAATTGCAAGAATTTTTGAAAATTACATGTTTTGTACACATAATTTTTAAAAAGTACGTATAAGACTGTTATCTGCAACATCTTGATACAATATTAAAATGAAGGCAAACTTTTCATTGGCTGCAAAAATTATGCTCCCACTTTTTGAACAAGAATGGTGTTCCCAAAGTAATAACAGGGGTTTTCATAATCCACAATCTTTCAATGCATTCTGTATGGAAGTTTCTGCTGCGGAAAACATTGTTAATATAATCTTTTCTGAAGTAAAGTATTTAGCAATTTCTTCATATTTGCAACTGTGAGTTTCCCAAATATCATTCAGTCATACCTCAGGTCTCACTAAATGGTAAATGTTTCTGAGTGTTCTAAAACTTTCTGCAAACTAGTCATGAGCTTTTAAATAATTTTTCAATCATCACAGTGCAAGCATAGCTACAATTTTTTTCATGACATTTCATAGCACTCAATCTGGTGGTATAAGAACAAACTATGGTAGCATATAATGGGAACAAGTGCATTTCATTAAAATCCAGAATGCTGTTTCAGAATGCCCAGGAAATCTTGTTAGGTAAAGGGGACCTGAGGTTGGTGTGTCTTGAAGATGGGTGGTGGTGGTGTTGTTTCCATTTGTAAAATATGTATTTTGACCCTCCAGATACAGAAATTAATAGCCAGATAAAACGATACTGTTTCAGAAAAGGAATTCCTGTGACTAGTGTCAGATTATTAAGAAGTGTATCTTGATCTAAATATAGGGTTTGTTTCCCTTCCCTTCCTTGTCCTCCGCAATCCACAAACACAAGTAAACTCATTTTGGAACAATTTATTGTACTTATGGAAGGGTTATACTGAAAGTTTGCACTACTAGAAACTCAGTAGGAAGGGTTATACTGAAAGTTTGCACTACTAGAAACTCAGTACACAGAAAAATAAACAGAACTATTTTGACAAGAATCTTGTATTACTGGAGAGATGAATGAAATAATATTTTTTATCTAAAGACATCAATATTAACCGAAGCATCCAAAATTTCATGGTTTTAAGTGAGATCTTGGGCCTCAAATTAGATAACTATTTACCATTTTTGGTTTGGTATATTATACTTGGTTTTCAAGTAGTTGGTCATTATGGCAAGCTATAATTGCTCCTATTTGCTGTATTGTACAATACATGTTTTGAAGGAAGTACACTTTCATTGTAATTGACTTTGTGTATCTGAAAGGAAAACAAGATCCACTTTAGCCACTGAACACTGGAAAGTCCATCTAACAGTGAATATCAGAAACTAAGAAATATAATACTTTTCACAATACAGAAAGATCATGCTTAAGGAAACTGTTGCCTCGTAATATAGACTGAAAATGAAGGAAAGCTCATCATTATCAGTATGCATTTTAATCCTTTTTCTCAATAGGAACTATGGTTGTGGTTTATGGTTCTGTTTTCCAGTCCCAGGTGTTCTACTAGTAAGTAATTTTATGGAAAAATACTCTTTCTCAGCAAAAGAACAAGCTTTAGAAATGTCTAATCTATTTTTAATAAGTCTGTTAATTTTTAATAATTCTGTTAAAGGTTGGATTACACATCAGAAGAAAGTTTTTCTAAGTGGTCCTTGAGACTTCTAGGTTGAATATTACATGATATAGGAAATAAAGCTGATATATCTTTTTTTTTTTCAAAATCAATTTTATCTATTGTTACAGCTCTAACACAGTTTTTTATCTTTTTTACAATAACTTTTTATTGATCTATCACCTTTGACATTCTCAGACTGAATGGCTTGATTATATTAATTAGCTGCTACTTTAAAAGAAAGTTCCAGGATGTTATATAACACTTCATTTTTAATTATTCTTCAGTAAAATGGAAAACATAGCTCCTTGTTTACTCATGAATGGGGATAAATTTTGACAATTTCAGACTGACAGGTGACATTTTCAGAAAGTTATGAGTGACTGAAGAGTTAGTCTATGCTGGCTCCAGTTGCCTAAGGTCAGCAAATAATAAGCAGAAATTATACAGTATGTATTCAGTTTAAGTTTCCTTATTATGCTCTGACCTGACTCTGGCATAAGACATATTGACATAACTGGTCTATTTGAGAATAACATGGGTTTACCAACTTTTCATTTGGGTTATGCCATGTTTACCTGCTTCCTATATACAGTGAACAAGAAGAGTTTACTTGCTCTTCAATTTCCTAAGTCACTAGCTACTCTTCATCACCTTAGTGGCTGGTAGGTATTCAACAATCTCTGCCCCAGAGACACCATCCAGAATTGCCCCATATTTCTATCAGCACTTGCTGTGTGACAAAAATTGTAGAATCTGATTCTCCTGAGCCAGTCCTGGGGATTCATCTCCAGAAGTAGTATTCTTCATTGCTTAGTCAATTCTTATTCAACTTTTTACCCACCCTGACAAAAGAAAATGAGGAATTATATTGGAAGATCTAACCTGTAGCTGAAATTCCTGATACAACACTAAGTTCAGTCCTATAAGAAAAGAATGCATTTCAGATATTAAATGTCATCATGTCTGTCTCTGAGCACTACTTTGCACCTCCCAAGATGAAAAAAAAGTACAACTTTCTTTTAGAAAAGCCCATTTAAATCTGTAAATAGTGTATATATAAACACTAACAATATTAATAATTTTTATTTCTTGGTGAGTCTTTGTATAGATGTAGTTACATGGGAGTCTCAAACAGCACATCAAAATTTTCCTCAGTTTATCACTTGAAATGGACTTCAAAATACTACTCTCATGTTTCTTTCTGAATCGAAGTACCCAAAAATCCTTTTATTGTTTAGCACCATTGATAATCCCAAAATATGTGGTCGCAGCTACACACAAGGATGTAAGGGTAATTGTAGAAGCAAGTGTTAAAAGACAAAACATTTTCCTTCTGTGGTGGATGCACTCCACTCTTTAATCAAACTAGCATTAAATTGGTACTGGCTCTAAAGGACTAAGGTAAAGGACTAAGCAGTAAGTGGGCCAAGAACTTATCTAGTTCCAATTTGTTCTCTGAAAACCCTCAACTGAACAGAGTGAGACAGTGAGCATTGATTCATATAAACTTGGAACATCCATCACACAACTGACATAGAATCATAGAATCACAGAATGATTTGGGTTGGAAAGGACCTTAAAGATCATCTGCCACAGGCAGGGACACCTTCCACTAGATCAGGTTGCTTAAAGCCTCATCCAACATGTGAATAGCAGGTGTCTTTTCCAAGACTCATTTATCAAGGAACAAAGAAAGCTGTGTGTACAAGGAGTCTCATGCATACCTCTTCCATTGCATGTAAGTTGACTACAAACCAATCACTTTATTCCATAAAGATGACAGCCTAATTGGGCCTTCTTTGAGCTTTCCCTTCTAAGCAGCTGACTACATACATGATGGTGTCCCCTGGGCTGGAACACCTCTCAAGGTTGCTTGTCAAGGCAGAGACACCTCTCAAAAACTGCAGTTCTCTGGTGACTGCTATCACATATAACCTTGCATTATAGTGCACTAAGATTCTATATTGATTTTGTCTTGGCAACTTTGATTCTGTCTTAGTAGTTTTGAATCATTATTTCTTTGTAAAGTAAGTCATAGAGTGAACCTTGCCATTAAACTTTGTTAAGTCACGCTTTTATAACATCATATTTCAATAAAACCACTTCTGATGATACTTTTGGTTATGGTTCTTTAAGTGGTCTAAATCACCCATTCGTGACATCCTCATACATGACTGTAGGGATTTTTTATTTTTAGCCCTTTTGCCTAAGCATAATCTGTCTCACCATTACAAGAGGCAATTATACACGTTGATTAACAATTCTTTGCTACCACAAATTAGATTCAACAGTAGGAAAACAGACAACTATTTGGCTCTTTGTTTTGTTGCTGTTATTCTCCCAATTTATATTGATTTAAATTTTTAGAGGACTGTGTCAAATACTTACTCACTCCTGACATCTACTCTCAACGTATGAACAGAAGCAATGATCAGTGGAGAGATCCTACACTGTATCATTCCTTGATACAAATTCTGGCAAAGCCCAGACCTTCCTTGCAAGCCGGGTGCTAACACTATATTCCTGTCTTACTTTTAACTCTGCCAAAACCCAGCATCTGCTCCCATACGGGGTGTTGACAGTTGAAGCATTTTTCCATTGTGTTGTACCTCTGCCGAGACCTGGCATCTGCTCTCAAATAGAGGTGTTGACAGTTTGAGCTCTAGCACTTTCCCTTTGTGCATCAACTCTGTGGAAATCTGGCATCTGCTCACACACACATATTTTGACAGCATAAACTGCAGTCTAACACTAAGTTACTCCAATGTAGAAGAACACATGTCATCATAGTTTTGGAGAGACACTACTTCCTCGTGACATCAAATCTTGAGAGATCAGAAGACAAAGTAGATATAGGGCTTGGAGCATTTTTTATGCAGCAAAAGTCTTCACAGGATCGACATATCATGTCAATGAACTATACGGAGAATTTTTCCTTCATAATAGATACTAGGAAAAAATTAAACAGCACTCCAAAATCTCATGTTATATCTTTTCTCCATGACTTGGACAGTTGCACTGTGGATGTTTAATACTTGAGTAAGATCATTCCCTTATGAGGGAATCACTCCCTTACGAGGAAAGGCTGAGGGAGCTGGGTCTCTTTAGCTTGGAGAAGAGGAGACTGAGGGGGGACCTCATTCATGTTTATAAATATGTAAAGGGTGACTGTCATGAGGATGGAGCCAGGCTCTTCTCAGTGGCATCCAATGATAGGACAAGAGGAAATGGATATAAGCTGGAACATAGGAGGTTCCGCTTAAACACGAGGAAGAACTTCTTCACAGTAAGGGTAACAGAACACTGGAACAGGCTGCCCAGAGAGGTTGTGGAGTCTCCTTCTCTGGAGATGTTCAAAACCCGCCTGGACACGTTCTTGTGTAATCTGATCTAGGTGGTCCTGCTCCGGCAGGGGGATTGGACTAGATGATCCTTTGAGGTCCCTTCCAATCCCTAACATTCTGTGATTCTGTGATTCTGTGATCATTCCCTTTTCTCATTATGTTGATAAGCTGAACAGCAGAATTACACTGAACTTTTTGTTTTCTTTTGGAACTTATCTTAAATCTGCAGCCACTTTCAAGGTCTTAGTAACCTTTCCTGTACATTTTAAAGACATAGGAAAAAAAGATAATTGTGCCAGAGAGACAATATGTCATAATAAACATGACAGATTTCTTATTATTATATGGAGAACACCACAAAAAAAGATGTCAGGTGACAATACTTTCTTTTTTATTGTTGGGCATCAACAGAATATTGTAGATGAATCAAGGCCATCTCCTGCATGGGAAGCAGGCTAAATAGCAGTTCAATAACATCAGCATGTATTTGTTCTGAACTCTGATGTGAAAGTAGTTAAGGTCCCTATACTGTATTTTAGGATAAACAGAAAAAGACCAAGTAAATTACTTCTCCCAGATGAGTTTTGCTCAAGCAGAATGGCAGATTATTGTTTTTACAATTAATTCTGCAGAGATTTATTTCTATAATAATGATTTATTAGAGAAAATGGTCTAAAAGGATTCTTAGATATTTTAGTGGTAGGATACTGAATATAAACTGAAAATATTAAGGGAAAGTATTTTTTTCTTAGGTTACTTCATGTGAAACAAAAGGACAAAGTGAAAGAGAAAATCAAAGAGTTTTTTAAGAAACCAAACAAAATTCTTTTGTGTGACTTCATTATTTCATCAGCAAATAGGTAACATATTGACAATTTGATGGTTTTTAACCATTCTTGCCCTAATTTCATATTAAAAAAGGTTCAACTATGCTGTGCACATAATAATGATTAAATTAATAAAGGTACATGGATCAAAATAGAACCAACGTAGCAAACAGCGTACTCCTTCCCCTGACAAATAAAGCTTTGATATATACTAAATTAAACCTAGACATTCTTGTATGAACATATTTTGACTTAAACATAGGGCTGCTCTATTAGTATTTCTCCACTTGTGAATCAGTATTACACTGCACATAAGAGAAAACACCAGATGAATAAGTAGTGGTTACGGGCATTAAATATGGCATGCTTTGAAAGATTTATAGCTTTTTAAAGGGATAATATGATTTGATTTTCTGCTGGACTACTTTCACAAACCTTATGATGCAGCATGTGAAAAGTAAATGCCAGCTATACATTGGAATTTTGCTGCCATAAGTTATATTCTACTCTTCTGATATATTTAACTACAGAAGTACATTTGTAGCTATGCATATATGTATACACATGTGTATGTTTATCTCTTATGCAGATCATATACATATACATGTGTGTGATTCTAAAGAGTTTCTGTTTTTAGAGCTTGGGAAATTTCTGCATATGAATTTATAAACACAAAACCATGTAAGACTGCTTCCACTATGTTTTATCATCTGCACATGTTGCACTGGATAACGTTAACACAGGTCAAGATGGAACCGTTTAGTTTCAACCAGGAAATCTGTGCCTCTTTCATTGCTGCAATTTCAATCTGTGTCTTGTATCAGGCAGCCGCTTGTTAACTGCTACACATAGAGAGATGATTCAAGTGGTGTCTAGCCAGCCACCGAAGAGTTGGATGGTTGCCTGGAGACTAACTTTCAGTGTTCACAATCTGCTTCTTTAAATAGGAAATTTAAAAAAAAAAAAAAAAATCCCATGCAGCTTACTCTGAAGAAGATACTAAGCAGCCATACAGAAACTTTTCAGTTTTCAATGATATTCTTAAGGTTTGCTGCATCCTGAAATTACACACAAACATAAGCCAGAGCATGAGAGTTTTTGTGTGTTCACCATACTTCTTACCTTGCTAAAGTTAAGAGAATCAGAGTTCAAATGAGACATTTTGATGGCTGAGCTGCATCTTGCCTTCATCCTTTGCATCTCCAACATTCCACTGTCCCCATAAATCTCTGTCCCAACTTCTTATTCTATATCACAAGATCATAGGACAATTCAACTTGGAAGAAACCTGAGGAGGTAATATATTAAAACTTCCTGCCCAAAGCAATGTTAGGTAATTTTACTCCTATTAATCACACCACACAGGCATTCATCCTTACTACAGGTCTGAACATTAATTTGAAACCAAAAATCACACTCATTTTAAAAAACTCAGAAAACTTAGTTTTTAAGGACGCTATACTGAGACATAATTCTGATGAACATCATAAAACCACAGAAGAAGTATTTTTGCAGATGGTCTCTAAAGCTATGGACAAACCACAAGTGAGGTTTTCCAAACTACGTCATTGAATTAAGTGCCTAATTTCTACGATTTAAGTCTAGCCAAATGACCTTGTGTCCCGGTTTTATCTGGGACAGTTCGCTCTTCTTTTTAGCAGCTAGAAGAGCTCCATGTTTTGGTTTTACTCAGAGGCTTGCTCTGAGAAGAATGCTGATAGCAAGTTGATGTTTGAGACTCCAAGGACTTTTCAGTGTGCCGGAGTGCAGAAACATGGCGGGATAAGGGGGGAGCATAGCCGGGACAAGGGGGCCACGATTCCTCTTGTGATTTGTGGTGGAACTTAAGATTGAGGGCCAAACTGGCCAATTAGTATTCCACATCATGCAGCGTCATGTCCAGTATAAAAGTGAGGGTCAGCCGGAAAGAAGGGCTTTTGAGCTTTGGCTCTTTCGCCGCTTTTGCTCTTTTGCGCTTCTGTGCTTTTGCTCTATAGTTTTTCTTTCTTTTTCTCTCTCTCCCAGTACTCCCACTCTCGGAGTACTATCTCTCTCTCTCTGCCCCTCTCTATTTCGGGGCCTCGCGTTCGTCTGGGATTGCAGCTTCGGGACGAGACGGGTTTCGCATACAAGGGGGTGGTGAGCATCTACACTGTGTATTAAATCATCTGTATTAAATAATTCTTATCTCAACGCACGGGTTTCCCGTTTATCCTTTAATTCTCTCCCTCATTCCTGGGGGTGGGGGAGGAGGAGTGACCGGCTGTGTGTGGGGGGTTAGCCTAACCCACGACACCTTGTAAAGCAAAAGACAGTTTGATTATTTACACAAATAAAACAAGTCTTTTGAACATGTAATAACTTGATTGTTAAATAAAATCAGCTATAACATCAAGCCCCCCAACTGACAAAGTTGAAGCACAGAGCATTTCAGGAAGATTAATGAAAAAACCCCGTGTTCCTAGCTTGGGCATTTCTCTGTATTCATATTTCCTTAATTCTGGCTTGTTTAAGTCTTTGTTCTTGGTTTTCTCTGTTTTGAGAGAAAGTTTCTGTCTCTGTTTTCAGTGAGGATTCTGTTAAGGTTTTTCAGCATAGTTACTTCTAGTTTGCTATGAGATAGGAGAATGCTATGGTCTTTTTTTTTTTAATATGAATAGAAATATATTGATTGTCTCAAAAGCTAAACAGCTATGGCTAGCGGCTCCTTGTCCTTCACTTCAAAGTAAGCTGGTCTTATGGAGTACCCAGCTGCCATCACTTTCTCTCCAAATCTAAGATCACAAAACTGGACTTTTGACTTCGCACAAAAGTACCTCTGTGGGCTAAGAGTGACATAAAGATACCTGACCCTCTTTGCAGAGCTGCCAGACTAGCTGAAGGTGTCACCTCAGTTGACCTGATGCACATGTTTAGAGTCACTCTGTATCACGGTTTAGCCCAGTTGGCAACTAAACACCACACAGCCACTTGCTCACCCTCCCCACCCCCAGGGGAATGGGGAGAATTAAAGGGGAAAAGGGAAGGAGACTCCTGAGCTGAGATAAGAACAATTTAATAATAATAGTAATATAAAATTAAAAGAAATAATAATAATATATGAAAATATATATACGTGTGTAATGATAATAATATATACAAGCAGGTGATGCACAGTATAATTGCTCACCACTCAGTGACCAACGTCTGTCCTGTCCCAGCTAATAGTCCCGAAACAAGTAAGTCCCAACACTGCAATCCCAGATGAATGAGAGGCCTGAAAAAAGAATGAGAGAGAGAGAGAGAGATCGCTCTGAGAGCCTGAGAGTGAGAGCCTCTGGAGGAGAGGCTCAGGGAGACCTTATCACTCTCTAAAACTACCTGAAAGGAGGTTGTACAAAGGTGGGTGTTGGTCTCTTCTCCTGAGTATTGTAAAAATGAAGTAATTGTTCTAGTAGGCACCCAGAAAAAGAAAAATCTGTGTTCACAACAGTATAATCAGCTTATGTAAGCAAATAAAGGTGCATGCACCACATGAGCAGAAAACAAACTTTCTTTTTAAGTCAGCATCATAAGCTTTGCTGTTCCAGTGACTCAGAGATAGAATCATAGCACACGAAATATTAGCAAGGGCTCGTGTAATGAGAGACTGTGCCACGCTGTATTCGAACTGAAGAACTGTCACAGCAGTGGCGACTGACAGCTCCCGGGGGCCGGGAACTGGGACTAGGAGGGGCCCGCCGGGGGCGTCAGGGCTGGGCTCACAGCCTGGCCTGTCCCACTGCCCCCGCACGGAAAGCAAGATGACACAAGCGACATACGAGCTGTTTTTTTTTCTGATATGGATGCTTGAACTATCAAACAGTATTATTATGTTATCATATCTTGTTCTGTGTCGTAAATCTGTGAATTTTATAGAAAATAAATCTTATTAGTCACTCTTACTGTTCTAATTATGTGAACATCTTTGCTACTCTGCACTGAGGTATGCTTCAGAGAAAGAAACTGCATCGTCTCTTAGCTGCTCAACTTCCTTTGTTCTCAGAAATAAGATCACAGTTTGATTTTAATTATTCTAATGAACTGTTAAAAGTTAAACTAATTTTTCTTTTTGAACCTTCCTGAATTCTGTCAACTTTTTGCTATTTCCCTTTTACCTTACAAATTACTTTATCTTCTTTTCTGAAATCCTTGAAACATTCAGAAAACCAAGTTAGGCTCTAGTTATCTCCTTGTCTTTACTATCAACACATATTCAGATTTCTACCAGCAGTATGTTATGTGTCTTATTTTCTGACCTACTTTTGACAACACATCCTTTCTTACACTTAAATCCGTCAGACCTTTATGTTCTCTGTTTTTTATAAATCCTGATGCACTCCTGTGCATCCTTTGTGTTTTCAGTCTTCAGTTTCCTGAAATCTTAAATATGCTTTCGTGTAACATATTCCAGCTTCTGTATTTTATGGTTTTGTTGTTGGTCTTTTTTGCAGTTAATTTTTGTGGATTCTTCTCTTGTAAAATCATATGCCAAATAGCATGGGTATTTCTTGAGAATTTCTCCTTATTTTCATCTTTTATTTCCTGCTTTTATGTCTTTGAATTTCAGAGAGATTAGCATAATGTATTTTGTTTACTCTGAATATGTATCATTTACTACCATACATTAAATTACTTGAACTTTTTCAAATTCACTGTAACATCTCTTCTATACACGTCTGTGATTTTGATTTGAGACAGGAAGGACTCCAGAAAGTATATTTTGTTGCTGTGTTTACTATTTACAAAGCTTTTTAAGAGAAATATTTTTTCCAATGTAGGATATCTGCTTCAGCTCTGTAAGTATCTTAAAATCCATACTATTTCTTGAGGCTTGGCTTTCTGGGAATATGGTCTTGTTTCCCTTTGGTATTCTAATAAATTGCACATCATTTTTCCTGTATTGAGTTTGTATCTCTGCTGGTACAACTACTCATTTAGTGTTCAAAAACCTGTCAGCCATGAGTTCTGGTGTGCAGAGAGCTTGCTCAGAGCCTGGATAATAAGTAATGACACATGATTTACATTTTGATTGAAGGATCCAGTTCAATACACTCCCATGTGCATGCCAATTGGTATGATCTGGCAGGAATGCTGGTCAGTGTTTCATCTCCTTTTGTCTGCCTTGCCTGAAGACGAATGTTTCATAAACCATATTATTTCCTAGAGAGAAAAGGTCAGCTGGAATACTAAGGGCATTTTCAAGGACATCTTTATCTCTGCCACTTCTTATTTTTAGTCAGTGAATCACGTCTTCTACATCACTGCCCATGCAGTGCGGATGAAATGCTACTTGTAATGTACTTTCAATTTTTAGTGCATCCAACATTATGTGCTTCTTCATTTCCAACACTGTTGAACAACATCTCTGTCCTAGTGAGAACATCATGCTTGAAATAGAACTACTGCAAATATCATATGGCTTTATATCTCTTTTTGTTTTCATTCTGCCTCTAAATTTTTCTTCCTCAGCCTTTATTTCACTGTAATGTGTTGGAGGTTTGTTCTCACTGAATTGTTATGGTTTTGTGACTTAAGATTTTACAACCTACTCTCTTTTGCTTAGTGTTATTTGAATCTATGTATTAATGACCACATAAAAGTGAACAGAAAATTTATACTATTAGATGTTTGCCCTTTTAAAAAGTGCCTCTGAAGAGGTGTCCACTAACAATTGTAGTCTCACAACTGTAAGATAAAAGGTCTTCTTGTGGTCAGTCAGCTTCTTCTCTTGGGTGCCATGTTGATGATTATTTTGGAGTGATATTTCACTGCATTATGTATACTCTATTTTTTTTTCTTTATTTTTTAGTATTTTTTATTTTTTATTTCACAACTGAAAATCAAGATCATTATATTAGTGATAACAATTTACAGGGAAAAATGCCTTATAATACCTTGCAGTTTATGAATATCAATATTGGATCCAGAGAGGCATGAGGAATCTAGGAGAAGAGGAAATGGCCTCAAGTTGCACCAGGGAAGGTTTAGATTGAGTATAAGGAAAAATTTCTTCACTGAAGGGGTTATCAAGCACAGGAACAGGCTGCCCAGGGAAGTGGTTGAGTCACAATCCCTGGAGGTATTTCAAAGACAGTGTAGACGTGTTACTTAGGGACATGTTTTAGTAGTGGACTTGGCACTGTTAGTTTTATGGTTGGACTCAATGATCTTAAAGGTCCTTACCAACCTAAATGATTCTATGATTCTTTATTTCTTGGTTATACCGTTGGTTGGATAAAGAGTTTTCAAGAATGAAGATCACAGGTGTATGGGCTTATTGCCCTGTTAGAAAATATCTTGGTATAAGGCTTTTTACTACATATGTTTTGGCAGCAAAATATGTTTATATAGTTCATTATTTTTCATCTTCTGACATTATGATTTTTGTACAGATTGTAAGAAATAGTGCAGGATGGTTGTTCAAGGCTCTCCATACAATTTTCTAAACATTTAAGGGAAGTAAAAAATAAATTGAGTCGTTTCTTTCAGAGTAAATGCGTCTTAATGGCACCTTACTCAACAGAACTCTCTTTTAAGTGTATTGTGAAGATAATCTGCTGACTTCAGTGACAATAAAATAATCTCTAAACACTTTTATTTCTGTCAGAACTGCAGAGTCAGAATGTGTAAAGCCGATACAGTTGGATTCCATTTCCCCTTATGCATTACCAACACAATCATTGTTGTGAATGCCACGAAATGAAAGATAAGATAGTAGTGACAGCTGATAAGTCAACTAAAATCTCACTTTATAAGGTGAAGATGATATTTTATCTGGCAGTCATTTATCCTGAGCAGAATATATGTTTTTTAATCATGCTATTTGATACAAGTATACCTTCTTCTTGCTCTTTATTATTTGTCCGTCAAGTAGAGGAAAACCACAATAACTTTCCCAACTCAACCTGTTGTGACGTTCTCAGGTTTTCTGTCCTTTTCTGTAAAGAACCTATTCTGTGGAAATATGGGATACCTTCAGCTCTGTGGCTGGCATGTTTGCTTTGCAGTTCCTGACCTCATGAATAGCAGCCAGATGACCAGAACTGTAAGAGGAGCTTACATGTCCTAAACTATAGACATCACCTCTATAGCACCAAACATCAGGAATCCCACTACAATTGTGACAGAGCTAGTCCTTGCCACAGACAAAGTAACACTTTTGAATTATTACCTACGCTGAGTAATCGTTACATTGGTACAATTAAGTTTTTAAACCCCACATCCTGGACTCCTTTCACTGCCGAACAAAAAATGAAATACCTTTCCTCCACAAGGCTAATGTGAAAAGAAGTGTAAAATTCTTCCTAAACCTAAAATGTGACTAACATGAATGCTAAAAATAAAGCTCCTGAAGACCGCCTAGCTTTAGTCACAAAGATATTGTGGGTTTTGGGGAGAAGAGAAATGCATGTATACATGATGTTACAAAACTTATTGGAGGAAAGGCTTGAACTGACTTTTCCTATAGGTTCCCTGAGCAGTGAGATGAGTAATTTTTTTTTTCTGATTCTGTAACTTTTGAATTATTTATGTTAAGAAAAGACACACTGAAAAAATACCCTGGGAGGGATACTCCTCATCATGGAAAATAGAGTGCTTAGTCTGAAATCAATCCTACACAGCATCAGATAGAGTGATAATTTTGAACTAAGCTTTTTGAATTCTTAGCAAAATATTAGACAATTATCATGCTGAGGATCCCAAATGAATAAATGGGTTCAGCTGGCCACATACTAGTGCCTGTCTCTATGTCAGCTGGCCACTTGCTCCATTTCCTTGACATTTCAGTATTGTCAAACTTGGTTAAGTTCCTGCTTGAGTAGGGAATCCCATTTTAAACTTTCAAATCTATGCAATGCATAGGAACAAACTGTAGACAGATAAAGGTTCTAGGATTGGTTAGGAAAAATATCTTTCCTTTTGTTGGGGAGGAGAGAGGGAAGAAGATCCTCAATTCTTTTTGCTGAAGCTTTCTGACAAGTGATAGTGCTTAAAAAAGAATGGGGGAAAAAAAAAGTAGCACTACAACTTATTATTTTCCTGCCCTGTATATTTCTTTGTAATTTATTTAAAGAAGTATTAATTTTTACACAAAAATATTGTACTAGTAGTATTTCTACACCTGCTAAATGAATAGTGGGTGTTATTCATTAAGTTACTGAAGATAATCAGTTTGAAATAAAGCTTTTAGTCAGACTAGTATCATTATATGATTCCTAAATACATATATCAAGAAAGAAACTATGACATTTCTCAGAGGAGCTGGAAGTGGAAACCAGTAGACACATATGTTAAAAAGTCAATGGATAAACCTGGTTTGGTCTCTAGTGGGTTAGTAATAACTCCCTCTTTCACAGAAGTTAGTTTTATATGACAATTACATATGATGTGTTTTAAAAACTCTTAATTTTGTATGACAATATACCTAAGAATTTTAAGAAGTATGGTAAGTACATATAAATACATACCTGGAAATTGAATTAGTTTATCATTTATATTTTTACGATTCAAATTATCTGTATTAGTAAAATTTTCCATCCAATAAATATAGAATCATAGAATCATAGAATGGTTAGGGTTGGAAGGGAACTCAAAGATCATCTAGTTCCAAACCCCCTGCCATGGGCAGGGAAACCCTCCACTACACCAGGTTGCCCAAAGCCTCATCCAACCTGGCCTTGAACACTTCCAGGGATGGGGCAGCCACAACTTCTCTAGGCAACCTGTTCCACTGCCTCACCACCCTCAATGTAAAAAATTTCTTCCTTATATCTAACCTAAATCTGCCCTCTTTCAGTTTAAATCCATTGCCCCTTGTCCTATCACTACACACCCTTGTAAAAAGTCCCTCTCCAGCTTTCCTGTAGGCCCCCTTTAGGTACTGGAAAGCTGCTATAAGATCACCCCGGAGCCTTCTCTTCTCCAGGCTGAACAGCCCCAACTCTCTCAGCCTGTCTTCATAGCAGAGGTGCTCCAGCCCTCTGATCATCTTCGTGGCCCTCCTCTGGACTCGTTCCAGCAGCTCCATGTCCTTCTTGTGTTGGGGACTCCAGAGCTGAACGCAGTATTCCAGGTGGGGTCTCATGAGAGCAGAATAGAGGGGCAGAATCACTTCCCTTGACCTGCTGGCCACGCTCCTTTTGATACAGCCCAGGATACGGTTGGCTTTCTGGGCTGCCAGTGTACGTTGCCGGCTCATGTTGAGCTTCTCATCCACCAGCACTCCCAAGTCCTTTTCCTCAGGGCTGCTCTCAATCCATTCTCCGCCCAGCCTGTACTTGTGCATCGGATTGCCCCGACTCATGTGCAGGACCTTGCACTTGGCGATGTTGAACTTCATGAGGTTCTCACAGGCCCATCTCTCCAGCCTGTCAAGGTCCCTCTGGATGGTATCCCTTCCCTCCAGCATGTCCACAACACCACACAACTTGATGTCATCTGCAAACTTGCTGAGGGTGCACTCAATCCCACTGTCCATGTCTCCAACAAAGATGTTAAATAGCACTGGTCCCAGTACCGACCCCTGAGGAACACCACTCGTCACTGGCCTCCACGTGGACATTGAACCATTGACCACAACTCTTTGAGTGCAACCATCCAGCCAATTCCTTATCCACCGAGTCGTCCATCCATCAAAACCATGTCTTTCCAGTTTAGAGATGAGGATGTCGTGTGGGACAGTATTAAATGCTTTGGATAAGTCCAGGTAGACAATGTCAGTTGCTCTTCCCCTATCCATCAATGCCGTAACCTCATCATAGAAGGCCACCAAATTAGTCAGGCAGGATTTGCCCTTAGTGAAGCCATGTTGGCTGTCACCAATCACCTCCTTGTTTTCTATGTGCCTTAGCATAGTCGCCAGGAGGATCTGCTCCATGATCTTGTCGGGCACAGAGGTGAGACTGACTGGCCTGTAGTTCCCTGGGTCTTCTTTTTTCCTCTTTTTAAAGATGAAGGTTATGTTTCCCTTTTTCCAATCATTGGGAACTTCACCAGATTGCCACGACTATGACTCCTCATTTCACTTTGCAGACAGATAGAAACATCTGAGGGCAGGCATCCTCCCATTCTTCTTACAGCACTTAATACAGTAAGTTTCTGAACTAAACTGGTATTCCTACTCACTACTAATCACTGAAGTTTGCTGGAGTAAAACGGAAGGACCAAAGAAAATTACTCATCCTGAAAGAAAACAGTAGGGAAAAGGAAAAGTGTTTCCAAATATTTATTAATATGTCTTACTTAGAAAATATGAGCTTACTCTATTTAAAACATTACCTTCTTGAAGCTTGTGTTCCAAAAAAGGCTGGTGTCAGAGCTCGCTAATCTTTCCAGAATTTGTAGTAGTCTTGCAGACTCACATGTTTCATTTCATGTGTCTGACTGACTTAGAAACGTATTAAGTTGTGACATGCTCAGAAAAGCCAGTAAACTGACATTCACAAGCTGATTAAAGTGCATAAGCACGCTTCAGGCAGACCATAGATATTTTACTCAAACAGAACAGTTTGGAAAAAAAATAAAATCACTTAGCTGCTTAAGCACCTCCTCTTTTGCAAGTCTCATGACTTTCACTAAAACATAGAGTGTTCAAAGCACTACTATAATGAGTTACTAGTTTAGGATGACATTATATAATAAAAAGTGCAGACCAGTGCTACCATCCTTAAAAGAGGAAGACTTGTCATTCATTTCTTCTGTTCCTTATTGGTTTCTATGGCTATTGGTGTCCCATCAATTACAACCATACAATGGAAGAAAACTCAGAGATGATGTGCAAGGGCAATGGACTCATAAGCTCAGGGAAGAAAAGGTGGTGTGACTGACCACTCCTGCTGCAAAGACAGACAGACATAACACGAAGGGAACTAGAGGGTGTCCTTTATTACATATAAATAGCGGTATCATTTGCTAGGAACATGTGGTTGTGCAAATGTTTGACCCTGAGTTAATCAAAAGAATGCAGATCTCTTCCTGACTCAGCAATCATGGGATAGGAGATGGAGGATATGTGTGGTTCAGTTTATCGTAAAGTATAAAAAACAAACAACCAAAAAAAACCTTAAAGAGAGCAATAGGCTTGAGCTCACTTCAAGCCATATATTCCTTCCTGGAGAGGAGGAACACCCAGCATCATGACAGTGAGCATATTCTAGAGATCAGTAAGGAGAATCATATTTGTATTGCAACTAGTATGTTCTGCTAAGTCTAATTTTTAGTTGCAGTGTAATATAAGTACATTGCCGTATCACTCTGCTAAATCAAAATCCTGTGCAATGTCAAATAACTTGAAAGAAGTAAATTTAATATTAAAAATTAAACCACCCACACTAAACATTAAACTCTCCATCCATTAGTTCTAAAAGAACCTAGCATTATTCCGAACAATCATCTTGTGTGAAATTTTATTCTGAATTTTCTTCATAAGATGCCTATGGAGTCCAGCATTATGAACTCCAGTCCCAGAAGAGATCACCAAATTCTACCAGCTGAAATGCTTACCATGGCACAACAAAGGTTTCTGTAAGACTCAGAGACTCTGAGAGTTCTCATATCAGAAAGTTAAAGTAGTCAAATCACTGAAATCCCATAGATCTGAAATGCATAGCGGTTTTGCCAGTCTCACATTTTTACTTCATCTCAAAGAAGATAGTGCATCTCCTAAAGCCTTAGGTTCTGAAATAATTTCACTGTGTGAGAAGATCAGCTTTCATTTTTAAAAGTAAACTTCTGGTTCTATGATTAAGGAGAAAATCTTGGGGCCACTAATACTGAAGCTTGAATACCCATAAGGCAAATAAAAAGACCATAACATCTGCTATTTTCTAAAAATAATAAAAATAATAAAAATAATAATAACAAAAATCTTTTAAGCCAGTCATTAGCTTTTTTATCTGCCCAAATACTTTCTGAATGTATGAAAAATGTCGACACCTAAGGTGATTTTGTTATGTTTACTACGATTAGCTCTTCCATTAATTAGTTGGCCAAGGCCAACTGTATGAAATTCAACAAGACCAAGTGCCGCGTCCTGCCCTTGGGCCACAACAACCCCCTGCAGTGTTACAGGCTTGGGGAAGTGTGGCTGGAAAGCTGCACAGCAGAGAAGGACCTGGGGGTGCTGGTCAACAGCCGATTGAACATGAGCCAGCAGTGTGCCCAAGCAGCCAAGAAAGCCAACGGAATCCTGGCATGTATCAGAAACAGTGTGGCCAGCAGGAGCAGGGAAGTGATTGTCCCCTGTACTCAGCACTGGTGAGGCCACACCTTGAGTACTGTGTCCAGTTTTGGCCCCCTCACTTCAAGAAGGACGTTGAGGTGCTGGAGCGGGTTCAAAGAAGGGCATCAAAACTAGTGAAAGGTTTAGAGAACTTGTCCTATGAGGAGCAGCTGAGGGAGCTGGGACTGTTTAGTCTGGAGAAGAGGAGGCTCAGGGGGGATCTTATCGCTGTCTACAATTAACTGAAAGGAAGTTGTAGGGAGATGGGGGTCGGTCTCTTCTCCCATGTTATGAATGAGAGGACGAGAGGGAATGGCCTCAAGTTACACCAGGGGAAATTTAGGTTAGATATCAGGAAGAATTTCTTTACAGAGAGGGTTGTGAAGTATTGGAACAGGCTGCCCAGGGAGGTGGTGGAGTCCCCATCCCTGGAGGTGTTTAAAAACCGTGTAGATTTGGTGGTGAGCAATATAGTTTAGGGACCCTGACAGCGCAGGGTGAATGGTTGGACTCGATGATCTTGAAGGTCTCTTCCAACCAGATTGTGATTCTATGATTCTATGATAATTTATATTAAAAAACAATACTCGTCTGCTTTAACTATGGATAGTACAAGAACAAATTCAAGATTGATCTAATAATATTCAACAGATTTTTGTGCAATCATTGCAGCAACTAAACACCATGCCAAAATTGTAGACAAGAAGCTAGATGCCTGAATTTGAGTAGCTACTTCTTCCATAGGTATTTCCATACCTTAGTAAGGCACCAAGAAAAATCACTAACAGGATGCTAAAATGAGAATGAACAGTGGATGAAGACATGTAATTTGGACAGATGTATTAATCTTGGCTTCATCTACTGATCAAAGAAGGTAATTACTATTTAATAATTTTATATTGTACTACAAGCTCACTGGTAATCCTAGGAACGTGTTCTGCTTAGTAGACTACACGTAGTGTGCACCATGATGTCTTTAAGATCTATTTCTCAGAGTAAGCCAGCCTAGGATGACTATGCCAGCTCACACTGTTCTTTGAACTTTCTTTTGTATATACGTCCATAATTTTATGGGTATATATATGTAGAGAGAGTTTAATTTTTTTCTGACTTTAGACAAATACTATAAGCCTCAGTGCCTATTCCTCTCCTAGTCAGTTGTAATCTAGTCAGTAAAATCAATAAAAAATATAAATCATTCATGTCACTTTATCATAGATACCTGCATTTAGTCAAATACACTGCATCAAAAACAGCACAAACTCTACTGATTAGATCTCTAGAGATTATAATTGGACCTCAGAGACAGTATTTTCATGTAGGCAACTGCATGACAGATAAACAAATTTAGGCAAAATAAATTCTGCCTATATTTATGCCAATATATTATAGACTTTTCTGTATCAAATGCAAATAAGCATTTTCTGTTCAATGTCTGTTTAGCAATGGATCTTTTCTTGATAAAGCTCCTCTGAAATAGTTCTCTCTGTTTCCTTTGAAACTATGAATCAATATACTTTGTGTTGCAGACCTAATATTTATCCTCAATCCATAAAGTAGACAATAGTGAGACTGAAGGAAAGAGAGGAAAATGCAGTTGAGTAGATGAAAAGAAGTACCACAGAAATGGCACACTTTTGAAGTCCAAGATATTTGATAGAAATGAATGAAGACATGACATTCAAAAATATAACTAACTAAATAATTACATAAATAAACATGTATTTGAATATTTCATTTGTAAGTAGATGAAAGCATCTTGGCTCTTTGTATGGCAGCTCAGATTTCTCTATCACTTTTATAATACATTGCATTGACAACAGATTAACACAGCTATTTGTTGATATCTCTTTTTAACAGCACCAGCACCAAAAATTCTCTTTCTACAAATGACCCGCAGCTGGCACTATAAGACATTGCTCAGCTGTTATTTAGATGGCTCATTAATGTGTTCATATTATTAGTTGAAAGGGCTGGGTTTTTTTATGGTTTTTGTTTGAGTTTAGGCAGTTTCAAATGTTGTTTTCAAAATTATTTCTCATTCTTGGTGTAGAAGGATATTTCATCAATTTTTATTCATTATTATCTCATACCTCACCCTTACTGAAATCCATCTGTATCTTAAAGTTTTTCAGAAAGGAAGTATTGTTATCTCTGCTTTACTGTTAGGGGAGCCAATAACGCCCCACTGCGATCCCATCATGCTGTGTTGCAAGCTTATACCTCTTAATTTATACATTTTCATACATCCCTTCCCTACTTTTTCATGCCTCCTCCCCCCAACACAAACACTGTGAGAAATAACCTTCCTAGTATGAGGCTCTTCCTTTATTACATGCTTCGAGAGAGAGCGAAATAGTTAATAATGCTAAACTGTAAAATCTCTTTCTCAGTTTCTGCATCATATGAAATAAACAGAACATTTCACAGCTCTAAATTATGGCATCTGGTCCTTTACTTTCTCAGGCAAATGTCTCTCTAGGTAACACTTTATCACTTGAATTTCGAAGGCTTCTTTTGCAAGCACAGCATCCTTTGGGTTTGCTTTTTATAGTACAAGATAAATCTGTGGAGAACATCTGAGTTCCCTTTTGGAATCTTCTATATTACCATTCAAATCCCAAGAGGGAATATACTTTTGGAAACACATGACGGAAACAAGAGCTTAAGTGAAAATGTTTTTTTAGCCAACAATATGCATAATTTTTCTTTAAAGATTTTTCAGTTATATATCATTATGATGATATTAATAATTTGCTCAGGAACTAGATGGAAAAAAAAACTCTTAAAAGTTTTCAGTAGCACTGAAAGACCCATGTAACTACATTTTTAAGCTTGTTACTAACATCCTCTTGAAATATAATTCCACAATGCCTTTCATGACTGTATGAACCAGAGATTGATGACTGATGTTAGATATGAGAATAACTGCAATCAGACTTTTTTCTTAACAACATCAAAATCAAGAAAGATAATACAGCTTCTACTTCTTTGGGTTAAAAGTCCTTTACATTTGTTTTCTCAACCTGATGACAAATGGGGCTAAGCCTACGCAACCACAATGTTTAATTTAATACTCTGTCTGTTCAGTTTTAGGTTGCCATTACAACAGTGTAGTGTTTAGGGATCTCTACTGGTAAAAAATACATTTATCTTTACACATTTAAATGTGAATGTCAATATTCAGGTGCAAAGGTTTGGTCCTTAAAAAAATATAGAGAAATTTGTTGGAAATTTTATTTTCAGATGGAAAAAAGATCTAGTTAATTGAGCATCAACTAGCTTGGTAAGCAGCATAATACTTCCTTTTGTTGTACCTCAGTATCTACTAGGTGTCAAAGAACACCAATCAGTAGATCAGTTTATGAAGCAGAAAAGAGTGATTGTTTTTTCTTCTCCTAGTATCCGTAATGGAATTCTACTTATCAGTCTATGGAGTTTGAGAGAAAGATCAATATTTATTATTTTTATGTTATTGCAAATATAAACATGTACAGTTTTCAACAGACTGTACATTACCCTCAAAAGAGTTAAACTTTTTCCTAAAATAATGATTTCAGTGTAGTCTTGATCAGGCTGTCATTTGCCTATCATTGCCATAGAGTAGGTAAGTGAGTAAGGTGGGTGGAACTCTACCAATGTAAATCTTAATGGGTACCAGTGCCTCAGGGAACACCATGAAGATTTTTATAATTATTCTGATTACTTTTATCTTAATACATTGTGCTAACAGGCTGTATTCTGAGCTGCTGAAATATAGGAATGTGTTTTGACTTTTAGTGCATTAAACAGAATAGCATTTATTTTGACATTAATACCTTGGTTTTTTTAGAAGGAAACAAATGAATGTCACAAAAATATGATCTCTTCATAGTTTCATTAGAATGAATCCTCATGTACATCATCTAATTTTTATTGCTACAGCAATTACTGCAAAAACACAGGCAGATAAACATACATAAAAAGGAAAAGAACAAAGAGAAAGACAGAATAATAATATAAATTCTTCCTCACCTGGCAGATAGGTTTTTACATTCTCCATCTAACTCTTCCTTTTAGGTACCCCTCTAGGCAATAACTCTGACAGATATTGATAAACTGGGAGAATCGAGATAGTGCTTTGAATCTACTGATGTACATTTTTTCAGCAGAAATTCTAGGCAATTATGAAAGCTGTTCATAACATTTTATGAAAAGCTCATAAAAAAAAAAAAAATCAGCAGAATTAATTTAAATATATCTCACGGGACAAATTCACTGCAGACCAAAGTCAATGCAGCTTCTTGCAAATCTTCCTCCAGTGCAAGGGAGTCAAACCCATACTAGATATGTGACAATGGCTGTCATAAATTTTGACTCCTAAGTCTAGATCCAAAACATCTGAACTCATAGTTTCAAGGAACAAAGTTCAAACAACAATTTTCATAAATATGTGTTCTTGAAAGATACTACTCTGATCTTGTCAAAATACTGACAATCTTGTTTACAGGCAAAGAGAAAACACACTTTGTATTTGAAGCCAGAAGTTTATTAATGGTATAACTGAAATCTTAACAGTCCCATCAACATTACTCCAGATCTCATTATTGCAGGAAAAGAAAGAATAGTTTTATGCAGAAAAACTTCAGTACTAATAACAGAGTTACAACTACTATATGTGCACTTCTTAGTTTCTACTCCTTTGTCTGGTGTTGTGCTCATTCTTCACCTGTGTTTCCTGATCTTAGGATTGGTATTTCATTCCCATAGTGGTAGGGGTTTTATGGTGAGTTGTCAGCATCCGGCATCCTTCACTGGAGATAATGTGATACTGGTATGGACAGTTTCTTCCTCGTTTCTCTAAAATCCACTCAGGGTCATTTTTACTGACATGCTTCCACACCTTGTGTTACCTTTGTTAGTCTACAGCTTCATGTTAGACCCAGCTTTACTTTCTATGATGGTTTTTACCTGTGTTTAGCCCAAAACTAGTTTTGTGCAGTTGTACGTTTGAGTTTCTTTAACTGACACCCGATGAGTGGTTGATGGCTGTGAGGTCTCCAGTTCAGGGGGTTGTGCCCAATCCCCTGCCATCACAGGGCTATGCTCCTCTATGCTGCATCCTCTGTCTCAAGACCTGCGCTGTCACGTCACGCCTGGTTTTCCCTGTAGATTTGTAAAGCATTGGTAGTATCAAACAAAGATAAAAAAATTAGACATAGTCACTTGGTCAGTCAGAAAAATTGCTGTTACATCTAAACCAAGTGACCAAAGTAGGTCAAAAAGAGTTAAGAGAAACAAGCCTGACAAGCCTTGGTCCTGAGATCTTGCAAATTTGGTTCAATGCCTGTGGCCTGTTGCTAGCAATGGCAATACTGTGTAACAGGTCTGTAGCATAGCAAAGGGGATATAAAAATTCCTGAAATTTGAAGAGATTATACTAGAGAATAGAAAAAAACTGAGCAAGAAAAGGAAGATGCCATGAAACTCCTTCAGAGAGTTTAATATGTCTCTCAAAATTACTCAGTGGCCTCTAACATATGGTGAATTATGTCACATCATTTGCCATAACGAAAGAAGAAAAACATCAGTGTCATTTGTAACAGCAAAAGAACTGAAATATATTTTAAATAGCCATTAAACAGATTGGATATATCCGTAAGTATTTAATAATTATCCTTTCTGTGTTAAAGATTTGAGAGCACCTCTGTCGTCTTGTCTGTGTCAAGAGATAGTCTTGTCAAATTAATTTTAGAGATACTTATTTTCCAGATTAAGACAATATTTGAAAAATGGTTTAGTGGGAACAAAAAAATGTGTTATTTAAGAACAGTTTGGTCATCAAATTTGAAATCTTTTTTACTTAAAAAACTATGGCAAGCTTTCTACATTGTCCTTTAATATGAATTTCCTAAACCCTGAGGGAAAAAAAAAAAAAGATATGAGGGTGTTCTTTAAAGTATGGCTTCTCCCTGTACAGTTGGAAAAGATACCTATCAGTGCCTTTTGCCACAGTGGTTTTCTTTGATATGGTAATTTGGTCATTAGACTTGTATCACAAAATATTTACTGAGGGGGGAAAAAAAAAACAGAGAAGAAACATATTTTAATCACCGATTCATGCACAGGACTGAATCTTTTTGAACATGTTCAGATGTAAGGCTTGGAGAGGGATGATACAGCTTCTCTCCATAGTGCTGTTGTCAGTGGCATAATATTTGTACATCTGGAAATTGTTGTGGTTGAGCTCACGAATTTACTGAAGACAAGACAGTCTGAATATGAAATGTTATGTACCTGCAAAGTAAAGAGAATGAAGGGAAACACAGACATGTACCCACTAGTGGGTGCTCCTCTCTGAGGTATGGCATCTTATTTCCTCTTTTTCTTTGGAGGCCAGTTAATATTTATCTATTCCATGCAAAATGAAGTTATTTCTAAAAAAAAAAAAAGGTTATGAAGTGCTTCCAAAATACCTATAACTTAATGGAAAGGGCACTATAATGGAAGAGACAGATCCAGATCCTCTGAGATAAAGAAGATAATTGAACATCTCTTTTTAGACAAGCAGTGTAATCACTGAGAAGTAAAAGAACAAATGAAAGAGGATATGAGGGGATAAGGTGGAAATTATTTACATCCTCTCCTCTTTTGGACTAAATGTATAGGATATGTCCATGAATTTTGAAAGAAGAATGTTTCTTAACTGAAATCTGGAAAAGGGCCGTATGTCTTGAGGAGATAAAAAAAGCTCAGAGATACATTACCACTTCCCCTCCCTGAGACTGACTGACTTCAGTGTTTCCTGAAGAACAGATCCATCAGTTCCTTTCTCAATATACTGGGTCTCACTCCTACCTGAATATGTTTCTCTGTGCTTCTACAGGGAATCTAAATGAATAACTTAACTTTCATTACAAACATGAATTACCAGTGATAGATTCAATAAAATCATAGAATCATAGAATGGTTTGGGTTGGAAGGGACCTCAAAGATCATCTAGTTCCAACCTTCCTGCCATGGGCAGGGAAACCCTCCACTACACCAGGTTACCCAAAGCTTCATCCAACCTGGCCTTGAACACTTCCAGGAATGGGGCATCCACAACTTCTCTGGGCAACCTCTTCCAGTGCCTCATCACCCTCAGAGTGAAAAATTTCTTCCTTATATCCAATCTAAATCTACCCTCTTTCAGTTTAAATCCATTGCCCCTTGTCCTATCACTACATGCCCTTGTAAAAAGTCCTTCTCCAGCTTTCTTGTAGACCCCCTTTAAGTACTAGAAGGCTGCAATAAGATCACCCCGGAACCTTCTCTTCTCCAGGCTGAACAGCCCCAACTCTCTCAGCCTGTCTTCATAGCAGAGGTGTTCCAGCCCTCGGATCATCTTCGTGGCCCTCCTCTGGACTCGCTTCAGCAGCTCCATGTCCTTCTTGTGTTGGGGACTCCAGAGTTGAATGCACTATTCCAGGTGGGGTCTCATGAGAGCAGAGTAGAGGGGTAGAATCACCTCCCTCGATATGCTGGCCACACTTCTTTGGATGCAACCCAGGATACGGCTGGCTTTCTGGGCTGTCAGCGCACATTGCCGGCTCATGTTGAGCTTCTCATCCACCAGCACTCCCAAGTCCTTCTCCTCAGGGCTGCTCAATCCATTCTCGTCTCAGCCTGTATTTGTCCTTGAGATTGCCCCAACCCATGTGCAGGACCTTGCCCTTGACGATGTTGAACTTCATGAGGTTCTCACAGGCCCACCTCTCCAGCCTGTCAAGGTCCCTCTGCATGGTGATAAATACTCAAAATGTATTCTCTGCTTTCATAGCCTGATAAATCTGACTTTACGGTCCAGCTCAGAATATTGTATATAAACTTTTATGATCTTCAGCCTGTTTGCACCATGAAATGCCAACATGCCAGTTATGGTAAGTAACGGAAAAAGTCAAAGCAGTCATGAAAAGAAATAGCCCTTTTTTGAAAAACTTTTTAGAAAAGTATTGACAACTGATTTTGGCAAAATATTTGTTTTTCTTTCAGTTGAATCTAAAACAAGAATTAGAAAGGAATAAAATTTCAAGGACACATGGACTACTTTCAGTTATCAGGGCTGTGGTCTCAAATGCCTGTGTTTGTGTATATTTGTTGGGTTTTTTTTAAGGAGTATGTATTACAATGTCTTTTTTAGTGATTATATAGTGAATTCTGTTTTCAACATGAATTGTGTTAAATATATAATGGATTCTAAGAGAGGTAGTCTCTGAATTGGAAATTTAATCATAGGTTTTGTCTTCTATGGTAAAGAAAGAAGATATGTAACTGTTTCAAATCTGTTACTATGTAGTTTAACTATGCAAAACATGATCCAAGTTGTCTTGCCTATATAAGTTGATTTTGAATTAGTTTCATGTGTCAGTTTCACTAATTTTGTAGCTGGGCTAGGTTTTAAAATTAAAAGCATGGTATTTTGCTAAAGCAAATAGAATGTTTTATATATATATACATATATATAAAATATATACTATAATGATAAGTGCTGAAAAGAATATTGATGCTTTACCATTATATTAAATTTATATTGTGTTACAATCACATTGAAATATTATATAAAGTCATCTTATATGTATCTTGGTGTTTTAATTATTTTCACATTTCTATTGTAAAAGTGAAAAGTAATGATAATTCCTTTGATCTAAAATAATTATAATGGTAATGACTCAAAAAATCCATGTTATAATCTTTTTTTCTTTCCCTCAAAATCTTTCGGTTCTGATATTTATTTTGCTGTAGAAACATACATGTTTTCTGTTGAGAATTTTCTGTCACTTATATTTTGTATGTTTACAATAGTGATGCATAATTATAGAACCATAGATTCATAGAATGGTTTGGATTGGAAGCAACCTTAAAGATCATCTAGCACCAACTTCCCTGCCATGGGCAGGGAAGCCTTCCACTAGACCAGGTTACTCAAAACCTCATCGAACTTGGCCTTGAACACTTCCAAGGATGGGACATCCACAACTTCTCTGGGTAACCTATGCCAGTGCTTCACCACTCAAAGAATAAAGAATTTCTTCCTTAAATCTAGTCTAAATCTATCCTCTTTCAGTTTAAAGCCATTGCCCCTTGTCCTATCGCTCCATGCCCTTGTAAAAAGTCCCTCTCCAGCTTTCCTGTAGGCCCCCTTTAGATACTGGAAGGCTGAACAACCCCATCTCAGACTGTCTTCGTAGGAGAGGTGCTCCAGCCTTCTGATCATCTTTGTGGCACTCTTCTGGACTCATTCTAACAGGTCCATGTCCTTCTTATATTGATGATCCCAGAGCTGAACCAGATAGGTACTTACGAGAGCAGAGTAGAAGGGAAGAATCAAGTCCCTTGACCTGCTGGACATGCTTCTTCTGACGCAGTTCAGGAAACAGTTGGCTTTCTGGGCAGCAAGAGCACATTGCTGGCTCATGTTGAGCTTTTCATCAACCAGCACTCCCAAGTCCTTTTTCTCCGGGCTGCTCTAAATCCATTCTACACCTAGACTGTATATGTACTTGAGATTGTTCTGACCTGTGTGCAGGACCTTGCACTTGGCCTTGTTGAATGTCATGAGGTTCCCACAGGTCCACATCTCAAGCTTGGCGAGGTCCCTCTGGATGGCATCCCTTCCCTCCAGTGAGTCGACCACCTCACACAGCTTGGTGTCATCCACAAACTTGCTGAGTAGTCCATCCGTCAAATCCATGTCTCTCCAATTTAGAGACAAGGATGTCATGTGGGACAGTGTCAAATGTTTTGGACAAGTCCAGGTAGATGATATCAGTTGCTCTTCCCTTATTTATCGGTGCTGTAAACCCGTCATAGAAGCTTACCAAATTTGTCAGGTATGATTTGCCCTTAGTGAAGGCATGTTGGCTGTCAACAATCATCTCCTTTATTACCATGTGCCTTAGCATAGTTTCCAGGAAGATCTGCTCCATGATCTTGCTGGACGCAGAGGTGAGACTGACTGGCCTATAGTTTCCCAGGTCTTCCTTTTTTCCTTTTAAAAATTAAAATCCTACGTGGCACACTACACCATTTCATATGATGTTCCATTGACTCTAGCGTGTCAATATGGTTTGAAAGTATCTTCATGTTAGTTTTCATGTTTTCATAAATGAAATATTTTATCTAGTAAGAAGTAATGAGAAATGTGTTTGCTGTGATTCAGATGTTTTGCAAAAGTCAAAATTAAGTATGAAATGTAACTACAACTATGTTCAAACTAGAGTGTGATAGTCCATTTATTCCACTAGGAAATAATAAAGCAATATCTGATAAGATGAAATCTCACATCAGAACTTTTAGCCTTGAACTTTCTCTTCCTGAAGTGAATAATAAGCAATTAGAACATATTTGTTCTATGTCAGGAGCAAGAAATAATACAATACTTTATAGTGCTTATGCCTCACAAATTAAGCCAAAATGGTCTGGGTACTCTAATTGTTTCAATACAGTTTGATGTTTTGCAGATTCATAAAAAGGATGGTTTTAGAGTATCAAAGAGAGATTAAAAATAACATTAACTTTCTTCTTAAACATATCACACACAAATACATGAATTGATTATTAGAGCATATATTGATTATTAGAGCTGTATATTGGATATCATAGGGTGGTCTGAAATGGTATTTGTATAGTAAATAGATGTACAGACATGCATGTGTGTTAAAAATAATTCCTGAGTAATCAGTTAGATATGATATCTTGGGGGAATGTTATTTATTATTCCATTTTTTAGTTCTCATAGACACATCAATAAAATTAATAGTTATTTGAGCTGACAAACTAATATACTGATACTAATCTGTCTAGGATGTCAAAACTAAAGATAAAGAAGTCATGAAAAGAAAAATCAATCTACCTTCTTTTGGCTGTAAAACAGTAAAACCAAAATGGAATCCAATCACACTGGAGAAACTTAACTCAGTATGTATTCTCTAAATGCATGCACTGGAAAAAGACCACAAAGTTTGACAAAATGAGCTGTTTATCAATTAGTGACAGCAAGTGAAGTCAAGTCTTAACTAAAACGGAAGTAACCAGATGGAAATAAATGTAGAAAAATCAATGAAAATGTCAAACATCAAAATAAAGGTCAAGATCAACAGTGCACGTAGAGAAATGTAATAACCCTCTGCCAAACAGTGGGTTAAATACTATAGTGCTGATGTGAATTCATTGACACGTTGATGCATCCCTCAATGAAGATCAATGGTAATTTAAGTCTAAGGACTTAATTTTGGTTTATATTGTTGTAACTGAGAGTAAAATGTAGTTCATTTTATTGCCAGCTATTTGATTATGCAGAGAAAATATTCACCACTTAGATCACTTGCCCACCAACTCCATCTGTCATTGATAGCTATTACTACTGCTTACAACAGTGAGAGGCATGAAAAACAATCTAAAAGAGAAGGACCGGTGAAGCTGAGAAGCTAAAGAGGAGAGAGGATTAAACGGACTCAGAAAATTCTTTTGTACAACAGTGCTATGGCAGTGCCTTCTTATTCTTGTTAAACAATAAGAACAAGGTAACCCCCTGGAGTTCCTAAATGGCATTCTTAACAATGAGACTTGATGCCTCTCAATGAGGTTTAGTGTCTCAGTAGTTTCTTGAGCAATTTAGTATTGGTTTAAAAGTTGTCAGTCGATAGAAGATACTCTTTAAGTACAGTACTTGACTGACACTGAAGATTTTCATTACTAGAAAAAGATTCTAGCCTTGTCCAAACTCGTGATGAAAATCTCCTTCAATATAAAGCTCCACAGAAGAAAATCTAGCTAATGCGTCAGTCCTAAAGTGAGGAGAATATGTATCTTTTCATATGAATCAAAGCTTGCTTCAGAATAACAGCTCTCCACCCCTCTCCACCATTAACACATTTCCTGCAATTGATTTCATTCTTAGATCATTACGATCTGGATGAATTGTTGCTGTCATTATACATCCTTTTACTTCTAGGAAGTTTTTATATAGCGTCTTTTTTTGTTGTTGTTAATGTTTCACTTCAAGCAGTTTCTTTAGATTTCTCTTACACCCTTCACCTTATCTTTTTTTACTATGTGAAGAAGACTAAGAGCCTCATTGCCTAATAACATTTTAAAAATAAATTATTTTCAGTTATTCCACCATATTTAGTCTGTACTTTGACATTTATACTTCTATATCTAATTGCGATACAGAAATTGTTCTACATACAACTCTGATGTGAAGATTGCTGGAATCTGTTCAGGTTTTAATGCTTTATAAACAATAAAAGTTTTCATTCTCTTCTTCTCAAACTCTCAAACTCAAACTCATTTTTGCTTATGTAATTCTCCTTCTAAAGTGTGGTTTTGGACATTTGTCCAATAGTCTTATGTTGTCCAGCAAAACTTACCTTGCAAGTGGGATTCTTGCATTTCCATTACAGAATGCATGGTGTCAGGATGTTAGTCCTGTGTTATATAGACTAGGATAAAACCATTGTTCAGTTCTTACTTAGTAAAGCATGCATTTTTTTCGTAGACATAGTTTCATCATGTTTATGAATTTAATTTAATTAATTAAGTAATTCAATTTAGTTAAACTTATTCAATTAGTTTAAAATAGTTTAAAACTGTAAAGTCAAGCTCATTGAGTTGGTGGAGACAAGAGGAGTAGGTGAAGTAGGTGGCTTGTTCTGGTCTCCTTGTTTCACAAGTTAGGCAATGTCTATCTCGTTATTTTACATCTCTTAATATTCAAAGACAGTCACAGGCAGCTTTTGGTCTCTTGATATCTCCATGCTCCTTGAGAGTTATTCTCTCACACAGAGTTCAGTGTTAAAATGCTTCTTTTTCAATTTTTTTTGTTGGAAAGATTAGTGCATATGTTTAATTTAATTGATTGAATGGTCCAATTAAAGTTAATACGACTAATTCCTTAAGCCATTAAAGCATATGCACATAAAGTCTTTGCAGGACCAGGGCTGTCATTGCTGCATATTTCTAGTGGAGAAGAATAACTTAATCGCTGAAGAATGTATGGTATATAAATAAAACTATACATGATTGCTTCTGAACTAAGTTTGATAAATTCCAAACGATTTACTTCTAATCAGCACTGAAATACTGATGTGATATGTTGCATGGGAATTATAATTTGATAAATGGGCATATTTTAGGTTCCATATTGAGTCCAGATGGTTACAGATTCCTTAATATATCTATCCATGTGGCATTTGCACATTTGTGTATCTCAGTCTTCTTCTCATTTATGTTTAATGATGGATTGAATCCAAACAATACAAGATGTTCTTCAGCATGCTAAGCTTCTGTTAAGTGGACTGATAGTCAGATCCTTCTGCACAGGATCTTCTTTCTTTCAGCATACTCTATTCCAAGACAATCAATCTTCATTTGAAACAGTTTTATTGACGATATTTCATGTATAAGCAAATGATAGCACAAAGAGCTTCCCCTATTATCCAGGCAGGAGTCTGACTTGACACTTGTGTGCGACATCCTTGCTCAGCTACCAATTGTATTAGATGTCTGAACCAAAGTTATAGTTTTGTATATAGTATCATTTGCAGACCTGCATCTGATCATTAAATCAATCTGTAATTTTCAATAAACTTGGAGATTATTTGGGAGGGGTTTTTTTCAGTAGGGTTTTTTTTTTGGTTTGCTTTGGTTTTATGAGGGAAAGCTGAAGAATTCCAGATTGTCCTACTGCATTAATGTGTTTCATCCTCTCACCTCCATTGCCCCCTATTTCTCATCCACTGATAGAAGAGTTGTTTTCCTTTGCTGAGGAAATAGAAGACTAATTAGTTGGATTCCCACCAAAGAATTCAATTAACTGAGATAACAACTTCTTCCCTCAGGTCAGGAAGTCCTGTGAGACATCAGCTGAACTTTACTCTTCTAAGGGAAGAAATATCATGTTCACTTGCACCAAGTTCTGAATTTGTTGGTAACCATAAAAAAGAGAATTAGCAAACAATAGCTTTTTGTGTGTGTATTTTATTGCCTTTATAAATCAATGCTTCAGTGCTGTGAGTTCACAATATGTTACCATTTTCACTGCTCATTAGACTTCTGCTGTGCAAACACAAGTAGACTCTGTAACCTTGAGTGATGAAGGAATAATTTGTTATGTAGTCATTTTAACCAGTATTTGAGTTTAGAGTTCCTCCCTTTAAAGATGTCTTAGTATTGGTTTCTGATTTGAGAAATACTTCATTGCCATCCTACATCCCACATTATTCTTGTCTTTATTATATTATATGGATGAAAAAAGTTTGTGAAATACTGCTGAGGACAATTAAGTTTTATTAATAAATTCTGGGGTCTGTTGTTAAATATGTTTTATCCATGATATATTTCATTGTTTTTAATTTAGAAAGCATAGATTTCCTCACTCTACAAAACAGTCTTAGTTTCAGGTCAAACAGTTCCAGTACTAGATCATTAGTTCTCATATTTGACATAATTAATGAATTTAGGAAGTTCAGTGCAAATTTCCTCTATTTTGAGGGAAGTTCAATGTGTATGATTTAGCTAGGTTTTACCAGATTTATATCTGAAAAACATTCTGAATCATCATTAACCTCAAATATGTGGGCTACTTTTGGAGAACAGCTTGAGTGCAAGCAGAAATTCTCAGTTCTTCTAATGGAAATTTCCTCTAAATCAAAAATTATGTTAACTTATGTTAGATACAATCAAACTAAAACAAAGAATGAATTAAATATTGGTTAATAATAGTCAAGATTTTCATTATGGGTTAGTAAGTATCTTACTTATTATAACACGTTTTTCTTCTAGTCTGCTATTGTTTATTTTCTCAAATAGACTTGACAGCCTGTGATCTGACCCTATTAATACTGTTCCTGACACCTGTCATAACTATCATTTATTTTATATAGAACCTCTCAAATCAAAACGGTAACGTTTAGAATCTGATGTAAAATGAGCTTTATTAGATAGCTTTGTCCTTAGTAAATATTATGTAGGATTTTTCAAAATCCCTCATTTTGCATCATATGACATTTTATTGTATTTTTCTTGGTCAGAAATATGGTATGGATACCTCCACAGGATTACTCCCATTTTCCATTAGCTGAATTTCAGGATGCTGTCTTTTTCACTTAGATGTTCAAGACAAGGGTAAAGGTTCACACAATGTTATCTCTAATGAATTTAGAAATCTTGTTGATAGCTGGATCTAGCTCCTTATTGTAGAAGGAGCACATTATCTCTCGTCTTTCCAAGAATGATGCTCTGAGTTATTCACATGTATATATTGAAATTTGAAATAAATTTCATTTACAATTTATATTGTATATTTATGATTGTCTCTTGAGCTGATTTGAGTGGTACACTTTGAACTAGCTGTTACTTTTGTTTTGAGGAAGAATTAATTTCTGTATTTTGCACATCTTTAAAACTGCCTTTTTGTGATTATTCTTTCAGTGTTTTGCATTTTTGATTTGTAAGACTTTATTTGTGTTTTGGGTGACTCCATGCTTCTTTTCCTGTTGATTCTTTATTAACAGACAAAATGAAATAGTAGTCACAAAACTAAAATTATATTACATAAAAATTGCCGCCTTTTTTTTTTAACTGGGACAAAGAAAAAATATGAATAACAAATGTAAGTATTTCTAAACACAAGTAGTAAGCATTCAATGCTTCTAATGAAGTTAAAGTTGATACCAATTGCTTGTCCAGTGAAACATAAAGAAACCAGCTCATCAGCCTACTCTCTATTCCTTTCTAACTGATAAAATACATATCATTTTAGATATGATTTACAGTATTGGAAGTACTGTTCTTATCTGCTTCCCTGAGTACTCTTTCATCCTGTGCATGAAAATTTCCTCAGCAATTCTTATCCAAGTCATCTAGTCTCTTAGACATTTTAGACAATTCCGCAGGAAGCATTAGGAATCAAGGCTCACAGAGTAACCAGTTTAATCCTGTATTAAGCACATCAATAAGCTGACAAAAGACAGGCAGAAACTTGAAGCCTTTGTGTGTATTTGGCAACTCTTGGTAAGTCTGTTTGAACATGACATTAGCAAAGCAACATGGAGGAACATTTGACTTTGTTGAAACAAATGGCAAAATTCTTACCTATTATATGGCACAGAAGATATGCAGGAAATTTTCTGAAAAATTTCTACCAGAATGCTATAGTAGATGTAGAGGGGGCAATATTTTGAATTGAAAAATTGTTCATTTTGTGACAATGAACTTAGTATCTGTCATCTATTGATATTGATTGTGGAATAAAATTAAGTATAAAAGTCCATGACTTACATTATGAAATTCAGCACAGTAAGCTTACATTTCTTAGTATATTAGAATCTATTTTTAAAATTACGATCAAGATCTTTAGAGTCTAGCTGCACCTGAGGACAGATGGGAAATTAAAAACTCATTAATTATCTCTGAGATAATTTTATATACAGAAACAAAGCTTAGGAACCTTAGTGCAGTGGAGGAACAACCTTAGAACAGGAGAAGGTGGAGTGCTGTTAGACTTCAGCAAAGTGTTTATCTTCAATAACATGTAGTCTGAATGAGCAAAGTCACAATTTATCAGTGCAAACCTTTTCAAGGGCTAGTAGCCTTCATATTATCTTTCTGCAAGGGCTGAGCAAGAAAGGTTTCCATAGTAACTAAGTGAAAACTTAAATGTTGAGATGTTATTTAAATTGTACATATAGGTATCTTACTATGTCAAAAGTAGAAAGTTAATAGTATTTAAAAACTACTCCAATAAAAAATAACATAAGACCATTACAAAACAGATTCAATAAACTAAAGAAGCACAAAATACTTACAAGAAATAAAGATTGAGACACATTCTCTGTGCCACATGTTTGGTTTTTGTTTGCTTGTTTTTATTACAATTTTATGTCCTTTCAAAATCTCTTCTTATGATGTGATATAAGCCTGGGGTCAACAGAAATAATTTCATCTGCTCTGAAGTTGCAAAGCTTCTCCAAAGAAAGCAAAACCCTTTGACCTCTAGGGAATGCAAAGACAGATACAGGATATTTTGAGTATTCCTCCATTTAAAATTGCCATTCAAAGGGCACAAATCAAAGGATTTCTTTCATTTCCCTGAAGATTTGTTGTGTGGAAGGCTGTGTCAAAATGAAATATGCAAATAATCCTATAGGAATCAAGAAGACGTGTTTTAAAGGAAAAAAGACCATATTATTACTTATATCTCCATTATGATACCCATCTTAATAGTAACTAACTTCTTCTATACTAGCCAATATCCACATATTTGAGAAATATGACAGCCACACACTTTATTAGTCTATGAGGACAAATTTATTATTACAAGATTTTTTCCATTCAGTGCAAAGTTACATTATATCAACATGTCTTGTGATTATTAGAAAGAAAGGGTGCCTGAATGCCTTTTTAAAACCTATTGAGACTAATAATAATGAAATAACTCATTAGTATTACATAAGTATTTTCACATTCCTGTATAATCCATGGAATATAGTTTTACGAACACCCGGGGAATAATGATATTTCCTAAACTGCTAAGCTACTTCATGGTCTTATTCATAACCTGACATATTATTTTCAAGCTCAACAAGTTGTAAATAAAATCCTACAAAAATATTCATTAGATCTAGGAATACGAACTGTCTTTCTATCCATAGAAATGTGGATTTCAGCTCTAATTTCATGCTTTCTCTAACCAGCAGAAGTTTATCCAAAATGCATTTATGTTCCTTAACTATCCAGGGTTTTTTTATTTCAACCCAGTATGTTCTTTTTTGTTCATATCATTAATCCTTTCTTCAGGCCATTGCTTATAATGAATCTATAGATAAGTTTGTTCACTAGTGTAAGTTTTGCAAGTAAAGTCACATAATACGAATCAAAGGATTTTTCTCTGTTACTAGGCGACCAAGTCAAACTCGTGTGTTCAAATGGACCAGTCAAGCCCATCAGAAGTGTACTAAAATAAAAAAATCTGAAGGGATACATTTTCCACTTAGAACCTCAGTCTATGATATTAGAATTATTATTTTTTTTCTTCTAATTCCTTTAGGAACTCTCAGCTATGAAAAATGGTCTGATTGACACATAGTCTATGAGTAACTTTCAGTTTTACATAGAGAGCTTTCACTGTTACACAAGGTCTTTTGTGCCATCGATATCAGACATGAGATTTTCTTCTTTTCTTTACAGAGAATGACATCCTATCTACACTTCTTATTCTCCCACTCAGCTGGAAGTTGCCTGCATCTTATCACTTAGTATTTTGTTTCATAGAGTTGTGTCTGTTTTACAAGGACAATTTTTCCTGCCAGTTAACCTTGTGTCATTGATTGATACAGGAAGTACAATTACGGGATAGGTCAGGAAAAGGAGGATGAATTTCAATGAACAGACTACGTGGTAGCTTACAGTGTTATTTAAAAAAATAGGGGCCTTACCTTTTCCTCATAGTAAAAAACAGAGCAAATGAATTGAGATCAACATGTACTTATTGCAGTGAAATTACAGGATTAAAAAAGGTCTTATAGCTGTGCAAAGCACATTTTGTTCAGCATGCACAGACAATGAATTGTGTCTATCTAAAAGTAGCTTTTGCACTCTTACGTCAGTTCTCATACTAACAAAACCAAAATGATGCTACAGGTAGACATTGTTGAAAAAGGCATTCCAAACGATTCTATCAGGGAATTTCTGGTTACATAAGAGCACAAGAATGTACCAGTTTAGACCAAGAGTCTGTTTATACTGATACCTTGCCTGTCTCTGACAAGGAACATTGCTGGATTTCCAGAGAAATGTGTTTGAAGAAGTTAAACAAAAAGTTGTATTTTCTCAATGTGCAGTATCATTATCTAAATCTAGAAAAACAGACACTCTTAAGGAGTTATTCTTCTGATCTATTTCAGCCTTTTGTTGGGGAGCAGCAAGAACAAGGCTGTTCACAAACAAGGGTGAGTTGAGAGTCCCAAGCGTAAACCCAGCATAGGCAAGACAGTGCCCTCCCCAGCTGAGCAGAGTCCTACAACCTCTATGTAGGATAAACATAGCAGAGGTGGTGATAGCTGTTGGTCCTATTGACAGTTCAGTAATCATCACAAAAATACAAGGTAACAGGTCAGGTTTGAGGTTGGTTTAGAAAAACCCAGGCAAGTCAGAATCTGCAGAAGGCAGAAGAGCTCAGGTAGGGACTCAATTCTCCTGGGTGCAAGGGCTCTGTGTGTGTGTGTGTGTGTGTGAGGGTGTTAATTTCAGGTGAGGCTGGTTGGGACCACTGAGGCATATGGTTGCACTGAGAGTCCAGATGCTGGTTTAGAATTATATCGTTTATATCCTGAAAATATCTATTTCTTCTTTCTGATTTGTAAAGGTATTTCAACTAATTCAAATACAAGTTTCTGAATTTGTACTGATATGTTTAATAGGGTTTGGTGGACTTTCTGCACTATTTGGTGTAATTTTGTTTGAACTCATAATCTTTAAATTATATGACAAAGTTCAACAGTTAAACTATGCATGTCTTTATATATTTTGAACATGACACCTACTAGTATATTTTTGTCACTTTATTCTTTAATTTGGAAAATAGAACAATGAAAAATTGTTCTATATTCACCTTTATTCATGCAAGACATCATTTTATAGACTTAAACACATCACAGTCATGTCTTTTTCAGTCTAAAAGATTCTTGTCTATCTAATTATTCCCTGTACAGAAGCCAGTAAAAGCTTTGATCTTCCCTATTGCCCTTCTCATGATCCTCTCTAGTTCTTGCTATTTTCTGTCTGAGATTAAAGGATCAGAACTGGGCTGATAAAGATATCGAGAAAATAAAGAAGTTAGTTGTATCTTGCAGTTGTTAATTGTCTATCTACACTAAACTTAGACGTTGAACAACTGGCACCTGGGCACCTATGTCCATTGTAAAGCAAGGTAGTATCACAGTGCTACATCAGATCTAGAAAAAAGAAAACGATAAAAATTTTTTAAAATCCCGTTATTGGTAGGCCAGAAAGTTTCAGATAAATCAATGTTCTTGAATGAGAAGATTTGGAAGAAAAGAAAATTCTTTTTCCTGATTTGTTTATTTTGTGTTTTTTTTTTAATGTAGTTTGCAGAAAACTGAGTAAGAAACTCACTGCTATACTATCCAGGCAACAAAATAACTTACATGTCCGGGAGGAATACGACCATTTCCTACAATTTTCCTATTATATTTTGCACATGTTGGGTGTCAGCCACCAGAATGTTATCAAATAACATTCTTGAGGTAGGTAAACAAGTGTATTCTGGCTATTCTAGTTGCAACTTAGGAGAGAAAACAAGACAAATTATTTATCTGCCACTTCACATTTTGCTGCAGCTACATTATCCACTTCAAGGCAAGCAACAAAGTCCAAAACATTACAGAAGAACAAATGTTTTGCCATCAATCACTGTGACATTTGAGATAACTAGAGGAAGTACAGAAATCATAGGGCTTTAATCATTTCCCAGTAGACAACAGAGGTTTTAATATGTCCACTCACAGAAGATCTTCGGCTGGTTAAAATACGGAACACAAAAAACCCTAATAGCTGAAATTTAAAGAAAAGGCACTGAACTTTAACTCTTTGGCAGGCGAGAACCTCTGAGACTATACTTCAGTTCCATAACTGACACACATTCTGGTGTCTAAATATTGCAGCAGCTACTGTGACAAAAAATTGTACTGTTTGATAATATTTGTTGAAAGGAATATAGGGAGGTAAAATGCAAGAGCTAGGATTATAGTCTAAAAATCTTTTTTCTTCATTGTCCATTATGTCCAAACCTCTAAATGGCCATGAAAAAATGTATTCAGTTGATCTTAATTAAAACTAGCGCATCTGAGGAAAACAAATGTATTATTTTTTCTCATAATCAGAGGATTATAATGTCTAGTGTCTCCTCAGTTCCTGGCTGAAGTATCTCCATGGGATGGTCTGATGTCATGAAGGAGATACACTTTGCTCCAAATGCTGCTCTGGGACTAAACTGACACAAACCTGAAGAAGTGTGTTTTTCTCAGAGCAAAAGGACTTTTCACATTAAAACTACTCTGAAACTATCAAATTCCTCTCAGTGAACTGTAAATATCCATTCACACACTGGGATAAATGTAGTGAGTATTCAAACTGGAAAGTAACAGAATGTATCAAGATGCATTCTTAACCTTTATTTATGTAAGTTTAGATGTGTATTTAGACTAAAGAAGAATGTTTTTTTCAATCGTCAATGAAAAATATTTTACCTCACATAATGAGAGAGAAGTTTCATTATTAAGACATGAATTTGACAGATGGACCACTCGGTGGATAAGGAATTGGCTGGAGGGTTTCTCTGAGAGAGTTGCGGTTAACAGTTCAGTGTCCAAGTGGAGGTCAGTGACAAGTGGCATTCTTCAGGGGCCAGTATTGGGGCGGTGCTGTTTAACATCTTTGTTGTCGACGTGGACAGTGGGATTGAGTGCAGCATCAGCAAGTTTATGGATGACACCAAGCTGTGCGAAGTGGTCGACTCACTGGAGGGAAGGGATGCCATTCACAGGGACCCTGACAGGCTTGAGATGTGGACCTGTGTGAACCTCATGAAGTTTATCAAGGCCAAATGTAAGGATTCTCACCCTCTACTCTGCTCTTGTGATACTCCACTTGGAGTACTGCATTCACTTCTGGGGCTCCCAACAGAAGGAGGACATGGACCTGTTGGAGTAGGTCCAGAGGAGGGCCACGAGGATGAACCGAAGACTGGAGTATCTATCCTCTGAAGACAGACTGAGAGAGTTGAGTTTATTCAGCCTGGAGAAGAGAAGGCTCTCGGAAGACCTTCTAGCAGCCTTCGAGTACTTGAAGGGGGTCTACAAGAAAGCTGGAGAGGGAATTTTGACGAGAGCATGGAGTGATAGGACAGGGGTTAATGACTTTAAACCGAGAGAGGGTAGATTTTGCGTAAATCTAAGGAATAAATTCTTCAGTCTGAGGGTGGTGTGGCACTGGAACAGGTTTCCCAGAGAAGTTGTGGCTGCCCCATCCTTGGAAGCGTTCAAGGCCAGGTCAGATGAGGCTTTGGGCAACCTGGTGTAGTGGAAGGTGTCCCTGTCCATTGCAGGATGTTGGTACTATGTGATCTTTCAGATTCCTTCCAACCCAAATCATTCTACGTTTATATGAAATATATGTGGAAGTTGTTTTTCCCGATATAAGGATTTCATATAGCTGTAGAATAATTTCCTGGACATTTTATTAATATAATTTGCATAGAATACATAGCTCATATAACCCTATTGCAGTTTGATGATAGACAGCTGGGAAAATGCTTTGAATTAAGAAGATTTAAGTAATTTGTGATGAGTTTTTCACAGAGAAATAACAATCTCATATTTTGTGCAAAGTTAACATGGTTTCCCAGAATTTTAAGGGACTTTGTCTCATGCTTCACAACACACCTTTGTCATAGTGTTGTCAGCCTAGTACATGATATGTAACGTTTTCTAGCTTAAATGATGTGATTTAGGAAAACGTATGCAGAATACTCTTCAAAAATCAATTATATGGTAGTATAACACTGATTTTGAAATATTAATAAAGGTCCTAAGAGACAGCTCAGTTAATTTTGCTCCAAATATAGTAAATTTATCCTCATGTATTATACATTGTTTAAATTTGTGTAATATAAATAATACATAGTGGCTAATAATTTATTTATAAGATATAAACATAATTTTCTTTTCTTTTGTAGTTTTAAGCCACATTGTTATTCATGTACTTCAGTTATGCCAATTAGCTATGCTTGCTAATATGTGCAAAATACAAAAATTATTTCAAGCTATCTTTAAGATCTGTCAGAAATATTATGAACCACAATAATGTTTTATTTAATCAAAACAATAATATATTTCCATGTTATTTCAGACTCAGATTCTGTATTCACCTCTAATATCTTTACCTTCTCAATTAAAGTAAATATACACATACACACACGTGCACACACACACATATAGAGTCAAACAAAGTAAAAAAACCATCTCAATGTAATGAAATGGAGGAGTTAGTTAGGAAAGGAATGCAGCCTATTTTTAGTAAAATGCTTTAAGATGCTGTCTAAGCAATGAAAAAGTGCTCATGTATGGGTGAATTTCCTAAATTTTTTGTGTCCTGGTTTATATATCTTAAAAAACTAACCTTTAAAATGGTGTTTTACTAATTGTGCTTTTACTTATGGAAAAAAATAGAGTGTCTAGAAGACTTTGTACTTCGTAACAATTTTGTATAAAAAGGCTTGGAATATTATACATACATGCATATTTGTACTACTTTTACTCTTCTCTAGATTTATTGAAATCCCATGACCATGTATAGAATGTGGGAAGATTATAATTGTAAATTCTATATAGAAAAAATTGATTAGGAATATTTTATGTATAGATTACACTTACAGTAGAATAATTGAGGTTATAAACAGGTCTCAGAGAAAGTAGCTGCAACAGGTAATATCAAAAAATCTCAGTGAGGCATGCCCTTATCATTACAAACAGATGTCAGCACTTCACCCTCACATATGGTTCAGGGGTTTTTTGCAGTTCCCAAAAAGGAATTTGTGACTTTCAGTCAAAACATTTTTCTGATACTTCCAGGTGTACTGTCATTGGTTTTTAACATGGCTGTAACATTGACCATTCAGGAAAGCAGCAGAAAAGTGAGTAAAACAGAAATAACCATAACATTAAAAAATCATAAAATAATTATCTCCTTAAAAGAGTGAGACTGTTTGGCGAGGAATAATACCCGTTTTTATGATAAACTTCCTAATGAAAAAAAAAAAAAGAAAACATGATTTGTTATACAATAAAAAGTTCATGAAAAATCCACATCCTATGGTATCATACTATGCATTGAAAATTATAGCTCAGTATGTCCTTTAGAAAGATCAAAAAAAGCTGCCTATTTGTACACGAGGGCTTTTACGTGTTATACTAAATCGTTTTATTTCCATCACACCAGATGTTGTTTGGTTTGCTATTATTAGACCTAACACTGTCAATCTTAAATCATTTAAAATCACCAGCTTAACATTCATTTTAGTAACGGAAAAAAAAACAAGCACAGATGTTCAATACAGGTCCCGTTTGCCTACATCCTCTTTTTGCCTACAGCCTCCTTTTGCATGTCTTCCTTAAAAATAGCAAAAATATGGTCAGAACATCAGTCTTCATTGATATCAGCTGTTTCTTAGTTTAACCTCATTAAAGTAATGGTTTAAAAGGTTCTTACTTCTCAGCTTTGCACAGTGACAGCTGGACAACCTGCATTATAGTCTCCAAATCTGGACCTGTAAATCTTACACTTTGAAATTCCAACAAGATTGCTTTCAGTACTATAAGACAGTTACAGTATAAATCACAAAACTAAAATGCTAATGCATGCCATACATATGCAGAAAACAACTGGGGTAGCTGGCTGCTTTCTTACAAGCTATGTTTCACAGATCAGCAAGGGAAAAGGGCATTGTTGTTAGAGGTAATATGATGAGGCATGGAATAAGAAAAGTATTAGAGGATAAAGTATAATTTTAACTGCTACTTGAAGCCTGGCTGTGACAGCCATCAGTCTTAAAAAGCTGACAAAGATTTTATTAATTATTTATGATGATGGTGGTGATTTAGTGGTAGATGTAACTGATTGACAACTTTTCATCTAAATTTTTTTTTAAAGCAGGAAAAGTATCTTTTTTTTTAAAAAAAAAGCAGTAATTGTAAGAAATAGAGCTATGTTTTTTCTTAGAAATATTAGAAATAGAGCACTCCAAAATTTTAAAAGAGAGCACAATTATTCTTGTGGTATTCTATGTAAATTACAAGGTAGATTATGTCTGGAATTACATATATATGAGAGAAAAAATATTGTGCAAGGATGCTTTGGTGTCATTAGGGTATGTAGATAGGTTATGCCCATGTCCTGAAAGTCAGGTAACAGAAAAGAACATAAATCACTGAATATGAAATAAGAAATTTCTGAACATAACAAATAACAGAGTGAGAAGCTCACAAAAACAGTTTTCGGTGTAAGAATGGTACCATGAGTGTGAGATATGGCTGAATTTCAGAGATAGTTGAGGGGAAGTTGGCCAGATATCACAGATAGTTGGAGGAGAATATCTTGGAGTCACGCAGCAGCCATGTAACCATATGAGAAATACCATGTATGTCTGAGATTGTGTGGGTAACTTTACTGGAGCACATCTCCTACGAAGACAGACTGAGAGAGTTGGAGTTCAGCCTGGAGAAGAGAAGGCTCTAGAGAGTCCTTAGAGCAGAATTCCAGTACCAAAAGGGAGTCTACAAGAAAGCTGGAGAGGGACTTTTTGCAAGGGTAAAAGACTAGCTGAACAGAAAGGACAAGATGGGTCTGTCTGGTAGCTCATGTGAATCCTGTTTCTGGGTATTTGGATGCTGATAAAGGCATTGCTCTCTGTTCGTATCGATCTGTGTGGATGGATAGCCATGTTGGTCTAGGATGTATCTGTATTTTAGTAATTTGTGCTTGACTTTTTTGCTAATAAGACCCAGAGACCAGCGACTATAGCAGTCACACATATGTAATGGAGACTGTATAAACAGCCCTGGAGCCCTCCTAAATCTGCATCAGCGACCAGAAAGTAGAACTTCCCTGGATCCCAAAGACACCCAGCTATAGCTTCCCTTAGAAGCTGTCATATTTTTTTAATCATGAAAAAGTCATTCCTTAAAAAAAATCAAGACCAATGTCACCCTATAAAGGAAATGTCTTTTGTCAGGTGTATGTGAATAGGATTTTTAGTCATTTTTCCAATAGCTGCTCCACCTAATCTCACAAAGAGTGTTTCTAAGTTTCAAGGACTCAGTGTTCACAAGGAGTGAAGTTCTGTATGTCTTCTGACATGTAAAAGTGGATAAACTGATCAACCAATCCTACCACATTATCAATTGATTGTTCTTAAGGAAATTAGGCTTTCATGTGACAAAGCCTTGGTTGCTTCACTTTTCCTGTCAAACAAGGATATGGAGTTGGAGTCATACTTATAGGTTTTAAATAGATCTATTGTTGTTTCTTCTCAAAAGCAATGTGATACCTACCTGTGCTCTCTATTGGAATGCTTGTTTATGGGTAGCATATAAAAATCATGGAAGAATGAAAATAATTAGCAAAAGACAAGTAAATACGATTATAAATAATATCCTCTTTAAATAAAGTGTTTGAAAGTACCTTCCAACATCATGAAAACAGGGTATTACAGTGAAAAACTCTCATATGGAGAAGTGCTTCTAAACTGAGTTACATGAGTAAGGCTGAGATAGAGAGAGAGATCAATAACCCTGAAAAAAGAAAGATCTCTGATGATGACAGGAACTTCCTAAATTACGGCACAGCTAGAAAGAGATAGACAGATGTAACGTGTTTCTTTGGGGGAGGGAGGGGGAAGTTTTTAAGGATATTTTTTTAAAGATCACACACATATATTTCTATTTATTCTTTTTGCAAAATGGTTTGTACACATCATTCTACTTATTTAGAACATACTCTACGGCATTAAGCACAAGAACATATATTTTGCAGGTCACTGGAAGAATAAACTTGAGCTGGCATATGACTGCTTATACACATATTCTCTTTCAGAATCAGTATTTGCAGTAACATTATAATAGGAACTGAGGAAAAGTAATACTTTGACATTTTAGTTTAATTTTGTTACTGTTTGTAACAGTGGGTTAGAATCTCTGAAATTAGATGAGGTCTTGCTTTTTATAGAATTTTTAAACAGATCTGTTTGGGGTTTTTTTAGTTTATTTTGCATGTATCAAAAGCACCAGCTAGAATTGATAGATAGAAGACAAAATATATATTCTGGAGATTAAATAGTAAGAAAACACACTTACTTAGTGTGAACAGTAACTAATGATAGAGACAAGTCTGTGCTAGATTTCTCTCATGACACCAAATAACCTGTGTGTTGCTGAAGAGGGCATGTTTTAATATTTTGATATGTTCAGGCAAAGACAATTGCATTTTGGTATTCCACATCCTGGATAAATGCGATGGTATTAAGATAAAAATGCTTTTAGTATGGTGGTTATATTTTATAAGTAAAAACACTCAAAAATTTAATACTGAGAAATATTTTGTCTTTGTATGTTCCAGCTGGATATAGCATCTCTTTGAATCAAAAAGAAAGGCACTCTGGATCTAAGGAAGAGATCTTTAGGACCCCTAATGGATCTAAGGGTCTGTTAAGACCCATCCTATTCCCTGTGTCCATTGGTTTATTTATGTGGGTCAGAAAGCTGAGTCTGTGATTCTTGTGCTTTACATTCGGAAATTACAGGTATGCATCAAGGAAGATTTTCTGAAAAAAAACCCAAAGTGTAAAGATGGATCTTAAAAACTGAGCTTAATATTCCTACGTAGAACTAGGCTGTTACTCAACACATTGAAACTGAAGTGCCTAAAATTCATTGCCTAAAATTCATCACCTACATATAATACTTTTTGTGGAAAGCCTTGAAGAATACAAATAAGCACAAAATGAAAAGAAAAGATAAACACATTAGGAAGAAGTCTCAAAAACTGCCTCTTACTAGCTGTCAATCACAACCATCACAAATGGTGGGACAGAACTCTCTGTAGTAGTAGAATTTTTCAGAGTTCAATATTTTCTGAAAAACCCTAATCCACTCAGACATATACATTACAGAATATAGTCTACATAAAAGAATTAAGAGGATGAAAGAGAAAACTTGTGGGAAGGATGAAACTGAGAATGTATTTCTCAAGGGTTATGTCTGACATAAGTCTGCTTTTACAAGTTGTTTTTGCCACTCAACAATTTTAACCATAACCAGCCCTGTCACTCTTTTCAGTGTGTCCTTCAGTATCTTTGTGTCTCTGTTCTGATTACATGTGCCAGTCTCTTTTTCTCTCTCTTTGTCGTCTGTTCCGTGTATGTCAGTGCTGAGAGAAGCTTCAGAAACAGCCATTCTCCCCAGTCTATTCAGGATGGGAGTGTATACAGGAGATGGAGGAAGAGTATTGTGAACTCTGTAAGGCTACACCATTTAACGGACCCAGAGAAGAGGGAACTAGTGGGAAACAGGAAGAATCTGAGATAGGGAGTCTGTCTTTTATTTCCCTAGCGTATTAAAAATTGCCAAAATATGGCAGCACTGCCAGAGAGTCCCTTAATAGGGTGAAGAATTTAGAAACCTTCAGAGTCTGAAGCTGATATTTTATTCATGAAAATCAGAAAAAGAGTACTGTGTTATTGTATTTATAAAATAAGGATAAATTGAAATGCTCCATTTGTCATGGTGCCTTGAAATGAAATATTCGTGCTTGGATAATACAGACAATGATACACATAAAAGAAATGATGTTTTGTGGGGAGATGTAATCTTAGTGCAGCACAAAACAAAAAAGACAAAAAGAATTGCAGAAAGCCTTTGGTCATCTGTGTGGGTGTATAGTGTAAATTGTCTGTTTTTTCAGCAATCATTGAGCATTTAAGAGGTAGTCAGTCAAGTAAACTATCTAGAGGCAACTCTAGTTTCTCATAAATCCTAAAGAACCTGAAAGAATCTTATTATTTCTGAGATGCATCAGATTCTTGGCTTTTTTTTACAGAAGCGGAAACATTTTGTGTCTGTATTTCTGATGTTGTCTGTATCTTTCATGATTTCAAAAGACAGATTGTATTTTACAGTATTATACTTTTTTGTGTGTGTGTGGAAGGCAAAGGTTCAGTGTTGGTGACCTGGCTTAATTTAGTTCCTGGTTCTAAAGCAGGTTTCTTATAGGACTACATAATGCACTTAGACTAATTGTATCTCGTTTTCCTATTGGTAAAATAAGTAAATAATTTTGGTTTTTTCCCTCCCTCTTTTGTCTATTCAGAATAGAGCTTCTTTTTTTTGTGGCATTATATTTACACTTACAGCAATGTCACAACAAAACTTCAATTTCAGTTGTGATTTTCATTTTTATAATAAAAATAGTAAGAAACAATAGTTCCTTTACAACCTGACTCTAATTCCAGAAAATTCAGCTGGTATGCAGCTAATTTTTTAAGTAAGAACAGACATAATCTTCAGTGGGTGTCATTTCAATGTAAAGCTTTCTGTTTGTTTGTCTGACCCTGTCGAAAAGTTTTATTTCAGCAATTGCAAAACTTTTCAGATAAAATTACTAAACAAGAAATTTCTTTTTCATTTTGGGAGACTTTTATGATGAATCTCAGGAGAAAGCTCATAACTGCAAGTACTGCATTCATCTGAAGGGTAGAAGGAGGACAGACAATTGAAGGTGAAGTCACTGAAATTTTCGGCACAAACACATGAATTAAATATTACAAGGACAAGAAACGCTAGAAGAGACTTGTGAGAAAAAAAGAACCTAATTTTGCTTCTTCATTAAATTACAAGCATAAAAATGTCTAAGATTTCATACTAGTTCTTGTAGTTGGTTACATTATCTTAAATTCTGCATCTATTGATTAAAATCTTATTTTTTTTCCATAGATATTATATGCTTCTGCACTTTTAAGAGTATTTTCTAGAGACTTAGACTTACTGCCTCAAATTCACAGTCTACTCTAGTTCATTGTAAACAGGGGACAACATTGCTGAATTACCTTATTTGAAGCTGGGCCAAGCTCATCTAAAAGATTTACAAAACCAATTAAAACTTTAGCATACTCTCTTGATTTTTTCTCCTCTTGTACTTGAGTATATCCCCACACATAACGCATCTTCATAGGCAAGTAAGACAGTAAGCCATACAGGTCGTTTATCTCTGGTTAGACTTTGAGACTTTTTTACCTCATTTAGTCCCTCATGTCTAACACCACAGACAGTTTATGCTGGATTAAATTAGTCCTTATCATCCTCTGACTGTCTTGCTCTCTTGCATCACTATAATTATGGAATATTCCAACATTTTTTCACTGAAAGGATCAGCATTTGAAGACAAATCCTTTTCCTTTCTGTCTATTTTCTAATACAACTGATATGTTTACAAATCATGCAATAATTCTGTTGAGGATACTTCCAAACTGCCTCTGTTTAATCACTTCCCCTGCCATGACAATAAAATCTAATAGAGATAGGGACATGCTGAGAACTAGAACTACTTCCCTAGATTGTGTACAGATTATATATTTCACTTAAAATTAATTTTCTGTAATGTATACCAGTTTGTTATATAACCCTTTTCTCCATATCAAGTCTCTGTCTGCCAAATCAGACTTCTGCAATGCAGTTTATATTTTAGCATCCCTTTTTGCTTTCCTAGAATCATGGTCTCACATCAGCTTTGATTCTTTTCCCAACCTGAGCAGCTTATCCTACCTTATCTTGTGAACTACATAACCTCAGCATCTTCATTTTTCCATATAAACTGTTCCTCTTAGAAGCACTCACTTCTTAAGAACTGCTTCAGTGCCATCATCTTGCATTTTTCATTGAGTTTTGTTTTCATAGTTCTCAAAATACCAGCGTTCTCTTAAAATAAATTACAAGATAGGGTTTCTGAGTCTGAAAGCCCAGTATATATGAAGCTGGTTCAGCTACAGGCCTGAGGTCCAACAGATATTCCAAATAGGAACACATACGCACACTACTCACACATAAGCAGCTTCAATGCTAACAGAAAACACACAGCAGTTACACAAATATGAAGCACATAGACGGCCTAATCTTGTTCATTTGTTACATCTGATCAGGACAGAAGACCAACAATGGATACAAATAGATATAGATATAGATATAGATATAGATATAGATATAGATATAGATATAGATATAGATATAGATATAGATATAGATATAGATATAGATATAGATATAGATATAGATATAGATATAGATATAGATATACAAGGCCAAGTGCAAGGTTCTGCATATGAGTAGGGCAAGCCCAAACACAAAGACGGGCTGGGTGGAGAACGGATTGAGAGCAGCCCTGAGGAGGACTTGGGGATGTTGGTTGATGAGAAGCTCAACATGAGCCAGTAACTTATGTTTGCAGCCCAGAAAGCCAATCATATCGTGGGCTGCATCCAAAGAAGCGTGGCCAGCAGGTCGAGGGAGGGGGTTCTGCCCCTCTACTCGGCTCCCATGAGACATCACCTGCAGTACTGCGTTCAGCTTTGGGGCTCCCAACATGAGAAGGACATGGACCTGTTGGTACAGGTCCAGAGGAGGGCCATGAAGATGAACCTGATGTAGTGGAAGGTGTTGCTTCCCATGGCAGGGGGCTTGGAACTAGACGATCTTTAAGGTCCTTTCTAACCCAAACCATTCTATGATCTATAATATGATGTATTCCAGTGACTGTTCCAGATCTATGGTCTCGCCAGACCTCTCATCTCTCCAGTTGCAATTTTGGACACTTGAATCCTGTGGTAGCCAATTCTCAAACCCTTGCTCTTTCCAGGATCCAGCCCTCAGATCTCAAATTTATCTGGCACTTGGCTCCTAGATCTCTTGTTCTAATCGCTGGCTACTCTGGCTTGAAGTTTACTAGCATCACATACAGACAGAATAGGAGCAACCTCACCAAGAAAAATAGCTAGGAATGTTTTTCTCACATCCCCACAAGCTCCTTAAAAATTCCATAAGAAGTTTTACATGGTCTCAAAATGATCTCCCCCTTGCATCTCATAATGAATGCTATATCCCTGTAGGGATTAACACCTATTCAGTCTGCAAGATCCTCCTGGAAGAGCTTTTTTGATTGGCTCAGTATAGTGGGTTTCACACTGGGGAGAACAAAAAAAAATTGTTTTGTTTTGAGAATGATTTCAAAATCAGGGCTTAGGGGTTACCAATTCTGTCAGTTCCCTTTTCACTGAGTAGGTTACCCGGGGTCCTTGGCCTGACACCATTCCTCTTATCTTTGCTGGACCATTGCGTTTATGGTGACTAGTCTCTAAACAATTTCAATTTAAATAACTGTAAACGTAACAAATATACTAAGAAACAAGCAACTAATAAAGTGTACATTCAGTGAAAGTAGTTATACCACTAACTGCTGAAATGATTCATGCATGAATAATCTTTATTTAGAAACAGACCTGCAAGGCAGCATGCTGGTGTGATAGCTCTTTAAGGCAGCTAGTGACCTCCTACAATAAAATAATGGCTTGATAGGATAGTCTGCACAGGAAATAATTGTTCCTTCCATTCAGCTGTTGTTATACATACAGTATTCAGAACTGTAGGATCTAGGAAAATCAAAATTATACCTGTGGAGTATTACTCATAGTTTTCAAGTAGAGAATTTAAGTTAAAAAAAAAAAAAAGAAATAGATTCAGTCCATATCCAAAAAGTCTGCAGGCTATGTGTGCTGGAAAAAACTATCCACATATCCCTTCCAGCTCTCCTGGACTCAAGCCTGGGAGCAAATGAACAGTTGTGGACAATTTGCAGAGTGTGACTTTGAAGGAAAACAGGGAGTTGAATCAAACTGACAGTATAGAAAAATATTACCTGATGGTCACGAAAGAAGTCCAAGATGAAGCAAATAGAACATATTTTGCTTAATAGATCATATAGTAATGTAGTCTCAGGAAAATCATCCAGTTTGTCCCTACTTTCTCTAAGGAGAGACAGGAAAAATGTAGATCTGCTCACCTCTTAACACCAGGATATCTGTGAAGCACTAAAGACATCCTTGTAACTTTACTCACATGTGCACACACTTGTAGGTACAAACACATCCTACTTGGGCATTATTGTTATAGCTTTCCAATATAGCTTTTTTAACAACAATTTTGGTTATTAGTTATAGAAAAATGAAATAACTGTTTTCAGTAGAACTAATAAAGCAAACTCAGAAAAATAATGTAGATGACACCATGGAAATAAAAGCCATACACTCTTGTCTATTTAGATTTTGTGCTGTAAGTGGATTACTATTTGACTGTTTAATCATTTTTTAAATAATAAGATGAGTTTTCCAAATAATATATCATAGTTTAGAGCACGTTTCACACTGTGTTGTGGCACATTTCCAGTGAAGCGTTATTAACCACATTTTTTGCATAATCCCATTACTGCGTGCTATGTGACTGACAAGACTTAGATTTTTCTTAACATCTTCCTGATTTCAAATGCGTGTGTGTTCTGCAGTCATTAAACTCTTTCAGATTCTTTTTTGTATGCTTCCTACTGTGCCACATGAGCTTCACACACTATTTCTCAATTAAAAGCTGACATGAAAAAATTATTATATTTAACCCTCAGTCATTTAGATGGAGCTTTGGAACTCATGTATAAATGTCTGTGCATTTCAAGAACACAATGGATAATTTCTTCTTTAGCAAAAGATTTATAAAAAAATGCAGACAATCACTACCACAGTTAATTATGCAAACCAATAGCATATATTTTAACTAAACAATGTAGAAAGGTGTGTTGTCTCTTATAAAATGAGTCACAAGAAGAGCTTCCTGAGAGAAAAGAAGTCAGCAAAAGAAACTGTTTTTTTTAAAGAAGTCAGGCACAGAGAAGTCCAAAACCCAACAAAATCACTTTATTATAGCAGATTGCTAGTCTAAATACCATACTGAAGCAGCTATCTTCCATTCTCTGAAGTGCTGTCACAGTCACAAGGACATGAGAAAAAATGAGGATGGTATTATTTTATCCCTCTTAATCTTCAGTTAAAAGCAAAGAATTCAGATGAAGAACACCTCCTCATGTTACATACTGTGCCTTTTCACATTCATAGCTGAGATTTGAATCAACACAAATTAGGGAAACTATGATTGAAAAACAAAACTATGAAAGCAAACTTCTTTTTCTTTTTTTTTTTTCTTTTTTTTTTTAAGAGAATAAAGTCGATTTTCCATTACCCCAATTTAAACATAATTATTTTATGCCTGCAAGAAATATAATCGAGATTTTAGTGCATACTTGTAGGAAACCAACAGTATAAGGCAAGTGGGGTGCCCTGTAAAAAGAAAGTACTGTCAAAAAAAGGAAAACTCTTCTAAAAATAAAACATAAAATTGTTCTTTCTAGCTTCTTCAGTGTAAAGTATGCAATTATGCTTTGCATGTTCTAAAACTGCAAATCAAACTATAGCAGCAGGGGAGTGAAAGTTGGAGGCGTAAACATGGGAAGAAATATAAGTTTTCAGCTGAGATTTAAAATGAAATTAAACAGAGAGGTAGAGGTATGTTGTTTCAGATGCCAAGAGCAGCAGAAGAGAAAGATTTTGCACCAGATTGTGCAGAAAGAGTGAGGGAAGCCAAAACTGCATGAGTAGAAGATAAAAGGAGGAGAAGAAGTTAAGTATTAGGGAATATTTGTCAGTAACATAGCATGTTTTTGTACAGATCTTTTTCTTTGAAAAATCCCATTTTAAAGACTTACAAAATAAAATAATAAAATATATAAACAAAAGCTGAGAAAATGCCACAAACATACACACTAGTTTTTGTTTGTTGGTTTGTTTGTTTGTTTAAAAAAAAAAGAAACCTAAAAGATTTTTTTGAATGGTAGAATATTAGATGCCTTATTTTATTTTTCTCATTGAAAATTCCCAATGATCCCCTTCAGGCCATGAAACTACGTCTGCAAAATATGCCAAAGGAAATAGAAATTTCAGCATTTCTTATGAACAGAAATTCATAAACCAGACCTTGGATAGATAATCATGTCATATCTATGAAGAAATCTGCAGGTGCAAACCAGATATTCTGCATAAGGATACTCTTCCTATGTCAGTGTTGGAACCTTGTAGACAATTTCCAATTGTTTTATTCCTGCCAGAACCGTGGTCCAGAACCCAGTCTTCATTTCCAAAGGGTTTTTGGTTTATGTGGTTATTATGTCAAATATGGCTAACATAGCAGAATGCCAACTTTCAGACTACCTCAGCAGTGCTGTCTCTTCTGTGTTGAGGACCAGCACCGATTTAACTGTCCACAGCTGGATCAGTTACTGCCATCAAAATCTGAAGTTCCAAAGTGTCATCCTAACTGTGATAAAATACAGTAAATTTTTTTCTCCAGTGCATTTTCACCCCCAAAGCGATACTATTAGCAGTGTCACATGCCAGTATAAAATGGCATATGTAGATGGTTTGTACAGGAATATCCAGAGAATCCTGAAGTAACAGGGAATCATGAGACTAACAGACGTGTTTGAGGTGTCTGTTACAGAAATGGATATTTACTCGACTCTCAACTCTTGTCTGGATTCAGGAAGAAGACATAACACCACAAAATCTTTGAATCCTTTTCTCTGAATTTCTCCTCCTTTTCTTTCACTTACCCAGTTTTAGTGTTCCCCAGGCTCCTCATCACAGTCAATACACCAACTTTATTTTCCAGTTGTGCAACATTTTATTTTGAAAGATAGTAAGTTTATTTAATTTGGCTTTGCAGTCTAGGACAACACTGCTTCTCAACAAAAGCTCATTTTTAAGCACATCTGAATTTGCATACAGAATATTAGTGGACTTCATTACACTAAAAAGAAGCAAACCACCCCAAACCAGCAGAAAACAGAAGAAAAATGGCAGAAGGGAACACGTGTATAGAAATAAGAGTCTATGTCATTCCTGTTAATTGGTGTCTAGCTATGAGAATTCAATAAAAGAAACAAAAACTTTCTTTTAATTTTTTATGAGGAAAAGCTTTCACATTTATTTGGAGTTTTTTTGTCCCTGTGAGAAAACTGAATGAAGTGATGACAGGTTTTAGACTGAAGAACAGCAAGTGCAGCTTGCATTTGTGGGCTGATTATTAGCCAAATTTTGTTAAGAGGTAGAGAGAGAAGCAAAGCAAACATATCTTACTGTTATAAGAATCTTCTTTGATGTAACCAGTTGAATTCATTTTCTTCTTTCAATAAGATTATTAGCAGCACACCATTTCACCATTACATCTTGTAGTATTTGCTCAGATTTTGCTCTCAACTTTTCTGATGATTGGAAAGAACTGTTTTTAGCCAACGCATGATACTTAACAGCTATTTTTAAGGAAACTGAGGGAATATGAATTATGCGTCTACGTCTCACTGCAGATGCAGATGTTGAGGCCTGCATGACAAGCCTGCTTCAGTCAGTATCTCTGCTCCACCGTGCCCACATGCACCTCAGAAACAACCACAGGTAGTTAAATACGCTTGCTAAGATTGTGTGTCGTTGATTTCTCTGGAACCAGACTTTGATTTTTCCCTCTACTGATGTCATTGTCCGTAGCAACTATAATGCATAGGTGAGTGCTGCTTGTGTTGTGAAATGTCTCATACATGTTTCTCATTATCTTGGTGCTTAATGAACACTGATGCTCTGACATGATGCTTCTGTCAGCCAGTTTTATATTTTGTCCTTCTACATCCCCAGAGTATTCTTAAATTTACTAAAATCAAACTGAATGTACGCAGTACCATACATACATGACAAGAGTCATTTACAAGAGATGGATATGTATTATCTATAGAATAAGTAACAGTCTGCAACTTGATTACTGTGGGGAGAAGGATCCCATCCCCAACCTCTCTTGTATTCTCTTTGTCTCCTACGTGTAAGAACACTTGAATAATCTTCATCCAGGAGTTCTTTCGGTTTGAATGTATCAGCAGCCAAAATAGGGCCCTCTTCCAGTATCAGATATGCAAAAGCCTGTAATTCGAAATCTTGTTCCCAAAGACTGACTGTCCCTGCCAGCCTGTATGTAAATGGACAGCCAGTTATCCATGGCCAGTAAAGGGCATCTTAGTGAGAGGTTAGGTAGGCCACTAATTTATGTAGAAACTAGTTTATCTTCCTTGTATTAGCAAATTAGATATACATAGATTTTTGTTCTTGGATTATACATGAATTGATACAGGACCTCGTAAGAGAGGGAGCAGGTGAAGGTTTAAGAACATACAAGAGGGTTGAGAGAAGGAAGAAGAGGGGAAGAGACACTGAACGCATCCTCAGGAAGAAGAGCACCAAGAGGTGTATTTCCTGCTGCTACAGCTGCACAGGACTGCGGCAATATATGCTAGTTTTGTAGAAGCCAAGTTCTATCTAAGGGTATCTACTGTCCCCCACACATCTCTGATACCTCTTTCAAGGGCAGAAAATCACAAAACAGCTTAGAGTTCCAAGCACCTGACGCTAGCAGAGCAGGCAGCCAGAGCATGACTATTTGTCAGACTTCATTCACATCATGCTCACCTGGAATTTGTTTATTTTGCTGGGGTCTAGTGCCAAGTCTTATATCTGATAGCATAGGAATAAAAAATTGAAAAACAAAAACCAAATCCACATCAGAAAGTGGGTTTGCTGTTTCTCCAGCTAGACTGGTACAGATATCAGAATTATCACATTTCAAGTTAAATAAGGTCTATCCATAGTTTTTTGCATATCCTGTGTTAAAAGGCTTGGGGTTTTTTGTTTGTTTGTTTGTTTGTTTTTTGTGGAGTTCGGGGTTTTTTTTTTTAAAAAAAAGAGGCCAAATATTGCAGTTCTATGGTTAATATTTGTATCATTGAGATCTAATTGTACAAAGGAGTTGGAAATAAAATGTTTTTTCTGTAAGAAAAAAATGATAAAATATTTGATAAATAGAAAATAATTAATACCTGAAAACCACAAAAGAAAAGGAAAAAAAATAAGGTTAAATGTAAAGAATTTGTGAAACACTCCAAGAAAGAAAGTACAAAATTAATGTCAATGAAACGGACCTGTAAAAGTCCAAGTCCTATTAAAGGGGTACAAATGATGAATTTAAAAAGTCTCTCAGAAGCTTACAGGCAATGCATGGTTCTCCTGTAAGTATATTCATTATTAGACCTTTCAAAACAGTTTAGCACCTCAAGTTAGGGAGTGTCACTGGCTGCAGTAAATTAAATTTATCAGTGCCCTAGATAAACAACCATATTTTCTTTCAAATGACTTTTTTTTTTACACTATAACATTGCTAATCTTCTTAATTTAGTAATTCTTGCATATAAAATGAAAATGTTCAGAATTAGAATAATGAAACTGATATAAACACTGAACAAAATACTGAATAAAGTACAACAAAATACTGAATAAAGTACTGGTAGAGAAATGATCTCCCTGTGTCTTACAGTTTTAAAAAGAATTATATTATTAATATAAATGCAAATCTATGAATCTTTGCACACAAGGGTATATTGGAAACTCCAAGGGAAACACACACATTTTCTCACATTAATCCATCTCTTCTCTCCATAAAATAATCTCACACTAATGTTGTTTTTACTCCTCTAGACCTCTGACCATCTTTGTTCAATGATGTGTGTGCAGGAGATTTGACTTTGACCATGAGAAATCCATGCTATTCTTCGACTGCTGAAGCATCAAGAAATGACAAGGTCTTTTACACCTTTGCAGGTGGCTGAAAAAGAAAAGTCTTATATCTAAAGACTTATTTCAAAAGCTGAGGCTCTAACATCTGCCGCACAATCTAACAGTGTATATATGTGCATCTCAGGGAGCGAGGAAATGTGTAACTATACAAGAGAATTAAAGAACTGAATCAATATCCAGGAGGTGTATGAGAGATGCTATTCATAATTAACATATGAAATTAAATCTTATAAATCTTATAATCACTAAATAAGGAGTATATCACTTTGTACTAGGAACTGAAGGACAGATTCACTGAAATGAAGGAAGTCTTATTTAGGAAGCTTGACAAATGCCAGATTTATAAAGAAAAGAACTTGCAAATCCACTTGTACAAATAGCTGATTTCTAAATAGGACTCTTTCTTGTAGAGAAGGGATTGCAGTATCTTCCTCATACTATCAGCAAGTGTCTTGCATACAACATGTGGTTGAGATTGGTGGATTTCAGAATTACCAAAAATCTAGTTCTAATAAGGAGAAATGTCCTTTTGATTGAAATGAAATTTGGGTTCAATTGGACATCGGATTGAATGGCAGACTGGATTCCTAAGGATTACATAAATACGATAGCTTTTTCAAAACTGGAGAAGAGAAATAAGTGTTATACTGGCTAAAAGAAGGTATCATCATACTCAGATTCACTTTCTGAGTAAAACGATACTACATTTTAAATAGTTTAAGTATCTCTGCTCATTAAAATATGTAAGGCAGTTAAGACCTAGTGAGTATGGTTGGAACAGTTTCCTCCAACTTCAGTGTATCATGATATTTTAAAAAATAAATGAACTGCTGTAACTTTAATACCTCAGTCATAAAACTTCAGTTTGGAAAGGTTCTCAAGTGACCATCTAGTTCAGCTCCCTGAACTAATCAGGATTAATTTTTTATAGACTTTCCTTGACAAAATGTTTATATTATTTTGTATCTCATTTCCTTTTTTTTTAAAAAAGTGGCCAATAACAGCCATTCATCTTCAACTGATTGTTAGCAAGTATATAAGAATGACCAGAATGGATTAGACTAGAGGCACACCTAGCCCCAAATCGTAGTCTATCAGAACCAATAAGCACATGCTTACGTAAAAAATAAGTACGTGGAAAGTACACATGATACACTTCTTTAATATTTTCCCAGAATCCTATGAGTTTCAGCTCAGGGGTTTCCTGATTTAGCCAACATCACTATGAATTTAGTAACTGTGCTGATTTTGTCTGGGATAGAATTAATTTTCTTCATACTAGCTACTATGGGGCTATGTTTGAATTTGTGTTGAAAACAGGGTTGATAATGCAGAGATACTTTAGTTATTGCTGAGCAGTGCTTACACAGAGCCAAGGCCTTTTCTGCTTCTCTCTCCACCCCACCAGAGAGTAGTCTGGAGGTGCACAAGAAGCTGGGAGGGGACGCAGCTGGGACAGGTGACCCTGACTGACCAAAGGGATATTCCATACCATATGATGTTATGCTCAGCATTTAAAGCTGCAGGAAAAAGCAGGAAAGAAGGGACATTTGGAGTGATGGCATTTGTCTTCCCAAGTAACTGTTACACGTGATGGAGTCCTGCTTTCCTGAAGATGGCTGAACACCCACCTGCCAATGGAAAGTAGTAAATTAATTCCTTGTTTTGCTTTGCTTGCACATGAAGCTTTTGCTTTACCCATTAAACTGTCTCCATCTCAACCCACGAGTTTTCTCACTTTTGCTCTTCCAATTCTCTTCCCCATCCCACTAAGGGAGAGTGAGCGAGCAGCTGTGTGGTGCTTAGTTGCTGTCTAGGGTTAAACCACAACAGTAACTGACAATGGGTTTCTCTTCTATGGGTTTATATAATAGCTTGTCTACAACATCTTTCAGATACAAATTGTCTTTTATTCTAAAAAAATGTGGGTTTTCTTTTTTTGAATCTGACTTATGTCAGTTTCATCTGTTATCCTTTAGTTCTTGTACCTGAAGAAAACAGAAAGCTATCTCTCCTCATAGAGCTTTGCCAAGAATTTGTAAACTTTTACCATGTTTCCCTTGTTTTACTCTTTACAGCTCATAGATCCCAGCTTGTTGATCATTCCCAGTATGGAAGACATTCCATAACTTTGATCATCATGTTTTGTAATGTTTGTGAAGCATTCAGTACTGCAGGGATGATCACTATAAAAAAAGCTATGAAGAAATAAATAATTCTGTCTTCGGGGCAGGATTTGAATAATCTTCAGTGAATAAGACTGGGTGCAGACTATTAAACAAGATGAAGGTAAAAAAAAGGAAAAACTGCTCATTAATCACAACTATCTGCCTCTAAACTGAATGAGACAGGGATTTGGAGGATAGAAAAAGTATATCCTCATGTCATAAACCTAAAAATTGTAATATGGCATTCACGAAAAGGGATACAGACAATCTTGATTCTGGTATTTCTACACTTCGGTGTGTTTGCCATTATGAGCTAAAGAATAGTCTTTAAAACTTTTTTAGCTATATCTAAAAGACCAAGAGAGAATAGTGTGTTGCAGCTTTGACATAGAGATAAACAGAAACACAGAAGAGCAGTAAGTTTCATCAGAAGGTATTACAGAATGATGTCCTTTATGGCAGTCCTCGAGAGAGTGATATATATCACAGATTTTGATGTTATTTAGAGGACGGCAAGAAGAGAATGGTGTTTCACACTGACAGACCTTCTTTCATTCCTGTTTCTCACCTCATTACTTAAATACATAACAGTAACATATAGGAGAGCCAGGAGAAAAGGATGAGGACGATGTGACTTTGCTTTTGGCAGGGGAAGTGCCAGTAGAGGCAAAGAACTATCAGAGATATATGTTAAAAGTTGGTTTATGGCCTCAGAGGTCCTAAAGGGTGTGAGAACAACTGCCGGAAGAGGAGCATGTTCTTAGGACCATTTTAGAGGTAAACAGGAAAATAAAGCAGCAACGGAAGGACAGATATGTCTGCAATTCTTAAATGTCACAATACCTGGGTTTTCAGCTAGATTTTCAAACTTGGGCATCATGATTGAGTTTCTACATTCACAGAAAATTGTTCTAGACTTTACAGATGTGTACTGACATTTTGATAATCAAATAGTATGCAAGTTATGTGCACTGATTATATTTTAAAGGATTCTAGAAGAGTTTAATCATAGGGATTCAATGTACCAGCCAATCAATTTTTGAAAAAAAGCGCAAATCATATACTTCTTTCTTACTAAGAACATTAGATTTTTTTAAAGTGTGCTATTAGAGTTTTTGTTAAATAAATAAAAATAGCTTGTATGCAAATGTAGTTTTGTCTTCTTTAATCTGGTAAAAACTGCAATGGATTTTTTATAATATATCCGATCTGTGCATTTTTCACTGTGGCAGTTTTGTTCCTTTGTGGCTTTCTCCTTAAAGGAATAATATATTTTTCCCAGAGGCTGCAGATCTGAATCCACAATTTGTCTGTAATTAAAATAAACAAGTATCTTTTTTTTTTTCTTCAGAAAAGAAATTGGAGTTTTTTTAGATAATACTGAATTATTTTAGAATCACAGAATCATAGAATGGTTAGGGTTGGAAGGGACTTCAAAGATCATCTAGTTCCAACCCCCTGCCATGGACAGGGAAACCCTCCACTACAACAGGTTGCCCAAAGCCTCATCCAGCCTGGCCTTGAACACTTCCAGGGATTGGGCATCTACAACTTCACTGGGCAACCTGTTCCAGTACCTCACCACCCTCTGAGTGAGAAATTTCTTCCTTATATCTAAGGACTTCTGAAATATGATGGATAGTGGCTTAGCAACTTATATCATATAAATGATGAGGAATTCCAGAAGGATTTCACAAAACTGAGTGAACAAAAAGTGCCAGATAAGCTTCAGCATGGATAAATGTAAAGTAACATATTAAGGAAAAGATAACTTAAATCATGCTTATACAGTGCTGAACATGTCACTGATATTTACATCTCAGGAAAGAGATCCTGAAGATAGCTTTTACATTCCTCTGAAATCATCAATAAAATGTGCAATAACAACACAAAAGTAAAAAATGTTAGGCATGGTGAGGAGGGTATTGTGTGCAATTGTCTACTTCTCCATTTCTGCAAATGCCATAATTTCTTCCATATGGAGAAAATAGGGCTGTTATTCATCAAATCCCACTGTACTAGAACTTTTGGACCTTGCTGCCTCATAAGGTTTTGGAGTGAGACAATATCAGTGAGTTTAAAAAATGGAGTACACAGATTCATGGACAATATGTCCACAAATAGATAAAAAGGGGAGTAGGCTTCTGCCATCTGCCATCCTTAAATTCAGGGACCGCAGATGCTGGGAAATGAACAAGTGGAATGTCCTGCAGGATACCAGCAAGGCTCGTGTGCTCTCTTTCAATAACTGTGTGTCTCCTGATGGTGCTGGAGGCACAGTCACAGGTTAGATGGACCATTGATCTGACACAGTGTGACGTTTCTCATGTTCTCATTTTAATAAATCACACTCAAATTTGAATGTCAACATAAGTATTAATTTCTGGATGCATTTTCATTTAAAATACATGGATTCTCAATGATGTTGACAGAGACTAGGCTTATCAGGGAGAAGAATAGTCTTGGAAGTGATTGTAACAATGCTATGTGATGTCATGCAGTACTGACAATATCCTACTTGACAAAGAATATTTATGTAGCATTTTTATCCTTAAAATAGATTATTTTCATTACTTAGAGTGCAAATAGCATGATTTTATTTATTGTGGGGTTTTTTCAGACAGTTGGTTTCTTCCCTTGGGTAGCATCACAAGGGGTATTTCAGAGAATGTTCAGCTTCTGTAGGTGCCTAGGAAGTCACAATGATTTATTTAGCCATCTTCTGAGTATAAAAGGTGGTTCTGAGTGTGCAAGATATCTAACATACAATACTTGAACTGTATTCTACATTCATCAGACTATAGCTCTCTAATCAGTTGCAGTTTTTTCCTTCCCTCAGGAAAGTTTCATTGTGAAACGTGACTGAATAGTTTTGTGTAAGGCAAAATGCTTTGGCATTTATCCTTCTCTTTCTGCTGCCCAATCAGAACAGATTAAATTGGACCCTATGACTGTTAAAAATGCAAAGAAAACGTGAAGCATAACATCCTATGTTACCCTCACAGTATGTATAGTTTCAGAAAGATTACTAGTTTAGCTCACAAGTTTTTTCATTTTTAAGAGTAAGGTTGTTGAAAATTTAGATGATATCCCAACAGTAGAAAGGAATCAGTCTGCAAACTGTGGTTAATGAACATAAACCAAATCATCTGAATGGTACACCTTAGTTCTGAGGCAATTGACCTTGATTACTGATCACTTTGAAGATATTATGCTTCAAAATCTTTAGAATATGAAACGATATCAGCAATTCTTCCTTAGTGATGATGTGGAAATACACGAAGGAGTGTCATTCATGAAGTAGCATGGAAAAAGAATTGAAAATGATTCAAAGAGTCTGTTTTACTTGTGAAACCTTCTCTTTTCCATCATTTTTGGTCTCGTCACATTTTAAGAAAATTGTCTTTTGTTTGTAATTTTTCTAATCTTTTGGGAACTAATGAAAGTTTTGATTAAATTATTATTTTTTAAAAGCTGATTAAACCATCTCCATAGTTCACTGTACACAGTTTAATCTAAAGTATCAGTACACGTGGCATAAATGTTTACAGCAATGAAGTACAATGTAGTCGAAATACTAGTCCCAAAACTTTACTCAGACACAGTTTTACTGTCTGACTCTTTAAGCAAACACTATTTTTTTCTGTATGTCATCTTACTGTAAAACTTCAATTATCCTGAACTAGGCTTCTAATAAAGACAGAGCACTCCGTTCTTACTACCAACCAAATATTTACCACACAACATGTGTAAATATATAATAAATATATCTATCAATAAGAAATATTAGATTTAGGTTAGATATAAGAAAGAAATTCTTTACATCGAGGGTGGTGAGGTACTGGAACAGGTTGCCCAGGGAAGTTGTGGATACCCCATCCCTGGAGGTGTTCAAGGCCAGGTTGGATGAGGCTTTGGGCAGCCTGGTGTAGTGGAGGATTTCCCTGCCCATGGCAGGGGGGTTGGAACTAGATGATCTTTGAGGTCCCTTCCAACCCTAACCATTCTATGATTCTATGATTCTATGATTCTAAATAGCAAATACTATTAAAGGAAAAAAATATGTATGGCTAGAATGTTTACTTCATCAATGATATTGTGAATAACAAAAGAAAATGACAAATTTGGTTTTCTTCTTAAGAGTAATTAGATGACATACATGTATATGATAATAACCTTCACCTTTCTGTGTTTCATAAAGGCAGGAAAGCTACCTTCAAAGCCACCTGTGAAAATACCTGAGTCATCTGTAGACTTAATATCTGAAAGTAGCCTATGACTAAAGAAAATATTAGGAAGTAACAAAAAACCGTAGTATAATTTCAATTTAACTGTCTTATCTGAAATACCATGCAGTCTTGCTTCTAGGTTTTCATAGCTCTACTTCTGGCACATCAATTCATTGGATGTTTTAAAAAACAGAAATCATTTTTATTCTTTGTC